>NC_086446.1:76117506-76422006 GCF_028390025.1 Pseudophryne corroboree | reverse complement strand
TTCACTCAGGGTGGGTTGCATATCCAACCTACCTATGTCCCGCCTGTGGCTCCTTGGGACTTGTCGGTGGTTTTGGAGGTGTTACAAGAGTCTCCATTTGAACCTCTTGGTTCAGCTGACCTTAAGTGGCTTTCCCTTAAGGTGGTGTTTCTGTTGGTTATTGCCTCTGCTAGAAGAGTATCGGATTTGGGTGCCTTGTCTTGTAGTTCCCCATATCTGAATTTTCACCGTGACCGGGCGGTTCTTAGGACTCGTCCCGGATTTTTGCCTAAGGTGGTTTCTTCGTTCCACCTTAATCAGGAGATTGTGGTTCCAGCTTTTGTCTCTCCTGATTTGTCTCCCAAAGAGCGGTCTTTGGATGTGGTACGGGCTCTATGTGAAGAGAACTGCTACTATTCGAAAGTCTGATTCTCTCTTTGTTTGGTTTGGATTTCACAAACGTGGCTGGCCTGCTCACAAGCAGACCCTGGCCAGGTGGATCAGAATGGTGATTGCGCATGCTTATGTGAAGGCTGGTCTGTCAGCTCCTGTTCACATTACGGCCCATTCTACTCGGTCTGTTGGACCTTCTTGGGCGGCCCAACGTGGTGCAACCCTTGATCAATTGTGGAAGGTGGCTACGTGGTCCTCCGGGAACACGTTCATAAGGTTCTATACCTTCGATACTGCCGCTTCCCAGGATGCTTCCTTTGGACGCCGGGTTACCCTTATTAAAACTCTTTCTGCGAGGTACACTGGGCTCCACAAGGCGCCCACCCTGATGCACTTAGCTTCTTTGGGTTGATATGGCATTAGCCGCTGACACTTCTCTTGTCGTGAGAGTGTGGTTTATGTGGCTACTAACCGTTGTCGTCTCTTTTCCTGCTACTGCATTGGGCTGGTTAACTAAACTGAGCTCCTGTGGTGGGAGGCGGGGTGATTTAGGAGGCGGCGCTATGCATCTTGGGAAGAAGGTCAAAGCTTTGAGACTGTTGGTGCCTCGGATCAAGATCCTACTCTACACCCCATTGTGTGGAGCCCAGTGTACCTCGCAGAAAGAGTTTTAACAAGGGTAAGTTCTTACCATAAAACTCGTTTTATACATATATATACACACACACACACACACACACACACACACACACACACACACACACACACACACACACACACACACACACACACACACACACACACAATTCCAAAAGCTGGCACTCCATGGAAATCAGTGCAATAACTTGCCAGGGTGCTCTCAAGGGGCCTGCCAACCCCCTACAATACTCTCCAAGAAACAGAGGCACTCCCGGACTTCAACATGAATGAAGAATCGTGGTGATTTATTCAACATTTCTCGGTACTGCACCCCGTCATCAGGACATACACAGTGCAAACCAAACATTGCTTATATACAAAAACTTACAGGTCTCCAGGTCACGTTTCCAGCCTCCCACTGTGTGTCCCCGGCGTCCGTGCATCTACTTCCGGTCCCGACCATGACGTCGCGCCGGAAGTGACGTCCGTCGGCGCACAGCAACAGAGCTGGTCAGGTTGCTATAGAAACGCGGCAACAAGCGCCGCATCTCTATGCACCATGAAGAATACATATTAAACAAACTATGGACAAACATTTAAACATGGCACAATACAATCATATAGACTGATTAAAGCAATAAATATATGTGGGGAAATGACTTAGTGCACAGGTTCTCAAACTCTGTCCTCAGGACCCCACACAGTGCATGTTTTGCAGGTCTCCTCACAGAATCGCAAGTGAAATAATTAGTTCCATCTTTGGACCTTTTAAAATGTGCCAGTGAGTAATTAATACACCTGTGCACCTGCTTGGTTACCTGCAAAACATGCACTGTGTGGGGTCCTGGGGACCGAGTTTGAGAACCTGTGACTTAGTGCATATCAGTGTGGGTACTGGGTATATTCGAGGCTCACTATCGCCATCTAGTGACGTGAAACTACATTGCTGAAGTAGTGCAATACATGAAGACAGGATTTAAATCAATAATGCATACAATTTGATTACAACTGTAAACGTCGGTTTACATACAGGACTAAAAGCAACACTTTAAAAAGACATTTAATACACTTTAACTCAATCCTTAACCTACGTACTTATTACACCATTAGCGTACAGAGCCCAGTACCGTGTACGTACTTTGTGTACAAACGCAGCGCTGGCTGTACAAAGTACACTCAGTACGTACACACCCAAAGATACTCCGTTAGCCCTTAGCAGCTACACATGTGATTGTAATACACTTAATAACCTTAGCAGGGAAAGGAAACACAACACCAGATTGTACTTAAAATGCCGGGTTCCGACACACCAACATATAATTACTAAAAGGGGGTTACAATAACAATACAATACAATAGAATAATGGCTAAAGTCAATGGTACATACTTGTTTGATTTCGCCTGCGCTTCCCAGTCTGGTCCTCAGTCATCTGGGTAGATGACCTTTAGAGTCTGTGTGTGACCAGGCATGCAGCTGACTCTTTTATACAATCTTCCAAAACTTAACACAATGGATACTGTAATCTCTTTGTCCACTGGACACAGTGAAGGTCATTTACAGTACAGGAGAGGTCATAGGTTGGTTTGAATAGGTGGGAGATGTCTGTTCCAGATGCACTTGTGGTTGGTCTCCTCTGGGTTCCCGCCGCATACCAAATGTACAGTAAATACAGTTTATATTCATATTCTGCTCCTGCGCCTATCTATGCACAGGAGCGTGCGATCTTCTGCAAACCAACACCGGAATATTTCCCTTAATATACCCTACAGCTGGATACCAAACACCACCTTATAACCTTGTTCTGTCCCCTCCTATCCTGTAAAGGGGAATCCCTTTGTTCTGATACCATTTAAACTGTTGTAACTTGTTGGTGTGATGCAGGGAGACTATGTGTACATTGTGCACTATTTGGATTAAATATGTAATGTGTTTTGATGGCTTTTCCATGCGTTCACAAATCCTACCGTAAATACTAATACCATGCGCTAATGCGCAGGACCGCAGGAGCGATCATACGCAAATTGCGAATATGCACACGCACGGCAGAATAAGTACACGCACGGAGGGTCCATCTGTGTGTAGTTTGTACGTGATGTGTCTACTGCAATATTTTTCAACTTCGACAGTCAACCCTTTGGCAGTCATCAGTAACTGCCACTACCTAATCAATAAACAAAAATATCTATACAATATATATACAAATGCTTGGATGATCAGGGGAGAGTTGTAGGTGGGAAATATATGACCTAGTGAGATAGTAAAAGCATGTATGTATGAATCCATGTCTGAGGGGCATGTATCATCGCGCCGTACATGTTCTAAATAAGCTTCGAGTTATTGCGAAGTATACATTAAATCCTTCTCATCCCGTATTCAGGGTCTGTAAATGGGCCAACAAACACTACCAAGCTCTTTTCGGCTTTTTGTTCCAACAAATGGGGTGCACATTTAGTTGATGATACATGGAGGGGGAACATATGTGAGTGCTAGTATATATGGATATCACCTGTCAACTATGTGTGACATTAACTGGAGGTTGAAGAGATGAAGATACGACACATATATACAAATACATTCACATAAACATTTTGGGTAGGGTTGACGTCTTTTCCGGTTGGATGTATCTGGGCAGAGGGGGTGACAAAGAAAAATGGGTGAAAGAAACAGACCATGAAATTAATTTGCATCCTTATCATAACGCTGTCTCCATGGATGGATCATAAATTAAATCTGCTGCTGTAACAGCGCCGCGTTAGAGTTTGAACACACCTAAATATCAAACCAATAATTATGATGACTCCCAGGATACAAAGGAGAATCTTCCCCACACTCATAATGATATTATGAGCCCAACCATTTGCGTGGGTTCAACCATGAGACCTAGCCGGTCAGTTCATTACTCACAGTCGGTAAGGTTGTGCTTCCTCCTGAACTCACACTTCAACTGCAAGATCTCGTCCATCTTCTGATCGATGATCTCCATGGGACCATCAGTGCTGTTTGTAATATACGTACAGCACTTCACACCATATTGAGTTGCCAGAGTAATACAGTACCCATCTGTCACGGCTGTGACATAATTAAGGACCATCCTGAACTGGTTCAGTGCCTTCTTGTAGGCTTGTAACTCCCTTCCCGTATACCTGAAGGTGTCATCATTACAGCTGAGTGATATTATCTATCAAGTTCGCTAGCGCATAGATATACTTATAATTTATAGTTCCTCTGGCAGTACGGGTGATGTGTAATGTGAGAAGGAACTGAATCCCGGTGGATTCGTAGATCAAATCAGAGGCTGCGTGATCTGCCCTATCTATGAGGTGTCTCTTGATGATGTGTTCATAGTGAGTATGAGTATAAGGAGTCTGAGCACTGCGGTGAACGTCTTTCATTTTATCATGGGTTATGGTCATGACCTCCGGTAGTACTCTCCCATTATAACACAATCCCTCTGAGCTTGGGGCAAGCCACTTGTACGCTTTCCTCCCACATATGAAATAGACATCATCTGGGAGAACATAGGGGACAAAATATAACATTACCATATTACAAATTTTCCAAGTAAAGAAACCAATCCCTGGTTATCCCATCTGCTCAGTACAAGTATCGGGCTAGATGATATGAGCACAATACCCTGACGATACTCTTCCAACCCACATGGGCTTGCTTCCACGGGTATACCTACACCAAAAATACCTCCCACTGTTGGCTATTTGGCATACAAGTTCAGCAGACAATATCCCTTCACAGTGCCTCCGAGCTCCATGACTACCAGAGCGCTTACTGATACCAGCCTTTACTCGAGTGATGTGCAGCTCCTGAGATCCTACAAATTTGTACTCGCCATCAGAACCCATTCCAGATCCCTGCTCGACCTCTCTGGGACCCTCACCAAAACAAATTGTCCTGATCAAAAACAGAATTACTAGTAGAACCCGAAACGCAGTCTCTTGTGATCGATCCATTTCATTAGGGGAATAAAGGAAAATAAGAAGGAGAAAAGAAAGGAAAATGCAGGGGGAGGTGAAAAAAAGAAAATTGTGCGACAACCATTCTAGATCTTGTTGCTCTCTGTGCTCAGGTGCCTTTCAACAGTCCTGCCTCTCAACTTTCCCTGAACAAACACTCTAGTGCCTCTTTGCCTTGCTCTTTGAACACACAGTTCACTGTGTACGCACAGTTACCAAACTACTTTGTCACGAGTTCTCTCTGGGTCAGCGACCTTCTTGCAGTGGACCCAAGTCTCTCTTTCGGCGACCTTTAATGCTGTTGTGCTAGTTAACAAGACTTGATATGGTCCTTCCCACCTGTCTATGAAGCAACCTGATCGTAAGAAATTTTGAATCATCACATAATCCCCAGGCTCAATGTCATGACAATTACTGTTCGGTAGGTCAGGAATCACCAGCTTTAGATTTCTTTGTTTATGTCTCAGCTGCTGGCTCATCCCAACCAAATATTTCACAGTCACTTCATTATTACATTTCAAATCATCCTGGGGGTCTATCATTACATGAGGTTGTCGACCAAAAAGAATTTCAAAGGGTGATAAGTTAAGTGGAGACCTGGGAGTGGTTCTGATGCTGTACAACACTAGTGGCAAAGCTCCTGGCCACAACAATTCTGTTTCAGCCATTACTCTGCTCAGCTTGTTCCCATCAGTTTGCACATGACCTGAAAGACTTCACCTGTAAAAATGGGTACCCCTATCGCTTTCAATTACTCTAGGGATACCATATCTACACACAAATTCCTGCACCATTTTCTTTGCAGTGAACGTAGCAGTATTTGTGGCAGCAGGGAACGCAAATCCAATTGGAAAATACATCAATACAAACTAACACATATTTCAAATTCCTACAGGGTGGTAACTGTAGGAAATCAATTTGTATTACCTAAAAAGGTCCGTCTGTAGGAGGGATATGGGATGGCTCTGTTGGTATTGTCTTTCCAATATTCTTCCTCAAGCAAGTAAAACATGTCATTGCTCTCTTACATGCATGAGAGCCTACTGGTGGCGCACACCAGTAGGCTCTCATCAGCCTGAACATACCCTCTTTGCCTAGATGAGTCAGACCGTGTGCCACCTCAGCTAGACTTGGAAGATATGCTCTGGGGGCTACTGGCTTACCTTGTCCACCTGTCCACAGTCCTGAGGACTCCTGGCCATACCCCTTTGTCCTCCAGACTGCCTTTTCCTGTAGGGAACACAAATTTTGCATTTCAACTTCTATCGTGTGTTATCAGTTGTGTGAAGTAAACCGTCTCTGGATGGGAGGAGAGAGGGGAAAAATAGTAAATAAAAAAAGAAAATGTCAGGTTTGGAAATGTCAGGTTTTGCATTCACCAACAGGCTGTCACACCATCATGCATATCGGTGTCTGTACATAGTCTCCCTTCACCAGTATTCTCATTCTCCACCCTTTGTGCATGACCAGGCACACTGCATTAATACTGGTGTCCTTATGTCCTTATGCTGGTGAGATATACTGGATTTGAGCAGAGCTCTGAAGGACCGAGTAGGCATGTGCATTTGAACTGTGATCGGGTCCATGTATTTTACCCTCCTGTTGGTGAACGTAAGAAATGAGGAAACTTTGAAGGAAAATCACATAGAGGTTATTAACAGATAAGTTTGTAGAGGCAAAGAGGATTTTGAAAAATTTGACAACTGGATTGGGCACTATGGGGAATGACTTTTCTACTAGGTCTGCTCCCCTTAAAAAAATGTCTATGTGTGTCGTATCTCTACTGGGACTATCCCAGCCATCAATCCAGTGTCCTGTCCATCCTTAGTTCGTAGGAAACCCGGTATCTGTTAGATAATTTCCTCTACCTGTGATGGACATGAATCTAGAACCGTGAAATGCAATATTAGTCTTTGTGGGTATCCAACATACTTTGTGCTTCCTGGGCAAGAGCACGCTATATGTATACCATCTCTAACAAAACTCCAGTTAAGTTAAACAGGGGCCATTTCTGCTAGAGAAAGAAGCAAAAGTTTAGAGGCCTCATCTTAACCCCAGCAAGTTTTGTCAAAAGGGTAAAGTTGCATTTATTCCGTTCTTCCCATTAACCGAATCTGTGTTTTCTATATGGCTTGTAATTCCTTACTATATGTCCCTTGATCCCATCTATGTGTTTAATAATGTGGCTTGTTTTCTCTGTCTAGGGGTCTATATTGACTATGTGTTCTACTACTCCTACAGTCTCTGGCAAAATGCCCTTCCTTTTTACAAATGTAACATATTCTCTGTCTTTTCCAACTACCAGGGTTTTGGGGTTTAGGCTGATGAGGCTTTGCTGTAAGAGCCTGTAGACTTATTGTCATCAGCTTCTCCTCCTGTTGTTTTCTACGCCTAGCAATTTTCCCTCTGTTTTATGGAGAAAATTCTTCTCCACTTAACAGTAGTGGGGAAATACAACTCTAGTTGCCTATTAATTCGTTCTACATTCTCCTGATTGTTTCCATCAGTCATAGGACTATCCGACTCTAACCTACAATCAGTGATACATTTTTGGGTGTCAATATTAGGGGGTAGGCACGCTTTTAAAAATATCCGCCAATCTTTGTTAGCTGGTTCATGAGCATTTCCCTGATCTCAGATAAACTTCTGACATCTGGCTAAATGCTTCCAGGGATCGGGGAATTCAAAAATGATTGACCGCAGCTCAGCTCTGGACCATGGCAATACATAGCATTATTCCTTGTGAGGATTACTCCCTGACTATCGGTTCCCCATTGGGAGTTACTATTTCCAAGACATGTAATCCTACCATTCCGTTCCTAATCTGTTTACTGTAAAGTGTTGTTGTCTCTGTCAATGACCCGTCTCACACTTACCGATAGCTGTGACCTCACCATTTCTTTCTGCGGGGAAGACTGTTACTGCTCTAACTGTATGGACAGGCCCCACCTGAGTTTCCTGCAAGGTGACTGCCTGAATGAGAGCTGCGATTTGTCTGGGTCCTTCATCTTCCTGTGACCTATAACCTTGAAAAGACTTCAAAACAGGATACATATTGCAAAAATTCGGGTTAATACATTTCTCTTGGATTATACTATCACTCATAGATATACCATTGACTGTAGCCATCTCTTCCCTCTTGACCTGTGTCGATAATGGTGTGTTTGTGTCCTCATTCCTGCTAGGTTTGGAACCTACTTTGCGGGTTTGTTCCCTTTGCATTTCCCCCTCTTGTTGCCATAATTTTAAACAATCGTTATGTCTAATCCTTTGTTTTCTGGATTTAAGCAGACATATTTTACTGCCTACATTCTGCAATACCTGTGGTTCAAAGCTGCCCACCCTAAGGAATGATACCCTATCGTTGTCAGTCATACATACCCATTCAGACAAAAAGTCTTCAGCATGTGTACCATATTTTCCACACATAACAAACCTCGCTGACCCCTTGGTCCGCGGCTCTTCAACCTGAACCCTGGCTACCATACGTCCACCGCTTGTGCAATTGGATCCCATCGCGGACTTTTTCCTTTTACGCAATCCCCAATTGCACTACACGGATAGACTGTGAAAGTTCTTAGAGCGCTTAAACCGACTCCTTCTCCGCCGAGTACCACGACTCACTCCAATAGTGACCACCGCGTACCCAGTAAGGTCGACCTAATTGGTTTATATTTACTGGAAGTGTTAGGAGTGAATTACCCTTTCCAGCAAATATCTACTGCTGGAGATTTTCCTGAGAGAGACCAGCGAAAACTCCCTATGCACTTTATACACAAATCACGCTTGCGTATGCTCTACACAGCGCTAATGATACTGTGATTTTACACAACAGCTCGTAAAAGGGGTATCAAGTTGCGCTATGTATCACACCCACAAACGCGCGGTCCAATCACATGACGTATAGGTACTTGTTACCTAGCTGCCGTACGACCACGAGTCGATGTACAAACTGCGACCCTCAGAGCGGATCGTAACAAAAAAACTTTTTTTACTTCAATACTACACAATGCACAATTCCCTATTACGCTCCTTTGCAAATCTCCTCACGATTTGCGTATTTCAATCTATACTAACGTGAGTCAGCCGCCTCACACCGCCAAGCCTCCACTTACTTGGTGTACCAAACGATGGGATCCCGAATTCCACGGGGTTCAACTCACTCAATCCTGCTTTCACTCATTCAAATATGCTTTGTTTTTCTGTACAGAAAATTTTCACTCGTTCTGATTGGCAGCTTTACTCCCAGAGGCAATTCAGTTTAAACAAAAGTTTTATACTAATCTGCTTTGGAAACTGGATAGTTATGTGCTATTGTAGCATGGCTACTGTCCCACCTTTTAACTGAACAAAACTATTGTGTAATTTGTACTTATCGTCCGCACTCTTACGCACTTTGCGTAAACACGCGACTGTGCGTGTCTTTTACGTTGCGTGCGCAGTCCTGTACTTTGTCCGAGACACGTGTACAAAACCGTGCGTCCGCAATAAAACAAATCACACAACTCTATAAATGTGAACAATACTAACTACTATTGCCCACTAGACACAACTTGTTCTGTATAAACTTTTATGCAGACCTGCGTTTGTGTCTTTACACTTCCTTAAATACTGTTATTTTAATTTTTAACTATATAGCAACAAATGTATCCAATTTCACACAGATCTAAATGAATCTAGCAATCTGAATCTTGCGGCAACAATGTGAGAGGGTATGCAAAGTATCGGTGCCCTTTGTGTATGCTTTTTGGCGCCCCCCCAAAAAAAGCTTTTTTCCTGTTTTACGGGTTCTATCAGCACCTTTGCAGACCAGACAGAGCAGACGCAATCTAACAGCACACAAATAGGGTTTTCAGCATATCCATCGACCAGGTAAAGGTTACTTAGGCAAACTTTCCGCCCTTCGCTGATAGCTTAAGTCTGCTTTGACCTGTTAGGCTGTGAGCATGTGAAAACCGGATCGAGCCCCCAATTGTAAACGTCGGTTTACATACAGGACTAAAAGCAACACTTTACAAAGACATTTAATACACTTTAACTGGAGCCGCTGCGGCCGCTATACTCAATCCTTAACCTACGTACTTATTACACCATTAGCGTACAGAGCCCAGTACCGTGTACGTACTTTGCATACAAATGCCGCGCTGGCTGTACAAAGTACACTCAGTGCGTACACACCCAAAGATACTCCATTAGCCCTTAGCAGCTACACATGTGATTGTAATACACTTAATAACCTTAACAGGGAAAGGTAACACGACACCAGATTGTACTTAAAATGCCGGGTTCCGACACACCAACATATAATTACTGAAAGGGGGTTACTATAACAATACAATACAATAGAATAATGGCTACAGTCAATGGTACATACTTGTTTGATTTCGCCTGCGCTTCCCAGTCTGGTCCTCAGTCATCTGGGTAGATGACCTTTAGAGTCTGTGTGTGACCAGGCATGCAGCTGGCTCTTTTATACAATCTTCCAAAACTTAACACAATGGATACTGTAATCTCTTTGTCCACTGGACACAGGGATGGTCATTTACAGTACAGGAGAGGTCATAGGTTGGTTTGAATAGGTGGGCGATGTCTGTTCCAGATACACTTGTGGGTGGTCTCCTCTGGGTTCCCGACGCATACCAAATGTACATTAAATACAGTTTATATTCATATTCTGCTCCTGCGCATAACTATTCGCAGGAGCGTGGCATCTTCTGCAAACCAACACCAGAATATTTCCCTTAATATACCCTGCAGCTGGATACCAAACACCACCTTATAACCTCGTTCTGTCCCCTCCTATCCTGTAAAGGTGAATCACTTTGTTCTGATACCATTTAAACTGTTGTAACTGGTGCGGTGCAGGGAGACTATGTGTGCATTGTGCACTATTTGGATTAAATATGTAATGTGTTTTGATGGCTTTTCCATGCGTTCACAGATCCTACCGTAAATACTCATACCACGCGCTAATGTGCAGGACCGCGGGAGCGATCATACGCAAATTGCGAATATGCGCACGCATGGCAGAACAAGTACACGCACGGAGGCTATCTGTGTGTAGTTTGTATGTGATGTGTGTACTGCAATATTTTTCGACTTCGACAAACAAATATAAAGTGCTGTGTGGTAATTAAGTATGTAACTGGAAAACCAGTTGTGATAGCCACCAAGTACATATAAATAAAAAATAAATGATAACTGAATAAAATAAAATAAAACAAAACACAGACATATATTGGACCTTGTGCAACTCCTAAACTATGAAAAAAAATCTAAACTATTTCTGCACTCCAGCCTCTACCACAAACTCCTACCGCAAGTGGTTCTCCAAGAAGTTGCGGTCCAACCTCAGAAACGTAATAAATTATATGTCTTACATAGTACATGGGAAACTATGCTGCCTTACTAATTTTTTTGCTCTTCCCCATTCATCATGAAGCCTAGATTTGTGTTATAAAGACCCCATTTGTAATCCAAATTATAAAAACACAAATTATAAAAAGCAACTGAGATTAAGTATTTAATTAAGGCAATTTGGATTGACCGTGTTTAAGCGGTGTATCCATTTACACTTCAACTGTAACAGTTGTCTGTCCCTGTCCCCACCTCTCAAATTGGGGGGGATATGGTCAATTATTCTGTACCTCAGTGTGGCCATGGTGTGTTTGGCCATGAGGAAATGGCGTGCCACCGCTTGGTCACTCTTCCCCTCATTGATGGCAGCTCTTATGGCCCCCCTATGTTGGGCCATTCTCTCTTTAAATTGTCGTTTCGTCTTCCCAACGTAGTGTAGACCACATGGGCAAGTGAGCAAATAAAGCACGTCAGTGGATATTTGATATGTAACATCTTGCCCATGTGGGGATGCACAAATGTGCTGCTTGCGATCATGTAACTGCACGTTACACAACCCGAACATTTATAACATCCACCCTTCGTCTTGAGGAAGTCTCCGTTGCTAGGAGACGAAACGCGTTGACGCCCCTTTCTAAAAGTTCTCCTTTGGACACCCGTTATCTGGCAGACAGGCTCCTTACCATCTCGTCTCCCGACACCCCGTCCGGTGTACACACTGCAGCCAAGTGACCTCTAGGAACCGCTCCTCCGCTGTGAGGTAAAAAGTTATTTCAGCTATTTACGGCATCTCGTCATTTGGAAACTGCTGCGGCTATGGATATGAACGGATCTCCGCAGTGAGACCACTATAACACCAGCCATCAGCGGATGTGCTTTTCCATACTGCTACCATCAGCTGAATAAATTACGTCCCTTGTTGGGAAGTTCCTATTACAACACCATCTTATGGTCAATTGACGGCTTTTTCTAACGGAGGTTAGAGCATTTCAGCAAGTTTGCTTTCCAATTATCACTGAGGCATCAACCAAAAATCTTTATATCTACCTCGTGCATTTACACACAGGACCCTGTGATAAACTCCAGGAACCAGCACGGGGGTAATTATTATTGTTTGTTTTTGCCTCTAATAATTCTTTATTAGCTATTACGGAGCCTTCTGTGGACAGTCCATATGATTTCACACTGGGACGCCAGTGATAGAATCAATTGACATTCTTTGTTAGAGAGCTTTTCTCTCAAGTTAACCATTTCTGCACTTTAGATATATTGTATACTGTTTTTACAGCACGTTTACAATTATAGATACAGTGTTTCTGCTTACACATGTTAGAGGTAGTAACCTCTGTATTTTATACTGCCAATCTTTTATGTATTGTTTGTTTTATGTGTCTATGTGGTATTTAATTGTTTGATAAAATATTTTCTTTTCAAAAGGTCAAGCCTCATTGAGTCAATCATTCTCCTTGCTAGACTGCATTTAATTAATTAATCAATTCATTTTAAGTGATTTTTGGAGCGCAGAGCATTTCTTTTGTTTGTGATCCACCCTTTTTAGTCAAAAAGTGGGTCTTTGGGGGTTGTATGCCAGTGATGTCTGTTTTCACCAGCAGGTCTCTCACGTTCGGGCCCCTGGCATAACTCGGCAAAAAATTAGTATATTTCAAAGCTGGTAACTGAGGATCATTGGTTATAATTGGCCATATGGCTTTGGCTCGTTTGGTGGTATAATTACTTTTTACATCAAACTGATTGACCCAGGGCAGAACTTCCCTTTGCTTTGGGACTGCCCCAGAGTCCTTTTCCTGTAGAAGAACTGATCTCTCGACCCACACGCCTTTTGTCTGGCTGTTATTAAATCTCGGAGGGTGTGAGGATACAGGGTTCTTCTAATCACTCAGACACAGAGCCGATTAAACCAAAGTAATGGTTGTTTTCTCACAGCACACAGTATTAGATAATTCACAGGAAACAGAAGTAAATATAGCCCAGAAACAGTATACAGGTAGCAGTCCAGATAGTAAGTTCCAGTAGAGGATTTAGGTCCACAGCAATTTCACACAGAAGTTCCAGATAAACAGGTCCACACAGAAGTTCCAGATAAACAGGTCCACACAGCAGAACTATCACTGAGTCCACAGCAGTGATAGCAGATTAGTCCATGCAGTAGTAAGTACATATAAGTCTACACAGCACTGGTGATGTGTTCCACAAGGTACCCTGGCAGAGTATCACCCCTTAGCCAGAGTCCTGCAACTAACATCCTGAGCTGACCTGTGCAACCTCTTTTAAAACCTTCCAAATGCCCATCATGCCGCGCTCACCTGGGGAGGAGACGCAGGTTCCTGATTGGTGGGACCCCACCTCAGGTATTTCCCTACTCCCTTCCACAGCTGGCCTTCTCCTGCTGACCACATGATGGGTCAGGCTCCGCGTTGTCTGTCAGAGACCAGGATGGAACAGAGGAAAGTAAACAGAAGGAAAAAAGACAGGGAAATTGGTTTAAGTCCTGATTTTCCCCTGTGGAGGAGAAGCTTCAAAGAGACATTACCTTGTCCTCAAATGTATTTCCTGTGTGACCATATGAGGATCATAGATGGTCTCAATAGGCATAGCAATGATAACCTGTAGTAACCTCATACACAGACTGGCATTATCCTACAATAACATAACATGACAGCACTAGGTGCCAGGTCACAGCCCACCTGTATTTACCTGAGTAAGATTATAGTTCAGAATATATAGGCTAATGGATGAACACACACATGGGGTAATAGTGACACAAGCCAGAGAGACATGGGAACAGAAGGAATAAAAAGTACATTAAAGATTGAAACACCACAAATTCAGTATTAGACCCTGCCTATATCTTTACAGAGGGGATAAGCCCTCTCCAAAAATTTATCAACCATGACATCCAGCTGTTTCTCTCTCTCTACTGGATCGCTGTTAATCCTGCATACTCTGATAAATTGGGAGTATGGCAACCCCCTGATGGTAGCTCTGGGATGGAAACTGTTGTATTTAAGCAATGTATTACGATCAGTCGGTTTTGAAAACAATCTGGTCTGTAATCTCTGATCACTACACGCAATATTGACATCTAGAAAGTTGATTTCATTCTTACTCATGGTAAGTGATAACTTTGCTGGGCATTGGGACTCATTGTGTACTTTGACCAGATCACCCAAAGCCTCTTCTGTGCCCGTCCACAACACTAGAATGTCATCTATATACCGATTATAGTGAAAGATATGTTGCTTGTGTCACAACTGAGGGCCTGAGCTGACGGGAGGCAGCCTCAGTTGTAGGGGCTGAGATGTACCGGAACCTGGGAGGTTGTATCAGACCCCTGGACATGTAAGTAACATGAATAATAACTGCCCGAAGGCGTGACCACGACAACTTGGATAAAAGTCAATGATGTTTATTATGACAACTCCGCAACACAGCAGCAGTAAAAGAAAACGTAAAAGTCAGCAAAGAATAAATACAGTTCCTGGGTACTACAGGATGGCAGGAGCCACAGGGCACTGGCAGTGTGAGATAGTTCTTATGATCTTCTAGATGGAAAGTCCTTACCAGGCCCGACTGTAGCAATGGAGATAACCCAGGATTGTGCCAGCTGGTGTTCCAGGAAAAGCTGGGTTGCTGAAGATAAAACAGCTGCTGTGGATACTGGCTGGAACCAGACTGTTGTTAGCACGGAGTGGATACTGGCTGGAACCAGTTAAATAATAAATGAACTTGGGAGCGATGAAATATGAACTGAAATGTAGAACTTGAGAGCGGAGAAATAATAATACCGGTGGAGAGTGGTAAAGTGTAGAAAGGACACCGGCCCTTTAAGGGAAGCTGTACTCTGCTGGAAGCTGAGCTGGAAGCAGGTAATGTTGTAGCTGGAAACAGATGAATCCACAATGGATTGGAGAGTCAGGCTACACCGCAGGTGGAATGCTGGTGCGGGTCTCTATGGTGGAAGTCTTGAGACAGGAGCTGGAACCTGGAAGACAATCACAGGAGAGAGACAAACAGGAACTAGGTTTGACAACCAAAGCACTGACGCCTTCCTTGCTCAGGCACAGTGTATTTATACCTGCAGCAAGGAAGGGATTGGCTAGGCAATTATGCAGATTATCAATACTGAGAACAGATTGGTGGAAATGATCAGCTGACAGAATCCAAGATGGCTGCGCCCATGCAGACACTTGGAGGGAAGTTTGGTTTGTAATCCATGTGGTAATGAAAACAGTAATGGCGGCGCCGGCCACCGGAGACAGGAGGCGCCAGGCTGACAGATGCACATCCAACCACGCGGACACAGCGGAGCCCGCGGCTGACGTAATCGCCACTCAGACACTCTGCATGCAGAAGTTCAGGGACGGCGGCGGAGGCCGCGGGAGACGCCATGCCAGGTGTAATATGGCGTTTACTGTGACAGCGTCCCAGAGTTACAGGAGAGGATACAGGAATGTACACATCAGGATAACAGATGGGATCCGGTCCTGGAGCGCTGAGCCAGCCTTAGGAGGCATCTGATGGGTAAGAAATGGCGTCCAGATACCCGGATCGTGACAGCACCCCCCCCTTTAGGAGTGGCCCCAGGACACTTCTTTGGCTTTTGAGGAAACTTGGAATGGAATCTCCGGACCAAGGCAGGAGCATGGACATCAGAAGCATTGGTCCATGAACGTTCCTCAGGACCATAACCCTTCCAGTCAATAAGATATTGTAGTTGACCGTAACGGTGACGTGAGTCCAGGATCTTGGCCACTTCATACTCAACGCCTCGTTGAGTTTGGACTTTCGGAGTTGGAGGAAGTGAGGAATGAAACCGATTCAAGATCAGCGGTTTCAACAGGGAAACATGGAATGTCCTGGGTATTTTTAAGAAGGGAGGCAACTGGAGTCTGTAAGCAACAGGATTGATGACTTGTTCAATCTTGAAAGGACCGATATAGCGAGGTGCAAACTTCATACTGGGAACTCTTAATCTCAAATTCTTCGTGGATAACCATACCCGATCACCCACCTTGAGAGCAGGAACTGCTCGACGCTTCTTATCCGCAAACTTCTTGTACCTGAACGATGCCTTGAGCAGAGCTGATCGTACGCTCTTCCAGATATTGGCAAACTGATGCAAGGTGATATCCACTGCGGGAACAGAAGTTGCTGGAAGCGGTTGGAACTCAGGGACTTTAGGGTGGAATCCAAAGTTAGTGAAGAATGGTGTTGAAGCAGATGAAGAATAATACTGGTTGTTATGACAGAACTCGGCCCAGGGAAGTAATTGAACCCAGTCATCTTGAGAGGAGGACACATAGATGCGGAGGAAGGCCTCCAAGTCCTGATTCACCCTCTCGGTTTGACCATTGGTCTGAGGATGGTAAGCCGTGGAAAACTTTAGCTTGACTTGGAGGACTTGACATAAACTTCGCCAGAATTTGGCTGTGAATTGAACTCCTCGATCTGAGATAATTTCTTCAGGAAGACCGTGGAGTCGGAAGATCTCTTGTATGAATACTTGAGCCAACTTGGAAGCTGACGGAAGACCGGTGAGAGGAATGAAGTGTGCCATCTTGGTGAACCGGTCAACTACCACCCAGATGGTATTGAACTTGTTGCACATGGGTAAGTCTGTAATGAAATCCATCGACAAGTGGGTCCATGGTCGACGGGGAACGGATAGTGGAACCAGTTGCCCCGCAGGCGACTGGCGGGATACTTTATGTTGGGCACACTTTGGGCAAGATGCAATAAACTCCAAGACGTCCTTTTTCAGAGTTGGCCACCAATAGGACCTAGAGATAAACTCCAGGGTTTTTTGGATACCTGTATGTCCGGCAAAACGGGAAGCATGGGCCCAATGCATGAGCTTCTTCCTTAGCATCGGCTTCACAAAACTTTTCCCTGATGGGGGCGTAGAGTCCATCCCTACCGTGGAGAATGCCAACGGATTTATAATAGGATGCTTGTCTGAAGACTCTGACTCATTTTCTTGCTCCCATGAGCGGGAAAGGGCATCGGCCTTGCGATTCTGAGAGCCCGGACAGAACTGGAGTTTAAAGTCGAACCTGGAAAAGAAAAGTGCCCATCTGGCCTGACGAGGGTTGAGACATTGTGCGCCCTTCAGGTATAAAAGGTTCTTGTGGTCTGTAAGTATGGTGATTGAATGAGAAGCTCCCTCCAACAGATACCTCCACTCTTCTAGAGCGAGCTTGATGGCTAGCAACTCCTGGTCGCCAATGGCATAGTTGCGCTCAGCTGGGGAGAACTTCCGGGAGAAGAAACTGCAAGGGTGTAAATGGCCATCTTTAGCCCTCTGAGATAACACCGCTCCTACTCCAACGGAGGAGGCATCCACCTCTAAGATGAAAGGAGAGTCGATGTCAGGCTGTTTCAGAACAGGCGCAGAGATGAACCTTTGTTTTAAAAGATGAAATGCTTGCATGGCTTCTTCAGACCACTTGGACGGGTTAGCACCCTTCTTAGTGAAAGCAGTAATAGGCGCCACAATGGTGGAAAAGTCTCGTATAAACTTTCGGTAATAGTTGGCGAACCCTAAGAACCTCTGGACCCCTTTGAGGGTTAAGGGTACCGGCCAATTTTGGATTGCTTGTAGTTTCTCAGGATCCATCTCTAGTCCGGAACCGGACACAATGTACCCTAGAAACGGAATGGACTTGACTTCAAAGACGCATTTTTCTAATTTGCAATAGAGATGATTGACACGGAGACGGGACAGAACCTCTTTAACCCAAAAACGATGTTCCTCTAAATCGTTGGCAAAAATGAGGATATCGTCTAGATAGACCACGACATGACGGTATAGAATGTCTCTGAAGATCTCATTGACAAAATGCTGGAAGACAGCTGGAGCATTGCTCAATCCGAAGGGCATGACGAGGTACTCATAATGTCCGTCATGGGTGTTAAAGGCGGTCTTCCACTCGTCACCCTCACGGATCCGGATGAGATTGTATGCACCTCGCAAGTCCAGCTTTGTAAAGATGGTAGCTCCGCTAACTCTGTCAAAGAGCTCAGTAATCAGGGGTAAAGGATAACGGTTCTTGATGGTAATGTCGTTCAAACCTCTGTAGTCGATGCACGGCCGCAGACCACCATCTTTCTTTTTTACAAAAAAGAAGCCTGCGCCGGCTGGAGAAGAAGAAGGTCGAATGAACCCCTTTGCTAGGTTCTCTTTAATATATTCCTCCATAGAATGCGTCTCAGGCAGAGACAACGGATAAGTTCGGCCTCGAGGTGGAACCTTCCCTGGAACGAGATCAATCGGACAGTCCCATTCTCTATGAGGAGGAAGGATATCAGCAGAAGCTTTACTGAACACATCCGTGAAATCTTGATATGGAGGAGGTGGAACATCAGACGACCTGGGGGAGGAAGAACAGACAGGCAATACTTTAAACAAACATGTCTCAGCACAGGAGGAACCCCATGCCAGGATTTGCGTAGTCGTCCAATCAATTGTAGGATTGTGAAGACGGAGCCATGGAAGGCCCAGGACCACAGGATGTGTGGCTCTTGGAATCACTAAAAAAGAAATAAGTTCGGAATGAAGAACTCCCACTCTCAGACGAACTGGTAGAGTCCTTAAAGAAATAACTGCATCAAAAATTTTGCTGCCATCCACGGCAGTTAAAGAAATGGACGAAGGAAGTCTCTCGGTGGGTAGGGACCACCGTTTAACATAGGCTTCGGTAATAAAGTTCCCAGCTGCTCCGGAATCAAGGAGGGCAATGACGTTCCGATAACGTTGAGCAACTTGAAGCGAGACTGGGAGATTACAATCTTGAGGAGATGGAGAGGAGATCATTACTCCTAGCCGGCCCTCTCCTTGGCGAGCTAGGATTTGGAGTTTCCCGGACGTTTGGGACAGGCATTAATGGTGTGAGACGGAGCTGCACAATAGAGACAGAGAAACTCGGAGAGACGTCTTCGGCGCTCAGCAGGAGTTAAACGGGAACGGCCAAGTTGCATGGGCTCATCTTTAGATGGTGACAGTTGACGAGGAGGAGGAGCAGAAGATTTTGGAGCAGATGATCTTCCACGCTCAGTTGCTCTCTCTCTGAAACGTAAATCAACTTTCGTGCAGAGTGAGATTAGCTCATCTAACTTAGAAGGTAAGTCTCTGGTAGCTAACTCATCTTTAATACGCTCAGATAAGCCATGCCAGATTGCAGCATACAGGGCCTCGTCGTTCCATGCCAGTTCGGATGCCAGGATCTGGAACTGTATCAGATATTGTCCTACAGTACGTGACCCCTGGCGTAAACGGAGAATCTCGGATGTAGCTGAGGTTACCCGGCCTGGCTCGTCGAAGATGCGCCTGAATGTTGACACGAAGGCAGTGTAGGAAGATAGCAGGGTGTCGGACCTCTCCCATAACGGTGATGCCCAATCAAGGGCTGAGCCACTGAGAAGAGAAATAATGTAGGCAATTTTTGTACGGTCACTGGGAAAATTGCCAGGTTGTAGCTCAAACTGAATCTCACACTGGTTGAGAAATCCCCTGCAGAATCTTGGAGATCCGTCAAATTTTGCTGGCGTTGGAAGATGAAGACGTGGAGCAGAAATGGGTAAGGTGGGTGGGGTTATAGCTGGAGTCACTGTGGTTGACGCACCAGACGCGCCTGATCCACGGAGAGTTGTCTGAATCCCATCCAGCCGAGTAGAGAGATCCTGGAGACAGCGGATGATGTGGCCCTGTGCAGCCTCCTGATGTTCTAGTCGGGCTGCCAGTTCTTGCATCGGCCTGGCCACTTGATCCTGGTCTCCGGCTGGATTCATTAGGTCAGTGCTTACTGTCACAACTGAGGGCCTGAGCTGACGGGAGGCAGCCTCAGTTGTAGGGGCTGAGATGTACCGGAACCTGGGAGGTTGTATCAGACCCCTGGACATGTAAGTAACATGAATAATAACTGCCCGAAGGCGTGACCACGACAACTTGGATAAAAGTCAATGATGTTTATTATGACAACTCCGCAACACAGCAGCAGTAAAAGAAAACGTAAAAGTCAGCAAAGAATAAATACAGTTCCTGGGTACTACAGGATGGCAGGAGCCACAGGGCACTGGTAGTGTGAGATAGTTCTTATGATCTTCTAGATGGAAAGTCCTTACCAGGCCCGACTGTAGCAATGGAGATAACCCAGGATTGTGCCAGCTGGTGTTCCAGGAAAAGCTGGGTTGCTGAAGATAAAACAGCTGCTGTGGATACTGGCTGGAACCAGACTGTTGTTAGCACGGAGTGGATACTGGCTGGAACCAGTTAAATAATAAATGAACTTGGGAGCGATGAAATATGAACTGAAATGTAGAACTTGAGAGCGGAGAAATAATAATACCGGTGGAGAGTGGTAAAGTGTAGAAAGGACACCGGCCCTTTAAGGGAAGCTGTACTCTGCTGGAAGCTGAGCTGGAAGCAGGTAATGTTGTAGCTGGAAACAGATGAATCCACAATGGATTGGAGAGTCAGGCTACACCGCAGGTGGAATGCTGGTGCGGGTCTCTATGGTGGAAGTCTTGAGACAGGAGCTGGAACCTGGAAGACAATCACAGGAGAGAGACAAACAGGAACTAGGTTTGACAACCAAAGCACTGACGCCTTCCTTGCTCAGGCACAGTGTATTTATACCTGCAGCAAGGAAGGGATTGGCTAGGCAATTATGCAGATTATCAATACTGAGAACAGATTGGTGGAAATGATCAGCTGACAGAATCCAAGATGGCTGCGCCCATGCAGACACTTGGAGGGAAGTTTGGTTTGTAATCCATGTGGTAATGAAAACAGTAATGGCGGCGCCGGCCACCGGAGACAGGAGGCGCCAGGCTGACAGATGCACATCCAACCACGCGGACACAGCGGAGGCCCCGGCTGACGTAATCGCCACTCAGACACTCTGCATGCAGAAGTTCAGGGACGGCGGCGGAGGCCGCGGGAGACGCCATGCCAGGTGTAATATGGCGTTTACTGTGACAGCGTCCCAGAGTGACAGGAGAGGATACAGGAATGTACACATCAGGATAACAGATGGGATCCGGTCCTGGAGCGCTGAGCCAGCCTTAGGAGGCATCTGATGGGTAAGAAATGGCGTCCAGATACCCGGATCGTGACAGCTTGACATTCATCTCCGTAAAAAACAATTCCTGTTCTATCCTATACATGGATGCATTGGCGTAAACAGGTGCTGCTCATGATCCCATGGCACAGCCTGACTTTTGAATAAAAAACTTACCGTCATATATAATATAATTGTGCATCAAAATTAATTTTAAAAGCTCAATAATAAAATTCACATTGGGACCTGTATACCGGCTATTGCCCCTAATGAGTTTGTATACTGCCTCAATGCCAGCTTCATGTGGTATACAGGTATATAACCCTACCACATCAATGCTGGCAAGTACTATATCATTAGGAATGGTAGAGAAAGTGGCTAAAGTGATGAAATGTCTTTAAGGTGCGTAAATGTCTCCATAATGCAGGGCTGTAAATATGTTTCAATAAATTCTGCTGCCGGCTCACACAGAGAATCCCTGGCAGATATGATAGGTCTGCCAGGGGGTCTCTGTGTGTCCTTATAGATCTTGGGAATCACGTAAAAAACTGGAGTCCTTGGAGCAGTTCTCATCAAGAGTGTCTTAGTCTCTATATCAATTCAGCCTTGTTGTTTAGCCGATTCCAGCAGCATCCAAAGTTCCTGTTTGAACTCCTCGGTGGGATCTCTTTCCAACGGCCTGTATGTGGTGGAATCTGATAGCAACCGGACACATTCAGTCTCATACATCTCAAGATCCATCACCACTATCGCTCCCGCTTTATCCACCCCTCTAATAATGATGTCATGTCGTGCTTTCAATGCTTTTAAGGCCATGTTTTCTTCACGTGTGAGATTAAATCTCACTTGTGGACTAATTTCTTCTGTAGATTGTTCCAACATCCTGGAGAAAATTTTAATGGCTGGGTTGAACGACTGCGGGTCAAAGGTCGACGGTGTTCCAAGCTTCTGTAGTTTAAGGGGAATAGTGGAGTCAGGTACACTGGTTGGTTTATGTTTACCGAAGTATTCCTTAAGTCTCAACTTTCTCTGGAATTTGTAATTGTGCACCCTCCATTGGAATGGTTTGTGTGAATTTGTGGGGATAAAGCTTAACCCCTTGCTTAACACCTGTACCTCAGCTTCAGTCAGGTTTTTTTTTGGAGAGATTAAAAACTAGACTCGCTTCCCCCTTGGGGGTCTGTTTCCTTTTCTCCCTCTGCGATTGTCCCCCCCGTCGCGTACATTTATACGCATATCCGCCAGCGTCCTGCGGGTGTCTACGCCTAAAGGGACCGCACGGGAATTCGTTACTGTTCCCTCAGTGGTGGTTCCTTCTGTGTCGCTGGCTGATGTACTGGAGTTACCGGATTGTCACTAGATGGCGATAGTGAGCCTCGTATATACCCAGTACCCACACTGATATGCACTAAGTAATTTCCCCACACATATTTATTGCTTTAATCAGTCTATATGATTTTATTGTGTCATGTTTAAATGGTTGTCCATAATTTTGTTTAATATGTATTCTTCATGGTGCATAGAGATGCGGCGCTTGTTGACGCATTTCTATGGCAACCTGACCAGCTCTTTTGCTGTGCGCCGACGGACATCACTTCTGGCGTGGCGTCATGGTCGGGGCCGGAAGTAGATGTACGGACACCGGGGACACACAGTGGGAGGCTGGAAACGTGACCTGGAGACCTGTAAGTTATGCTATATAAGTAATGTTTGGTTTGCACTGTGTGTTGTGTATGTCCTGATGACGGGGGGCAGTACCCTGAAATGTTGAATAAATCACCACGATTCTTCATTCATGTTGAAGTCCGGGAGTGCCTCTGTTTCTTGGAGAGTATATATATATATATATATATATATATATATACACATACAGTTAACCAATTGTGTAAAGGCTATGTATAACTCATTGTGTAGGGAACAGGTCAGTGCTGTGTAAACCATAAAGCCAGAATACATAATACATATGACATTTCACTATTAATTCAAGTATCAATATCTGGTCTGTATTACATTGTATACACAATCAGAAATCTGCATTTCTTTAGCTATTGTATCGTATCTGGCTAATTGTTTTTTTTAGAGACAATGACAACATGGGATAAATGGAATCATCACCAAGCCTCCATTGTTTGAGTTAATAATTGAGGCAAACAATGGTATTTACACATTCAATCAGTCAAAGGTCTATCTTCCATGGACACAATGCCTGTTTGGATAAAACAATTTGATATGTTTAAGACCCTATTTGATTTGTATTCCTGGATGTACCACATTTGAGTGCATGTAAGAAATATTTGCTATTTTGTTACAGTATGATATTTCTTAACAAATGCGTCATCTGATAGCATGTGTATTTGATGCATGCATCCTAGACGCATCCATTAGTAAATGCCATAGTGTATTCTAAATATTGAAATATGCAATTTTGACTTTGACACCGCTTACACACGTAACGCCCCCTGTAGCAGTGCCGCTTACACACGTAATGCCCCCTGTACCAGTGATGCTTACACACGTAATGCCCCCTGTACCAGTGCCACTTACACACGTAACGCCCCCGTACCAGTGCCACTTACACACATAAGGATCCCTGTAGCAGTGCCGCTTACACACATAATGCCCCCTGTACCAGTGACGCTTACACACGTAACGCCCCCTATACCAGTGACGCTTACACATGTAACGCCCCCTATTCCAGTGACCCTTACACACATAACGTCCCCTCTACCAGTGCTGCTTACACATGTAACGCCATCATTACCAGTCATGCTTACACACGTAATGCCCCCTGTAGCAGTAATGCTTACACACGTAATGTCCCCTGTACCAATGCCGCTTACACATGTAATGCCCCCTTTACCAGTCACGCTTACACACGTAATGCCCCCTGTAGCAGTGACACTTACACACGTAATGCCCCCTGTAGCAGTGACGCTTACACACGTAATGCCCCCTGTAGCAGTGACACTTACACACGTAATGTCCCCTGTACCAGTGCCGCTTACACACGTAACGCTCCCTGTACCAGTGCCGCTTACACAAGTAACGCCGCCTGTACCAGTGCCGTTTACACATATAACGCTCCCTGTACCAGTGCAGCTTACACACGTAACGCCCTCTGTACCAGTGCCGCTTACACACGTAACGCTCCCCATACCAGTGCCGCTTACACACGTAACTCTCCCCATACCAGTGCCGCTTACACACGTAACGCCCCGGGATCAGTACGATTTACTGCTGTTTGAAAAACCCGTCATTTGAGATCCTGTCACAAGATACCGAATGAGTTCATATCCTGATGCTTAAAATGCTTACAAAAATGCTACACAGAGAGTGCAAATACTGACAAGTTATATACCAATGTGTTGTAATACCGACATGTTTGAAGTAGTACATTACACCGGCATGACTAATTACCGACAGTTTATAATACCGACACTGTCAATATGCCGAAAACATGTAATACCGACAGAAAGATAATATAGGCACATACAATACCGGCAGTTCATATCCCGACATGGATGATATACCGAAGCATCATAATTCCGGCAGACCCTAAACCTTTCGAAATACCGACAGTCGCAATACCGACAACCACAATGCCGAAACATCATAATCCCGGCAGACCCCAAACTACTCAAAATACCGACAGTTGCAATACCGACAACCACAATGCCGAAGCATCATAATCCCGGCAGACCCTAAACTCATATATAGCATGTTAAAAGCCAATGGTGGTCATTCCGAGTTGTTCGCTCGCTAGCTGCTTTTAGCAGTATTACACACGCTAGGCCGCCGCCCTCTCGGAGTGTATCTTAGCTTAGCAGAATAGCAAACGAAAGATTAGCAGAACTGCTACTAAATAATTCCTTGCAGTTTCTGAGTAGCTCCAGACCTACTCCTAGATTGCGATCACCTCGGTCTGTTTAGTTCCTGGTTTGACGTCACACACACGCCCAGCGTTCGGCCAGCCACTCCCCCGTTTCTCCAGACACTCCTGCGTTTTTACCTGGCACGCCTGCGTTTTTTAGCACAGTCCCGGAAAATGCTCAGTTTCCGCCCAGAAACACCCACTTCCTGTCAATCACACTACGATCACTCGAGCGTGGAAAAAACTTTGCTCGAGCTTGCGTAAATCTACTAAGTTTTGTGTTAAAATACTTAGCGCATGTGCTCTGCGTACCATGCGCATGCGCATTTTTCACCTAATCGCTCCGTTGCGAAAAACGGAAACGAGCGAACAACTCAGAATGACCACCATTATCCCATGACAGCAGGGTGGCTGGCGGGCCTAGCATGTGCTGGAGCGCAGTGAGAGAGTGAGGGGCTGGCTGTGACCTGTAGTGTCACGGCTTCAAGTAGCGGCAGGGGGTGCGCTATTGCTGGGGAGCGCCTTACTTTAGACCTGTATGAATGTTGTCAATCATACATGTTGTTGATCTGTTGTTGTAGATCATATATGTTGGCGACTTATTGTCTGTGTAGACTAATGTCTGTCGATGTGGTGATATTGTCGATGTTGTATTTGCAACATCACTGTCGACCTATGATCACTGTCGACCTATGTGTTGTTGATGTATGGTGACGTTCTCGATGTGCGTCTGACACAACGTCCGGATCCAGTTTAGTACGCCATTCATAGAATTAAACACTGTTAAGATTGTGACATGCCCTTGTGCAATTCTATCATGTTACACAACGCATCCCAAATAAAAAATATTATAAATAATTATTTTTAAATAGCGTTATAATAGTTGTATTTTTTATATAATGTTTATTAATTAAATTAAAATATGAAACATATTAAGTAATATCTTGTACCTTGTTAAAAAAAAAAAAATTATAATTTTTTTTCCGAAGTGATTATTTCATGTTAAAACTATAGCAATCTCTGAGAGGTTCAATGGAAATCTCTATTCAAATTCATTTGGGAATATCTCCGTGTGCAAACAATCCATTCTCTGTGTCCTATAAATCAAGACTCCAATCTCCATTTAAAAAAAAAAAACTGGGTTGTGAATAAACATTGACGAACAATAGGCAATTCACTTTGAACACAAAGAATGACCTTCAAACACCACTAGCTATTATGTACTACATTGAACAAACCCTCTGTCTTTGCACATGGGGGGGTCATTCCGAGTTGGTCGCTCGCTAGCAGATTTTCGCTGCCGTGCAAATGCTAAGCCGCTGCCCTCTGGGAGTGTATATTAGCTTTGCAATAGTGCAGACGCTTTCATCACAGAACAGCTCCCAATAAAATTTGTGCAGTTTTAGAGCAGCTCAAAACCTACTCAGTGCTTGCGATCACTTTATACCATTCAGTTCCAGATTTGACGTCACAAACACACCCTGCGTTCACCCAGCCACGCCTGCGTTTTTCCTGGCACGCCTGCGTTTTTCCGAACACTCCTGAAAATGGTCAGTTGCCACCCAGAAACGCCCACTTCATGTCAATCATTGCGGCAGCCAGTGCGACTGAAAAGCATCGCTAGACCCTGTGTGAAACTACATCGTTCATTGTAATAGTACGTTGCGCATGCGCATTGCGCCATCATTTTTTAGTCTCTTTGCTGCGCAGCAAACAAATGCAGCTAGCGATCAACTCGGAATGACCCCCATGGTCATAAAATGAATTAACACATGAGCACAACCTAGTAAATGTTTTATTAAATCTTTATTTCATATAAATAATATAAATCAATATATTTCCAATCATTTAAATCTAAAACAACACACACATAAAATATAGTTAAAAAATAATATTTTTAACATTGTTTCATAGATATCATTTGTATAAAAAAGTGAAAAATGTCATATATATTGAAGACAATGTATTCTGTATGCATTACTTTCCTGCATTTTTTAGACACAGATACTTTTTCAACTATCCTAATTATACATAAAATATAAATTCAATATTTTTAATATACCGACCAATAAATCACGGCAAACACAGACACTCTGTAGTTCCGATATGTTAGATTTTTTTTGACGTTTAAAATATGGGACTAAACTGAATAGAAATGTAGCATGCCATCAGCGATACACGTATCACCCATCATGTGTGAGGAGGCCCCCCACCCCCCCATGACACCTCCTCACCATGCATGTCGCCCATATACTCACTGCATGTCCTTTGCGTCGTCACAACCACTATATCCCACTGACACACACAGTCACTATCTACAAGACGCCTGTGAGCCCGTGAGGCTAGGGATGAGGGTTACAGGCACAGGTTTAGACGGCTAGCCTCACGTGTAACCGTGTCCTTCAATCATATTTTTAGTGACATGTATAAGACTCTGCAATTGCCGTCCAAACCCTTGTCCGTCACCCACATCCCTACCCTACCCACAGCCCTATCCTACCTACAGCCCTATCCTACCCACAGCCCTACCCTCCTGTTCATCCGTGCATATCCCTCTCACCATTACAAACCCTATACCACGACGATGTACACACGCGCAGTGTACCTTACCAAGGTGCCATGTAGAAGACGCAGGAATTGACGTCTCAAACCCTCACCATCACCCTCATCCGTACCCTCACGGTCCGACAAACCAAATACCGTCAAACATAATATCTACATGCTGTAATCCAAACCACACAAATATAACTAAACACGTCTCATCCTACATTTTGTAATATGCTCCACCCCCAATGTCACATCATCGATATGCCTGTCACCCGTGCACTCCCTGCATGTTTCTAGCTTCATCACTAAATGAAGTCCCAGCGGCTGCAGCACTTAGGCGCCATCTATAAAATGCTATAATTGACGTCTAAAGATCTTCAGTTCTCTAAAAAAAACCACTTACATCATTTTGTAATATATGATTATTCTTTATGTCTAGATAAAAATAGATTTTTTTTTTTAATATTGACGGTTATCTATTTGGATGCCAATTATAAAGTCTTGTACATGGCGCCTTGTATCCTGTAGCTTAGTGTAGAATCTGTGAAACAGAGATAAAACATAGATTTATAGTCAGTCATTTTTTTTCTGTAACCCTACCACACCATTCTAATTTAAATTGCTAATGAAGCTGATCTGCCCATCCAATTGGTCAATATAAATTAGTGTATCTTTTGCATTTTAAGTCAATAGTTCATTTCGATATGTATAGCTGGGATTTTACACTTAGCGCTTTTGGATAAATTCTACTAATTTGGAAAATAGTGGATATCGGGGGTGATTCCGAGTTGTTCGCTCGCTAGCTGCTTTTAGCAGCATTGCACACGCTAAGCCGCCGCCCTCTGGGAGTGTATCTTAGCTTAGCAGAATTGCAAACGAAAGATTATCAGAATTGCGAATAGAAATTTCTTAGCAGTTTCTGAGTAGCTCCAGACCTACTCACAAATCAGTTCAGTCAGTTTCGTTCCTGGTTTGACGTCACACACACGCCCAGCGTTCGCCCAGCCACTCCCCCGATTCTCCAGACACTCCCGCGTTTTTCCCTGAAACTCCTACGTTTTTCTGCACACTCCCAGAAAACGTCCAGTTTCCGCCCAGAAACACCCACATCCTGTCAATCACACTCCGATCAGCAGAACGATAAAAAAACTTTGTTACCCTGTGAGTAAAATACCAAACTTTTGAGCTAATTTACTTGGCACAGGCGCGCTGCGTACATTGCACATGCGCAGTTTGCGACTAATCGCTCCGTAGCGAAAAAAAATAACGAGCGAACAACTCGGAATGACCCCATCATTTGAAAATCTATCTTCAGTATTCATTTCAACTTTTGGATATTGATATTCTGGATTTTTTTCACAATTCCTCAATTATTTTCTAAAATGGCGCAGCTGCAGCAACTACCCAACATCCCATGCAAACTTGTACCCTCTCAGAAAGGAGGTATGCTTTTAAACTAGAGATGTGCACCAGAAATTTTTCGGGTTTTGGTTTCGATTCCGCGGCCGTGTTTTGGATTCGGACGCGTTTTGGCAAAACCTCCCTGAAATTTTTTTGTCGGATTCGGGTGTGTTTTGGATTCGGGTGTTTTTTTTCAAAACCCCCTCAAAAACAGCTTAAATCATAGAATTTGGGGGTAATAACCACAATTTCCACTCATTTCCAGTCTATTCTGAACACCTCACACCTCACAATACTATTTTTAGTCCTAAAATTTGCAACTAGGTCGCTGGATGACTAAGCTAAGCGACCCAAGAGGGCGGCACAAACACCTGGCCCATCTAGGAGTGGCACTGCAGTGTCAGACAGGATGGCACTTAAAAAAATTGACCCCAAACAGCACATAATGCAAAGAAAAGAGAAAAAGAGGTGCACTGTGGTCACTGGACGGCTAAGCTAAGCGACACAAACACCTCAATATCACAGGAATTATTTGTTCTAATCAATGGTATTATTGGTCCAAATCACTGGAAGAAAATGACAAAATCACTTGAATTATTTGTTCTAATTAATGGTATTATTGGTCCAAATCACTGGAAAAAAATGACAAAATCACTGGAATTATTTGGCAAGATAACTGTAATTAATAATTATAAATCACTGATATTAATTGGAAAAATCTCGCTATCGCCTGCCTAGTGAAGTGGAATCTAGATGGGATTTTGTAGCTGGGACACAATAACTTCATCAATTGTCTAAATCTCACTGCACTAATGGCGGAAAACGGGCGCACGTCTAACAGCGCTCTGATTATACTGAGAACTGATTATACTGATCAATCACTGATTATACTGAGCACTCATTTTACTGAGCACTGATGATACTACGGAGAACTGACACTGAGCAGCGAGAACAGCAGTGGACTATTGTACTGTAGTATACTGGTCACCACAATGCAGCACTGACACTGAGCACAGATATTAAGCACTGATCAGAATACTAGAAGTGCAAGATACAGCAATGGCCTACTGTACTGTACTACTATATACTGGTGGTCACCGCAATGCTGCACTGTACTACTATATACTGATCACAACAATGCAGCACAGATATGGAATGGATACTTGCAGTGACACATAGCTGCAAGATACAGCAATGGCCTACTGTACTGTACTACTATAATTATATACTGGTGGTCCCCACAATGCAGCACACTGAGCACAGATATTACCAGGTGTATCTCACACATCGCTCAGTACAGATTACAGGATGTATAATTACCAGGTGTATAACACACGTTGCACAGTACAGTATACAGTATGCAGCTCTGGAGGGATCAGTATTTGGCAGGAAGGCGAGGCCTGGTCCTGGCAGCAGAGTGACAGGCGGCCGTATAGTAGCAGCCAGCTACAATTCTGGCAGTGTGTGGAGAGGAAGGGGGTGAGGGAAGGGAACGAGCGCTGGAGTGTCTGAGCGGAGGGCTTGGAAGTTCAGGGGGAGTGAGGGGGGAGCTGATCTTCCATACCAGCGCACAGTGGTGGTGACGGAGTCTGACAAAGGAGGGAGGAGGAGGATTGGGGCAACTGGCTGCAGGGGAACATTGTGCCGCAGCCATCACCTGCAGGGGCAGTGGAGGGAAACACATCCTGTCTGCCCCACATAAGTGACTTCTGATCAGAGCAATTGAGGGTCGAAGTTTTTGTAAAAGGTGGAAAGGAAGGGGTTCTTTTTCATGTAGACTGAAAGGACTACAACAAACTTGGAGTGACTACACTTTTCACCCTAGTTCGGCAGCCCTGCTGCCCTTTAATACACAGATGAATGAAGACTCCATTTGGAAAGGCGGCCGCTCAGCGATCAAAAGCTGATGCAGCACATGCAGGTGTTTCTGCAAATATGATGAAGAAAAGAACATTTCATAAGAAACATCGAAACAATATGGGACCAAGTAAACCAATCTCCCAGCCAAGGCAAAATATTGAGGGCTGTAGAATACAGCATGTGTGGAAAGAGGGCAGTGGGCCAATAACCCAGTGGAAAGGAACAGTTCTGGATCAAGTACCAGTGAATCCCTCCCTCTATCTTATAAAGTATGATGGATTTGATTGTGTCTATGGACTTGAGCTTCACAAAGATGAAAGGGTGTCTGCTCTTGAAGTTCTACCAGACAGAGTTGCCTCATCCCGAATCAGCGATGCCCATTTGGCTGACACAATGATTGATAAAGCAGTGGAGTATATGTTTGAAACAGAGGATGGTTCCAAGGATGAGTGGCGAGGGATGGTATTAGCACGAGCACCTATTATGAACACATGGTTTTATTATTATATAACCTAAGAAAAGGACCCAGTCTTATATATGTATCATCTTTTAGATGACTATAAAGAAGGAGATCTTCGGATCATGCCAGACTCAAATGATTCCCCTCCAGCTGAAAGAGAACCAGGGGAGGTTGTGGACAGCCTGGTGGGCAAGCAAGTGGAATATGCCAAAGAAGATGGCTCAAAAAGGACTGGCATGGTCAGTGCCAGATTAAGGTCCACATGGGCCTGGAGCTGAAATTGACAAAGGGCCTAATTGTGTGCGGCAACAAGTGATATGGCTAGTGATATGGGGGGCATGGGGTGCAGTGATCGCGCTGAATGAAAAAAGTTGTGGGTCTCAGGGACTCCTCACTTTAAGATATTGGGGTCCTACGCCACTTTTTCTGGGTCCCATCACAATTTATGCATTATAGGCAGTGCTGGGTGAAGGCAGCAGTTGGGGTTGAGGCAGGGAACACTTGGGGCAGGGAGGGGGTTAAGGGCGGGCAGTGCTAGGGGTAGTGAGGAGGTAAGAGCAGGCAACAGTTTGAGAAGTGCCGTGAGTGGGTAGCAGTTGGGGTAGAGGGAGATAAGGGCATGCAGGAGAGGGTAAGGAAAGACAGCAGAAGGGTCAGTACTGGGGCAATGCTGGGGACAGGAAGGGTGTAACTGTAGGTAGGTACTGGGGGCAGTACTGGGGACAGTGGTAGATTGCAGCTGGGGCAGTATTGGGGCAAGGAGTGGGTTAGGGGCAGACAGTACAGAGGAAATGCTGGGGGTAGCGAGGGGGTAAATTTAGGGGGTTGAAAGTACACTGCTTTGTAATTATACCAGTAAATCACGGTGTAAGGCAGTTTTTTATTGCAGCAGTAACTGGCAATAGAAAACCTGAGGTAGAGGGTGATACCTTGTGGAGAAAGAGAGTGCCAGGAGAGAGGGTGATGGAGAGATGAGGAGATAGTGATGCAGGGGAGAAGCAGAGGGTGACAGGGAGAGGCAGAGGGTGACAGGAGATTGTGATAGTGAGATGCATTGGGTGATGCCAGGGTGTGGGTGACATAGAGGATAACGAGGAGAGGCCATCGGTGACAGGGGAGTAAGGTGACAAGTAGATATAGGAAGAGACGGAGAGGCAGTGGGTGACAGGAAAGAGTGATGGGGATAGAGAGGGTGATGGGGAGAGATAGTGGGAGACAGAGAGGCAGTGAGTCCCAGTGTCACGTCTCCTTTATGCGTGCACAGATAAAGCTTGCGCATACGCTCCAACTGCTCCCATTGCGATGGATATGGGACAGACCAAAAAGGGGAGGTAATGGAGTAAGGGACCAGAGATAGGGGGACAAGACAGATCGATAGGGATGGAGCCATGATAAAGCAGGGGTACGGGGGAAGGCGGGACAGAGCGAGCTGGGGCAGATGCTGGATGATGGGAACAATATGATCATATGCAGAATGTTTCTAAATAATAATTAGAACAGTCATGGATAATTATGGAACCACTGCCTGCTACAATGTCTCACCTGGTGAGTGCACCCCCAGGGCCCCAGCACCCACAGCTATTCCACTGACACCAGATGGTGCTAATGCAGCAGTAGAGACTTCCTCCAATTCTCCCTGAGCCTGGCATTCATGCTGCCTGCTCCGAGTCCTCTCACTCCATGTCCTGTAGAAGGATATACTGGAGGGGAGGGGTGGCCACCACACTGCCTGGACGGCTCTCTGTGATTGATCTCAGAGACTGCTGCAGCTGGAGGACGAAAGGTAGGGGAGAGGGGGCAGCCGCTTCCGCTGGCAGTGTGTGACAGGAAAAAGTTTTTTTTCCTGTCAACGCTGTCAGCGAGTCTCCTGTGGGCCTATTTTCAATGGGGGGCCTGGAGCTGCAGCTCCATTCGCCCCATTGTTAATCCTGCCCTGGGCATGGTTATTCATCAAGTTGAAGCTAAACCATCTGTGTACTTCAATAAGTTTGATAACGATTTCCATATTTATGTCTACGATTTGGTGAAGACATCCTAAATGGGATTCTGTACTTTTTTTTTGTTGGCAAAAGTAAACTAATGTAAACATTTGTAGAAAGTCGCTGCTTTCTGATTACAGAATGCTCAGATATTCCTGCAAATCCACAATCCCTTCCCAGAGGAAAAATAAATTGAGAAACTGTTGTTTGAGATCGTTTGTTCTCTTTCCCTTACAAAGGAACAAACCACTTTCCAAGAAGACTGACGTTTTTGGGATTATGGAGACATAATGTTTTTGAATATTCATCCTAAAGCAGGTGGTGTATTAGAGCAAAAGAGTGCAAGAGACCAGCCATGCAGTTTCTGAAATATTATGACAAAATGTTACTGTATTTCATAAGCACTCATTCCTAACTCTGCTAAGTACTGTTTGGTATACTGTATCTGGCTTCCATGAGGTAGTTGTCATTATTTCAGCTTCCATTGACCTTTTTGAAAGCGGTAGAAGTTATCGATTCTTTATTTTTATTTTCCCCTATTTTTAATTTTCTCCTGCATAGCCTAGTAAAATATTGCAATGTTAAGTTTTGACTTGTGCCTTCTGGGGGTCCACTTCTTCACCAAACCCAGCCAAATCTCATCCTAACTCTCTGTTCCACGTTCTCTATGTACCCCATCTGTGTCACCCATGTCTGTCTACACCTCCCCTTTAGATTGTAAGCTCTCACGAGCAGGGCCCTCTTCCCTCATGTGCTTATCCTTTGTCTTACTTTAATAATCTTCAACTGTACCACATCCAGCAGGCTTCTGCCACCTGATACTTATTCCAGTGTCATCTGCTGATGTAACTATATTTATGTACCCTGTACATGTCCTATACTGTCATTGACTGTAAATTGCTGTTTTCCTGTTTGATTATTTATGTACTCTGTAATTGGGCGCTGCGGAACCCTTGTGGCGCCATATAAATAAAGGATAATAATAATAATAATAATAATAATAATAATATAGGGTGTATAATCCCCAGGTGTATCTCACACATCGCTCAGTACAGTATATAGGGTGTATAATCCCCAGGTGTATCTCACACATCACACAGTACAGTATATAGGGTGTATAATCTCCAGGTGTATCTCACACATCAAACAGTACAGTATACAGGGTGTATAATCACCAGGTGTATCACAAATGTTGCACAGTACAGTATACAGGATGTATAAATCCCCAGGTGTATCTCACACATCGCTCAGTACAGGATGTATAAAATCACCAGGTTTATAACACACGTCGCACAGTACAGTATACATACTGGTCACAACAATGCAGCAGATATTGAGCACTGATCAGGATACTAGAAGTGACACAGAGCTGCAAGATACAGCAATAGCCTACTGTACTGTACTATATGTATACTGCTGGTCACCAAAATGCTGCACTGTCCTACTATATACTGCTCACAATAATGCAGCACAGAGATAGTATACTTGACACAGAGCTGCAAGATACGGCAGTGGCCTACTGTACTGTACTATATGTATACTGCTGGTCACCAAAATGCTGCACTGTTCTACTATATACTGCTCACAATAATGCAGCACAGAGATAGTATACTTGACACAGAGCTGCAAGATATAGCAATGGCCTACTGTACTGTACTATATGTATACTACTGGTGACCAAAATGCTGCACTGTCCTACTATATACTGCTCACAATAATGCAGCACAGAGATAGTATACTTGACACAGAGCTGCAAGATATAGCAATGACCTACTGTACTGCACTATATGTATACTGCTGGTCACCAAAATGCTGCACTGTTCTACTCTATACTGCTCACAATAATGCAGCACAGAGATAGTATACTTGACACAGAGCTGCCAGATACAGCAATGGTCTACTGTACTGTACTATATGTATACTGCTGGTCACCAAATGCTGCACTGTCCTACTATATACTGCTCACAATAATGCAGCACAGAGACAGTATACTTGACACAGAGCTGCAAGATACAGCAATGGCCTACTGTACTGTACTACTATAATTATATACTGGTGGTCCCCAGTCCCCACAATGCAGCACACTGAGCACAGATATTTGCAGCACACTGAGCACAGATATGGACCGTTTTCAGGCAGAGAACGTAGATATTTTCAGCACACTGAGCACAGATATTTGCAGCACACTGAGCACAGATATTTGCAGCACACTGAGCACAGGAGCTTTTCAGGGAGAGAACGCAGCCACGTCCTCTCCGTTCAATCTCCAATGCACGAGTGAAAATGGCGGCGACGCGCGGCTCTTTATATAGAATACGAATCTCACGAGAATCCGACAGCGGGATGATAACGTTCGGCTGTGTTCGGGTTAACTGAGCAAGGCGGGAAGATCCAAGGCTGCCTCGGAACCGTGTAAAATAGGTGAAGTTCGGCGGGGTTCGGATCTCGGAGAACCGAACCCGCTCATCTCTAGTTTAAACATACAGGGATATTTGTTTGCCAAAAACAAACAACGTGGAGATGTATGTTATTGGAATTGGATTTTGGGGCAGATGTATTAACCTGGAGCAGGCATAAGGAAGTGATAAACCAGTGATATGTACAAGGTGATAAAGGCACCAGCCAATCATCTCCATTATGTAAATTAACAGTTAGGATCTGATTGGCTGGTACCTTTATCACCTTGCTCATATCACTGGTTTATCACTTCCTTGTGCCTTCTCCAGGATAATACATCTGCCCCTTTGTTCCTTATATGCCAGCACAATAGAATTCGGGTCACCAGTAGTGAGCTCACATGGAGAACACAATCACGCCCCATGTGCTGAACAAACCGACATAGCTTTTGCCAAAGCAGAATTAAAACAACGGGGGTCATTCCGAGTTGTTCGCTCGTTGCTGATTTTCGCAACGGAACGATTAAGGCAAAAATGCGCATGCGCATGATACGCAGTGCGCATGCGCTAAGTATTTTAGCACAAAACTTAGTAGATTTACTCACGTCCGAACAAAAAATTTTCATCGTTGAAGTGATCGTAGTGTGATTGACAGGAAGTGGGTGTTTCTGGGCGAAAACAGGCCGTTTTCTGGGAGTGTGCGTAAAAACGCAGTCGTGTCAGGGAAAAACACGGGAGTGTCTGGAGAAACGGGGGAGTGGCTGGCCGAACGCAGGGCGTGTTTGTGACATCAAGCCAGTAACGAAACGGCCTGAGCTGATCGCAATCTGTGAGTAGGTCTGGAGCTACTCAGAAACTGCTAAGAATTTTCTATTCGCAATTCTGCTAATCTTTCGTTCGCAATTCTGCTAAGCTAAGATACACTCCCAGAGGGCGGCGGCTTAGCGTGTGCAATGCTACTAAAAGCAGCTAGCGAGCAAACAATTTGGAATGACCTCCCATGTTCAGGCAATTGTACAAAATACATGTGGTCGGGACTGATCAATCAACACAAAGATTTCTCCCCCTTGTTTATGGGTTACTATCCAGTAAGAGCGAGGAGTGTTATAAACATTTTTTTTTCTGATTTACAAGATTATGCTGAGGAAAATTATATCCAGCTCGCTCCCCAGTATATACTTAACGATTTTGAATTAGCAGCAATAAATGCTTCAAGAATTGAGTTTGCAGACAGTGTGCCTTTTTCATTTATCATCGTTTAGTTGACCAATATGGAGCTGACTCAGAATTCTGTAAACAAATGAGATTGTTACAGGCTTTGGCATTCTTACATGACAGCGAGATACCTGCAGCTTTTTTGGAAGTCAAAGCTAATATGCCCAGTAATGCTTCCCCAGTGATTCAATATTTTGAAGAAAACTATGGTGGTCTTTCCGAGTTGATCGCTCTCTGTCGTTTCTTCGCAGCACAAATTGGCATTTCTGCGCATGCGCATGGGCCGCAGTGAGCACGCGCAAAGTAATTTCACAACAAATGAAGCAATTTTACACAGGTTAGAGCGGCGCTTTTTCAGTCGCTCTGCTGATCGGTGAGTGATTGACAGGAAGTGGGTGTTTCTGGGTGGTTACTTGGCGTTTCAGGGAGTGTGCTAAAAAACGCAGGCTTGCCAGGGAAAAACGCAGGAGTGGCTGGAGAAACGGGGGAGTGGCTGGCCGAACGCAGGGCGTGTTTGTGAAGTCAAACCAGGAACCAAACAGTCTGCAGTGATCGCAATCTAGGAGTAGGTCTGGAGCTACTCAGAAACTGCAGAGAAATATTTAATAGCAGAACTGCTAACCTTTCATTAGCAATTCTGCTAAGCTAAGCAGGGACGTGCAGTCAGGGGAGGCAGGGGAGGCAGTGCCTCCCCTGTCATTAATGAGTAAAATAATACAAAGAAGATACTTATGACACATAAGTATCTTCTTTATTATTTTGTTCATCATTAAACTGTTCCTAATCAGTTTGGGAGGCACCGATCGTGGTGCCTCCCGTAGTGATTGGGAAAAGATATGGGAGCAGGGGGCGGGCGCGGGCGGGGCCTAGCAATGGGCAGGAAAAGCCCATTGAAATAACATGGGAAAGTGGCACCATTAGAGGTGCCGCTTTCCTACAGGGACGTGCTTTCAACCTATGAAAGCACGTCCCTGTGAGTGAGGCTACAGTGATTGGCCAGCGGATCCGTCACTGGATCCGCTGTCAATCACTGTGTGGGCGTCGGTGGCGGCGGAGGTGCGGGCGGTGGAGGTGCGGGATGCGGCGGGCCGGGCGGCGGAGGTGCTGGCGACGGCTATGCGGTAGGCGGCGGAGATGCGGGCGGCGGCGGGACGCGGCATTCAGGCTTATGAGCAGAGTTTGGCAGCGGAAGCGGTACCCATTTCAAAAATGGCGCCTCAGCGTCATTTTTGAAATTCAAGATGGCCGCCGCGAGCCAATCATGGCTTGCCGCGTCATCGCCCCGCCCCCTCCCGCTGACTTATATAAGTCAGCGCGAGGCAGCGGCTGTTAGTCCGACGGCGGAGGAGGAGCAGAGAAGAGCTCCTGAAGATCGACGTCGTGGAAGTCCTGGATGGGTGGTGGCTATGCAAAAGAGCTTAGCAGCCGCCGCCCACCAGGTGAAGACGCTGGAAGTCCTGGATGGGCGGCGGCTATGCAAAAGAGCTTAGCAGCCGCCGCCCACCATGTGAAGACGCCGGAGGAAGACGCCAGAAGGCCTGGGGAGGTGGCGCCCCCCTAGGTGAAGATGCCGGAAGTCCTGGGAAGGTGGCAGCCACGCAAAAGAGCTTAAAGGCCGCCACCCCCAGGTGAAGACCCAGTTTAATAAAGGTTTTTTTAAAGAATGTGTAGTGTTTTTTTTCTTTTTAAATATTTTTTTTACAGGTGGACTACAGGTGCCAGCGGGCCCTTTATGTCCGGGCATGTGTCACGAACCGGTCTCTCACCTTTGCGGGTTCTGGGGTTCATCCGTTGCCAGTGCGGTTGCTCGCGGTGCTGTGCGCCCGTGTGGGGACACGGCGTGATCAATGGCACAGGTAATGCAGAGTCTGGGAACTGTGAGTGCGGGGACCAAATGGCCTAAGGCACTGCGGTGTGTCTGCTGTATAGGAGGTGGCCATGTTGGAGACCAAATAGCTAATACTGAGCACTTGTGAAAACACCTGTGGGCAGGTGTAAGCCAATCCCGTGCTTGTGCTGCCTTTAAGTAGGCTGGGATTATGTTACTCTGGGCCAGTGCTTTGTTGTATCAAAGCTGTGCTCTAGCTCTGAGCTCTCTCCGTGCATTCCTGTGTGATTCCCGTGGTCCAGATATCGCCTCCATTCCCAGAGGTCCGTCTGCAGCCTTCACTGCTGAAAGATCCACCGGCTCTCCGCTGTGCTGTCAGTTAATTGCACTCCTATTGGAAATAGTTGGATTCCCAGTGTCCTGCATGAGGTTACCTTGTCAGTCTGCCTATCATTCAAAGTCTGGAGGATTCTGTTTCTCTCAGCTGTTCGTTTGTTCAACTCTGCATTTAACCCATTCATCACCTTGTCTTCTACTACAGTTTCACAGTGATCTCCGGAACCCGCAAGTAACCCAATTCAGTACTTTTATTTGCTATGTTGTCATTACAAGGATAATTCATCACAGTTTCTCAGTTAACCCTCAAAACTCCATTGCAAATTCTTACAGTTAATTCACCATGTCTGCATTAACCAGTTAAACACAATCTGCAGTTCAGCATCAAAGCTTGTTTATATTTGGACAATTCAACATTTATTCTTCAGCTTGTTTTTGCATATGTTTCCATGAACATTTCTTTTATTTATTTTTGAGTTTTCTCTTGCATATTATTTCTGCCATTCTTGCAATATTTCAGTATAATGATGATTAAAAACTAGTCATTTAACTCCTTACTGAATTGTTATTTAATAAATATATGAAGCGGAACTTTCTTCGTCCTCCCTGCTTTCTTCATACCCCAGCACCTACACCTGTGGTTGGTTCCGGGTTAACGGATTCACAAGAACACCCGGGCCTGACAGTAAGCACTGGCCACATGGATCCGTCAAGTGACCAATTCGCAGGAGGCGGTGCTACGTCAGATATCCTTTCCCGTCTGGAAAACCAGGAGTCTATACAGACACAAATAGTGCAGTTTATGCAAACTATGGCAGACCGTTTAGAGACTCTTCATACAGCTATTAAAACGTCTCAAGTTCAGATTCCAACTCCGGTTGTCCCAGTTACCACTACAGCTTCTCCTGTGATGCTGCCTACGTCCCGCTTGCAGTTACCCTCTCCAAGTAAGTTTGACGGGACTCCAAAACTTTGCAGAGGATTCCTGAATCAATGCGAGATCCAGTTCGAACTGATGTCCGCCAGTTTCCCATCAGCTCGTTCTAAGGTCGCATATATTATTGCCCTCCTCTCTGGTCAGGCTCTGGAGTGGGCATCACCATTATGGGAGAGAGGTGATCCTATCCTCTCTAATTACAAAGAGTTTGTATCTTCCTTCCGGAGAATCTTTGACGAACCAGGCAGGACCACCTCAGCATCCTTGGAGATTCTCCGTCTACGTCAAGGTTTACGTCCTGTCAGTCAATATATTATTCAGTTTCGCACGTTGTCTTCAGAGTTAAACTGGAATGAGGAGGCCCTGATCGCCGCGTTTTGGAATGGACTTTCAGAGAGAATCAAGGATGATTTAACTATCCGGGACGTGCCAACTAAACTGGATGAATTGATTTCTCTCTGTAACAAACTTGACCTACGCTACAGGGAGCGATGTTTAGAGAAATCCAGGGCAGAGCGATCCAGTCCACGTTATCATCCTAGGCCTCGACAAGACTCTTCTTCACAGTCTCCGGTAATGACAGAAGAACCTATGCAGATTGGGCGCTCTCGCCTCACAGAAGAGGAACGACTTCGTCGTCGACAGGGTAACCTCTGCATGTACTGTGGGTCCTCCGAACACTTAGTTAAATTCTGCAAACTCCGACCGGGAAACTCTCGCTCCTAGCTTATTCAAGAGAGGTTAAGCTAGGAGTTACTCTAGAATCACGTTCTGGGAAAGAGCCGACCTTGTCTATTCAATTAGAAGTTCCAAGTTCTACAGTGAAAGTTTCAGCTCTCCTAGATTCCGGGGCAGCCGAGAACTTCATCTCCTCAGCCTTTGTCATACGGTCTAAAGTTCAAACCATGCCTCTGGAAGCAGCAGTTGCCGTTACAGCAGTGGATGGAAGTCGAATTCCAGATGGTATAATTACTCATCGAACCGTATGTCTCAAGATGAAAGTTGGTGTGCTCCATTCCGAATACCTCTCCTTCTACGTGATTCCCAAAGCCTCTCAAGATGTGATACTTGGTTTACCTTGGCTGCAGAAACATAATCCTCAACTTAATTGGCAAACCATGGAAGTCCTTTCATGGGGTAAATCTTGTACCAAGGACTGTTTAGCCTCAATTGTACCTCTCCGGTCAATTAGCCTTCCCGACCTACCTCCGGTGTATCAATCCTTTGCGGATGTTTTCAGTAAACAAGCAGCAGACTCTCTACCTCCTCATCGCGAATGGGACTGCCCAATTGTCCTGGTTCCGGGTAAAACACCTCCTAGGGGACGAATTTATCCGCTATCCATCCCAGAGACGCAAGCTATGTCTGATTATATACAGGAAAATCTAACCAAAGGATTTATCAGACCATCTTCTTCACCTGCAGGAGCCGGATTCTTTTTCGTTAAGAAGAAGGACGGTGGGTTACGACCATGCATAGATTACCGTGGACTCAATGAGATCACTGTGAAAAACAAGTATCCATTACCCTTAATTCCAGAATTATTTGACCGGGTAAAAGGAGCTACTGTGTTTACAAAACTGGATCTCCGAGGGGCCTACAATTTAATCCGCATCCGGGCAGGGGACGAGTGGAAGACTGCTTTTAATACCCGGGATGGGCATTACGAATACCTTGTAATGCCTTTTGGTCTTTGTAATGCACCTGCAGTTTTTCAAAGCTATGTGAATGAACTTTTTCGTGATCTTCTCTACAAGTGTCTAGTAGTGTACCTGGATGATATCCTAATATTCTCTAGGGATATAAAGTCTCACCGTCACCAAGTTAAAGAGGTACTGACACGTTTGAGGAAAAATCAACTTTATTGTAAGTTAGAGAAGTGCACTTTTGAAGTATCTTCCATACCGTTCCTTGGTTACATCATTTCTGGATCAGAGCTATGTATGGATCCCGGTAAGGTACAAGCTATCCGAGATTGGTCCACTCCTACAACTCTCAAGGGGATTCAGCGATTTCTCGGCTTTGCTAATTTCTATAGGAGATTCATTAAGAATTATTCTACGTTAGCTGCTCCCATCACAGCCCTAACTCGCAAGGGAGCAAATCCTACGAACTGGTCTTCTGAAGCAATCAAAGCCTTCTCTGATTTAAAGCAAGCCTTTGGGTCAGCACCCATTCTTCGACAGCCTGATTTGAATCGTCCCTTTCTACTAGAGGTGGATGCATCTACAGAAGCAGTAGGAGCTGTGTTATCACAAGTCTTTGAAGATAAAAAGGTCCATCCCTGCGGATATTTCTCCCGTAAGTTCCTCCCGGCCGAACGTAATTATGCAATCGGTGAGCAAGAATTACTTGCCATCAAGTTGGCATTTGAGGAGTGGAGATACCTTCTAGAAGGAGCACAACATCGCATTACAGTTTATACTGATCATAAGAATCTTCTGTATCTGCAGTCAGCTCAGTGTTTGAATCCACGACAAGCTCGATGGGCGCTTTTCTTCACACGATTTGATTTCAAGCTCACCTATCGTCCAGGGTCTCAGAACAAAAAGGCAGATGCCCTTTCCCGGTCCTTTGCTTCTTCTGAATTAAATGATGCTACCATGAATCAAGCCATTGTGAATCCTACGTCCTTTTTAATGACTCGAACCTCTCCAGTTCCTCCGCCTGGCAAGACCTTTGTCGCCACAAGTCTTCGAAAACGGCTGCTTACCTGGGCTCACTCCTCTGCCTTCATGGGTCATCCTGGCGTTCTAAAGACTCTCAAGTTTATTCAACAGTCTTATTGGTGGCCACGTCTCAAAGCCGATGTCTAAGAGTTTATTGCAGCATGTCCTAAATGTGCCCAACATAAGAGTCCAAGAAGTTCTCCACCAGGTTTATTACATCCATTATCCATACCCAAACAACCATGGACTCATATCTCAATGGATTTCGTGACCGATCTACCTCCATCAAAAGGGCGAAATACCATTTGGGTGATAGTGGATCGATTTTCGAAAATGGCACATTTCATTCCATTAACTGGGTTACCATCAGCCCCTTTATTAGCCAGATTGTTCATCTCTGAAATCTTCAAGTTGCATGGCCTTCCTCGAGAGATCATCTCTGATCGGGGAACACAGTTTGTGGCCAAGTTTTGGAGGTCGCTTTGTTCATCTTTAAATGTCAAGTTGAACTTTTCTTCTGCATATCATCCTCAGACAGATAGACAAACTGAGAGAGTCAACCAAGACCTTGAAACATTTCTCCGGCTATATATATCGTCCTCACAGGATGACTGGGTTGACTACCTTCCATTGGCAGAATTTGCTCATAATAATCTCTTCCATTCATCTTCAGAATCTACGCCCTTTTATATTAACTTCGGCTTTCATCCTCGTGTGCCAGAGTTTCATCCATTGCCAGCCCTAGAGGTTCCAGCGGCAGATCAAGAGCTTCAACGTCTATCTAGCATCTGGAGTTGTGTACGTAAGTCCTTGGTCAAAACTTCCGCTCGTTATAAATCTTTTGCAGATAGAAAACGTAAAGCTGTACCGAATTACAAAGTGGGAGACCAAGTTTGGATTTCTACGCGCAATCTCAAGTTCAAAGTTCCTTCTAAGAAATTTGCTCCCAGGTTTATTGGTCCATTTTCCATTGTAAAGGTACTCAACCCTGTGTCATACAAAGTCAAGTTGCCACCGTCTTTGAGAATTCCTAACGCCTTTCATACATCTTTACTGAAGCCTTTGATTCTCAATAAGTTCCGTACTACCCAGTCCAAACCTCCTAAAGTTCACTCTTTGCAGAATGAGGAATTTGAAGTTAAAGAGATTGTGGACTCACGTTCCCGATATGGACGTTTACAGTTTCTGGTCGACTGGAAGGGTTACGGTCCGGAGGAGAGATCCTGGGTTTTCTCTGAAGATGTTCATGCTCCAAGACTGGTACAGAAATACTTCTCCAAAAATCCTGACAAGGTTCAAAGGTGTTCGGAGACCACCCGTAGAAGAGGGGGTACTGTCACGAACCGGTCTCTCACCTTTGCGGGTTCTGGGGTTCATCCGTTGCCAGTGCGGTTGCTCGCGGTGCTGTGCGCCCGTGTGGGGACACGGCGTGATCAATGGCACAGGTAATGCAGAGTCTGGGAACTGTGAGTGCGGGGACCAAATGGCCTAAGGCACTGCGGTGTGTCTGCTGTATAGGAGGTGGCCATGTTGGAGACCAAATAGCTAATACTGAGCACTTGTGAAAACACCTGTGGGCAGGTGTAAGCCAATCCCGTGCTTGTGCTGCCTTTAAGTAGGCTGGGATTATGTTACTCTGGGCCAGTGCTTTGTTGTATCAAAGCTGTGCTCTAGCTCTGAGCTCTCTCCGTGCATTCCTGTGTGATTCCCGTGGTCCAGATATCGCCTCCGTTCCCAGAGGTCCGTCTGCAGCCTTCACTGCTGAAAGATCCACCGGCTCTCCGCTGTGCTGTCAGTTAATTGCACTCCTATTGGAAATAGTTGGATTCCCAGTGTCCTGCATGAGGTTACCTTGTCAGTCTGCCTATCATTCAAAGTCTGGAGGATTCTGTTTCTCTCAGCTGTTCGTTTGTTCAACTCTGCATTTAACCCATTCATCACCTTGTCTTCTACTACAGTTTCACAGTGATCTCCGGAACCCGCAAGTAACCCAATTCAGTACTTTTATTTGCTATGTTGTCATTACAAGGATAATTCATCACAGTTTCTCAGTTAACCCTCAAAACTCCATTGCAAATTCTTACAGTTAATTCACCATGTCTGCATTAACCAGTTAAACACAATCTGCAGTTCTGCATCAAAGCTTGTTTATATTTGGACAATTCAACATTTATTCTTCAGCTTGTTTTTGCATATGTTTCCATGAACATTTCTTTTATTTATTTTTGAGTTTTCTCTTGCATATTATTTCTGCCATTCTTGCAATATTTCAGTATAATGATGATTAACAACTAGTCATTTAACTCCTTACTGAATTGTTATTTAATAAATATATGAAGCGGAACTTTCTTCGTCCTCCCTGCTTTCTTCATACCCCAGCACCTACACCTGTGGTTGGTTCCGGGTTAACGGATTCACAAGAACACCCGGGCCTGACAGCATGTTGGCACTTGTTGTTCTCCAAGTGCCAGCATGCTGGGGCAGGCTTGCTGGGACCTGTAGGCCACCTGTAAAGAACAATATTACTATTCTTTGCAGGTGGACTACAGGTGCCAGTGGGCCATTTATGTCCGGGCATGCTGGCACTTGTGGTTCTCCAAGTGCCAGCGTGCTGGGGCAGGCTTGCTGGGATCTGTAGGCCGCCTGTAAAGAACAGTTTAAGCATACAATGAACCCCGCACCCACCGCCACCAGGGGTGCGGGGCATAGCACTGGGCTATCAGCCCAGTGCTGGTTGTTGCTCGGGAGGGGGGGACCCCATTTTGATTTTTTGGGGGCCCCACTTTCCGAGGAATTCCAGCCCTGGGCTGACTGGTTTGGGGGGTGTTTAATGGCATGCAGGGGGACCCCACACTGAGCGTCTCCCCTGTTATGGCATTATCCCCCCTGGCTGGTTCTGCCTGGTGCTGGTTTCAGTGGTGTGGGGAGACTGCACTTTTTTTTCGGGGGGGGGGGGGGGGGGGGGTGTTTAGCTACGGTGCCTCCCCAGCCCCTGACCTCACCGCACATCACTGAAGCTAAGATACACTCCCAGAGGGCGGCGGCCTAGCGTGTGCAATGCTGCTCAAAGCAGCTAGCGAGCGTTCAACTCGGAATGAGGGCATATGTCCTTGGGAAAAGTTGTACTAGGACAAGGAGCAAATCATCGAGAGTTTCTCCTTCTTATCCCCCCTCACTTTGGTCTGTCGCTGAAAATAATCAACTGGGTATACCCCGTACTCAAAATAAACTGGAGGCATGGCATAGGAATGTTAACACCATTCTAGGCCAAAGAAAACTCGGAGTATATCATCTCATTATCTATATCATTAAGGAGCAGCGCAATACTCAAATCCATTTCCAAAGAGTGATTACAAATGTGGCAAGTGTTAGGTGCTGCGGTCCGCGGCGCCGCTCGGTCTGCTTCCGAGCGACGCTCACGGCCGCCGCACCTCCCTCCCTGCCCGCCCGGCGCCTAGCAACGCCAGGACGCCGTGCGTACTGTAGCCGCCGGGTCCCTGGCAATGCTAGGACGCCGGGCGTCCTCAGCCGCTGGGTCCATAGCAACGGGGACGCCATTGGCGGACCGCGTTCCCCGTTGCCAGATAGGATTGATTAGTTGCTCGTGCAGCAGGGCAGCTGCACGGCAACTTGTAATTAGGGTCTGGGGGCTGGTCTTGCTGGCCCTCCTGTCATTGGCCAGCAGGTCTTTTTATGGGAGCCAGCACACTGCAGCCTCGCCGGTGATAGCTTCCTGTATGCTGTTCCTGCCTTGCAACGTCTGTTCCTGGTCAGCTGTATCTGGTCGATCCTGCTCACTGTGCTCCTGAGTTCTGGAGTTCTGAAGCCGGTCCTGGGAATCCTTCCTGTCCAAGTGAAGCTGTTAGTCATCTGGTGGTTCTCGCTTGTTGGGGTTCTCTCCCGGTTTCGTGAGTAGCGGCTTCTGCCGCATGTTGCGGCCTAGGCCGCTTAGTCCTTGTGTTACTTTTGTATTGGTGGTTTTTGCGGAGGTTTCCGCTTTTCACTGTCCTCCCCGGAACTCGGCGGTGCCGTGTCGGGGAGTGGACAGTGGTATCTTTTGTTGTTCTTTTCCTTTGGCGGCATGCCGCACATATATTTAGTTTTTAGGGTAGTTAGTAGCCCCTATTTTCTGTTTGCTTTAGTTAGAGGTCCCCTTGTTATTATCCTGTCTCGGTTCACACCTTGTCTCACTCTAAGACCTGGGGGCATCGGAGTTGGGCAGACCTAATCCGCCCTTCAAACGCGGCTGCCATGGGCCCAAGAAACCATAGTCACTCAGGTGTGGACTGACCACACAGGTAAAACAACGGAGGTAGGGTGCTAGGGGCTATTCCCGTACCACCCCTTATTTCCTTAGTCCTGGTGCTCTGGACTCACTTCGCAACATCTCTCTAGTTCTGAGCATCAGGAACGTAACATTATCACCGGCCACACACACACACAAAAAAAAAATAATATAAGGAGTTATTTGTTTTTGGTGGGCCTTGAAATTCGGCCTCATGAATCCGGCAGTTTTGGGACCGAATCCCAGCCAGCTTTTGGCCAACCAGATTCAGGAACTAACTCAGATGGTTCAGGATCTTACTCTTCGGGTGAGATCGCAGGAAGATCTTTTGCGAGCCTCCCTGAGTATGATTCCAGAACCAAAGATGCATCTACCTGACCGTTTTTCGGGTAACCGAAAGGATTTTTTTAATTTCAAGGAAGCTTGTAAGCTTTATTTTCGTTTAAGGCCCCGATCCTCTGGTACTGAGTCTCAACGGGTCGGGATTGTGATGTCATTACTACAAGGCGATCCGCAAACTTTGCCTTGCTATCTGTAGATGCCTTTTTTAAGTCCTTAGGCCTTTTGTATGATGACCCTGATAGAGAAGCGTCGGCTGAGAGCCACCTGTGTGCACTTAAGCAAGGGAAAAATCCAGCAGAGGCATATTGTACCGAGTTTCGCCGTTGGTCGAACGACTGTGGCTGGAATGACCCGGCCCTGCGCAGTCAGTTTCGCCTCGGTTTGTCTGAAGTTATTAAAGACAGTCTCCTTCAGTACCCTGCTCCAGAGACTTTAGACAAACTCATGGAGCTTGCTATTAAAATTGATCATCGTCTCCGGGAGCAGAGGGCTGAAAGAGGAGCTAGTTTCAGGCCTAGTCCATGTGTGTATACTTTCCCTGAGGACGTCGAGGAGCCCATGCAAATGGGTCTCTCCCGGCTGTCCCCAGAGGAAAGAACCAGAAGGCTAAATTCTGGTCTTTATTGTATTGTGGTGGCAAGGGACATATCGCACGTAATTGCCCGAATAAGCAGGGAAACGCTCTGAACCAGTGAATTGTGAGGGGGTTCACTTGGGTCTGCAGTTAATCTCCTCTAATGATTCCTTATTAGTTCCTGTAAAAATTTCCTTTGGTAGTCTCAGTTCGTTGGTGTCGGCCTTCATCGACAGTGGAGCTGCGGGAAATTTCATGGATCTTGGTTGGGCTCAGACTTTGGGCGTTCCACAGATACCTTTGGCTAAACGTATCACCATGCACGGCTTGGATGGTGGTCCGCTTTCTAATGGGGTAATCACTCACCGCACACCTCCAGTACAACTGACAGTGGGGGCCCTACATTCTGAGAAAATCGAATTTTACCTTACCCATTGTCCGGCTGTCCCCGTAGTTTTGGGTCACCCCTGGCTTGCCTTTCATAATCCCACCATAGATTGGCGGTCTGGGGAGATTTCCCGATGGGGTCCCTTTTGTGTTAAGGAATGTATTTCCCATCCAGTCCGGGTTGCGGCAGTCACCCCAGAACTTATTCCTTTGGAATATCAGGACTTTGACTACGTTTTCTCCAAGGGTTATGCAGATATTCAGCCTCCTCATCGGTCCTATGACTGCGCTATTTACTTAGTTCCCGATGCCTCTTTGCCTAAGGGGAGACTATATGCCCTGTCTGGGCCGGAAACTACGGCAATGAATGATTATGTATAGGAGAGCCTAAAAAAAGGCTTCATCAGGCCCTCGAAATCTCCATTGAGTGCAGGGTTCTTTTTTGTTGAGAAAAAAGATGGGTCGCTCAGACCGTGTATTGATTATCGGGCTCTGAACAAAATTTCTGTTAAAAACACCTACCCCTTGCCACTGATTTCAGTACTATTTGATCAGCTCCAGACTGCCGTTATCTTTTCCAAGATCGATCTTAGAGGGGCTTACAATCTCATCTGAATAAGATCTGGGGATGAGTGGAAGACGGCTTTCAGCACACAGTCGGGACATTATGAATACCTGGTGATGCCGTTTGGGCTGTCTAATGCTCCTGCTGTATTTCAAGATCTCATTAACGACGTCCTTCGCGACTTTCTAGGAAAGTTCGTAGTCGTTTATTTAGACGACATTTTGATTTACTCTGAGTCTTTTGAACAACATATTACCCATGTGCGACTGGCACTTCAGAAGTTACGGGAAAATCATTTATACGCCAAACTGGAGAAATGTGATTTCCACATCACAGAAGTGTCCTTCCTGGGGTATATTATTTCTCCTAAGCGGTTTTTCATGGAACCAAAAAAACTCCAGGCCATCCTAAATTGTGCACAACCCACGAACTTAAAAGCAATTCAGCGCTTTTTAGGGTTTACAAATGACTATAGGCGTTTTATTCATACCTTCTCAGATTTGGTTGCTCCTATTGTGGCATTGACTAAAAAAGGAGCGGACCCTTCCAATTGGTCACCTGAAGCCAAGTTTGCCTTTCTGGGCTTAAAGCAGGCCTTTGTCTCAGCTCCAGTACTCAGACACCCTAACCCGGATCTCCCCTTTATTGTCGAGGTAGATGCCTCAGAGGTTGGAGTGGGGGCTATCCTTTCTCAGGAAGACCCGGAGTCTCAGGAATTACACCAATGTGCCTTCATGTCCAGAAAATTCTCCTCCGCAGAATCCAACTATGATGTTGGTAATCGAGAATTGTTGGCAGTTAAATGGGCTTTCGAGGAGTGGAGGCACTGGCTGGAAGGAGCAAGGCATACCATTACGGTGTTTACTGACCACAAGAACCTGCAGTATATTGAATCAGCTAAACGGCTTAATGCTCGACAGTCACGTTGGGCGCTGTTTTTTACTCGTTTCAGGTTTATTATCACCTTCAGGCCCGGTTCCAAGAATACAAAAGCCGATGCCCTGTCACGTTGTTTTCTTCCGGTTCACAATAACCACCCAGCTACTACCCCCATAGTCCCATCGTCTGTCATCCGGGCTGGCCTCACACAGGATTTATTTACACAGCTAGTCCAGCTTCAGCAGCAGGCTCCCAAAGTCACTCCTGCAGATCGTCTCTTCGTCCCTGAATTTCTGAGAGGCACTGTTCTAGCTGAGTTTCATGATAATAAGGCTTCTGGTCATCCGGGTATCACTAAGACCTTGGAGTTAATCTCTCGCTCAGTGTGGTGGCCTAATCTTTCTAAAGATGTAAATGAATTTGTCCATTCCTGTCAGGTTTGTGCTCAGTACAAGGTATCTCGATCGCTGCCGGTCGGGCAACTCATGCCTTTAGCCGTTCCTCTCAGGCCATGGTCACATATATCCATGGATTTTGTGGTGGACCTTCCTCTTTCAGCTGGATTTCGAGTCATTTGGGTGGTAGTAGACCGTTTTAGTAAGATGGCCCACTTCATTGCTCTCCCCCGATTACCCTTTGCTCAAGGGTTGGCAGTTTTATTTCTCCACCATGTGTTCAGGCTCCATGGTTTACCCAGGCATATTGTCTCTGATTGGGGACCGCAATTCATCGCCCGTTTCTGGAAACGTTTTTGTGCCTCATTAAATATGAAACTCTCTTTAACATCTGGGTACCATCCACAGTCTAACGGACAAACTGAACGTGTTAATCAGTCATTAAAACAGTATTTACAGCTATATTCGTCCAAACGTCAGAATGATTGGTCTGAATTTCTTCCTTTGCCCGAGTTTGCCTATAATAACTCTTATCATTCTTCCACCAAGGAGTCCCCATTCTTTTCAGTCTTGGGCTTTCATCCTAGAGCCAATTCTTTTTACCCTCATTTTCCAGTCTCCTCGTTGACCTTAACTTCCCGTCTCAGAATGATTTGGAAAAAGGTGCACCTTGCACTTAAGAAGGCTGCCTTCCGAGAAAAAAAAAATTCTGATAGGTTCCGACGCCCATGCACTTTTAAGGTGGGAGATAAGGTGTGGTTGTCAACCCGCAACATCAAGCTCTGACAACCCTCGGCTAGATTGGGAACCAAATTTATTGGACCGTTCCTTATCGTTAAGAAGGTCAACCCAGTTGCTTTTCGGCTACACTTGCCTAAATCACTCAAAATTGGCAATACTTTTCACTGTTCCCTTCTGAAGCAGTATTTTTCTTCCAGGAGATTCCCTCGGAAGACTTCCCAGGGTAGACCTCCGGTGGATGTTCAGGGGCAACAAGAGTTCTTGGTGAAGAAGGTTTTAGATTCCAAAGTTTCTCAGGGCCGGCTTTATTTTTTGGTTCACTGGAAAGGCTATGGCCCGGAAGAAAGGTCTTGGGTCCTGGATAACAATTTACATGCCCCTAAACTTAAGAGATTGTTCTTTCAGGAATTTCCTCAGAAACCCGGCTTTAGGGGTTCTTTAACCCCTCCTCAAGGGGGGGGGGCACTGTTAGGTGCTGCGGTCCGCGGCGCCGCTCGGTCTGCTTCCGAGCGACGCTCACAGCCGCTGCACCTCCCTCCCTGCCCGCCCAGCACCTAGCAACGCCAGGACGCCATGCGTACTGTAGCCGCCGGGTCCCTGGCAATGCTAGGACGCCGGGCGTCCTCAGCTGCTGGGTCCATAGCAACGGGGACGCCATTGGCGGACCGCGTTCCCCGTTGCCAGATAGGATTGATTAGTTGCTCGTGCAGCAGGGCAGCTGCACGGCAACTAGTAATTAGGGTCTGGGGGCTGGTCTTGCTGGCCCTCCTGTCATTGGCCAGCAGGGTCTTTTTATGGGAGCCAGCACACTGCAGCCTCGCCGGTGATAGCTTCCTGTATGCTGTTCCTGCCTTGCAACGTCTGTTCCTGGTCAGCTGTATCTGGTCGATCCTGCTCACTGTGCTCCTGAGTTCTGAAGCCGGTCCTGGGAATCCTTCCTGTCCAAGTGAACCTGTTACAGTCATCTGGTGGTTCTCGCTTGTTGGGGTTCTCTCCCGGTTTCGTGAGTAGCGGCTTCTGCCGCATGTTGCGTCCTAGGCTGCTTAGTCCTTGTGTTACTTTTGTGTTGGTGGTTTTGGGGAGGTTTCCGCTTTTCACTGTCCTCCCCGGAACTCGGCGGTCCGGTGTGGGGGAGTGGACAGTGGTATCTTTTGTTGTTCTTTTCCTTTGGCGGCATGCCGCACATATATTTCGTTTTTAGGGTAGTTAGTAGCCCCTAGCTTCTGTTTGCTTTAGTTAGAGGTCCCCTTGTTATTATCCTGTCTCGGTTCACGCTTTGTCTCACTCTATGACCTGGGGGCATCGGAGTTGGTCAGACCTAATCCGCCCTTCAAACGCGGCTGCCGTGGGCCCAAGAAACCATAGTCACTCAGGCGTGGACTGACCACACAGGTAAAAGAACGGAGGTAGGGTGCTAGGGGCTATTCCCGTACCACCCCTTATTTCAGCGTCACGTCCTGGTGCTCTGGACTCACTTCGCAACATCTCTCTAGTTCTGAGCATCAGGAACGTAACAGCAAGAACACCTCAACGTAAATCCAATGAAATTAGAAAAAGGGCATTGGAGACATGTATCCACAGCAGGGATTCAGTGGACACCATGACCTTTCTGAGAGGCATCGCCCATAATTTGAAAAAGAAGTCATCCACTTCCAATATAAAAAAATTAATTTTACCTTTTTTTTTGTGTGTTTTCAAAAGTTCATTTCTCACTGAGAGTGGCAGCAATGTTATTTACTATTTTTCATTATGTTCATTGTTTAGAAGTGTGACAGGACGGTTCCGTACGAAAGCACTCACCGCTTTCGCGTCCCGTCCCCTGTGCACAGAATGGAAGGTTAGGTCACACGGGACCTGGCCACATAAGGAATTGCCGCTTACCGTCAGTAACCGCCTGTTACTGACTCCACCCACTGCGTTGTGGGCGGGTTTATGCTGCCACCACCAAACTCCTAACCTGCCGTGGCGTTTGGAACCACGGTTCTGCTCTGTATGTGCCGACACACTGCCTTACCACACCTGTGTGGTATTGACGAATCCCCACTAGTCCTCTACCGGTAGCTGGCGGAAGGCGGAACTTGGAGACGTTGGGGTGCTCCCTGGACAGCCGAAGAACGGGGCTATGTTTTGCATAGGCCTGCAGGTCACAAGATCAAGCGTCGTCTTTAGGCAGAAGATCTTTATTTGCCCAAATACAGCCTTCAAAAAGGCTCAGCAGTACAGCAAGATGTTTACAGCAGAAAATAGTTGGTATAATACACTTGGAGGCTCACAGGCATCCTCTTTTTATCTCAGTTCTACACACAGTACCACAGGGGGATAAGCCCTCCCTGTCTTCTCCAACCAATCAGGTTATCGCAGAAAATATAAATAAATACAAGTTACATTTCAAAAGTTAAGAATTAGATAAAGCACATTCCTGCTCCTCTTCATATATAACCAAACCAGTGTGCTTTCCCACACACAATCTGATTTCCATGTTCCTGTCTCTTTCTCAAATGTAAATGTAACTTGCATGTCAACATAGACAACGTTCTTATACTGTAAATTAAACATAATCTGCATCACACATAATGCAGCCTAAGAAATTTTACATCAAACTGTTGGTAAACGAAACCCACTAGTTTGCATTCATAAAACACAATCTGATTTAGCAGCAACTTGTGTCTCCATGCAAAACCAGTTCACACAAGGGCCCTCATTCCGAATTGTTCGCTCGCTAGCTGCTTTTAGCAGCTTTGCACACGCTAAGCCGCCGCCTACTGGGAGTGAATCTTAGCATTGCAGATTAGCGAACGAAAGATTTGCAAAATAGCGAATAGAATAGCGATCAGAAATTTCTTTGCAGTTTCCGAGTAGCTCGATACTTACTCTGCAACTGTGATCAGTTCAGTCCTTTTTGTTCCTGGTTTGACGTCACAAACACACCCAGCGTTCGCCCAGACACTCCACCGTTTCTCCAGCCACTCCCGCGTTTTTCCCAGAAACCCAGTTTCCGCCCAGAAACACGCACAGCGTCTATTCAGTACAGACAGGAGGAGAAGGGTCATGCCAGCAGCTCACGGAGCGCTTGGCATGCCCCCTCAGTGACTAAAACAGGGGCGTGGCTCGCGAGCGCAGGTCCTCCGCAAAGCCACACCCCCTTTTCATAGGCCACACCCCTTTTCGGGAGCGCGCGCTTTGCCCAAGGAGAAAGTAGGGAGGTATGGGACAGGGGGGCAGATGTATTAACTTGGAGAAGGCATAAGGAAGTGATAAACCAGTGATATGTGCAAGGTGATAAAGGCACCAACCAATCAGCTCCAGTATGTAAATTAACAGTTAGGATCTGATTGGCTGGTGCCTTTATCACCTTGCACATATCACTCGTGATGAGCGGGTTCGGTTCCTCAGAAACCGAACCCCCCGAACTTCACCCATTTTACACGGTTCTGAGGCATACTCGGATTCTCCCGTATGGCTCGGTTAATCCGAGCGCGCCCGAACATCATCATCCCGCTGTCGGATTCTCGCGAGATTTGGATTCTATATAAGCAGCTGCGCGTCGCCGACATTTTCACTCGTGCATTGGAAATGTTAGGGAGAGGACGTGACTGGCGTCCTTTCCGTTTATTAATACTATTTGTGCTACTGCTTATTGCTTAATTGTGGGGACTGGGGAGCAGCTGTATTATATAGGAGGAGTACAGTGCAGAGTTTTGCTGACCAGTGACCACCAGTATACGTTGTCTGCCTGAAAAACACTCCATATCTGTGCTCAGTGTGCTGCATATATCTGTGTTCACACTGCTTAATTGTGGGGACTGGGGACCAGCAGTATTATATAGGAGGAGTACAGTGCAGAGTTTTGCTGACCAGTGACCACCAATATTATACGTTGTCTGCCTGAAATACACTCCATATCTGTGCTCAGTGTGCTGCATATATCTGTGCTCACACTGCTTAATTGTGGGGACTGGGGAGCAGCTGTATTATATAGGAGGAGTCAGAGCCGGCCCTAACCAATTTGATGCCCTAGGCAAGATTTTGGTTGGTGACCCCTAGCACCGCCGCTAGTTCTGCAGGAGATGCCTGGCATGAGTCAGCTGGTAGCTCTGCTAACGTCGGGCGCCTTTTGTTTATGAAAATGCATCTTGTTATTTGCATTACTATGTGGCTAGGATGCACAAGCAGCTTCTGCTGATTAAAATTATATGCAGCATGTCTATATTCTGTGTGCAACTGTGGCTGTATCTGCATACAAAATGCTACATTACAGTGATTTCCAGGAATACACTGCAATGTAGCATTCCGTATGCAGATACAGCCGCAATCACACACAGAATATAGGCATGCCATATATCATTTTAATCAGCAGAAGCTGCTGGTGCCCCTAAGCATACCAAATGCCCTAGGCAATTGCCTAGTTTGCCTATGCCTAAGGTCGGCTCTGTGTGCTTTGCCCCACCTAGATTGACCTCTTCAAGAATGTTGTGATATCAGATATTTTTTATTTATATTGTATTTGTTTTTTTTTTGTTATGTCTTTTCTCTGTGCTTTCTCTTCTTCCTGTATCTGAATGCCCAATGTAACCAATTGTATATTCATCCAACTGTGCGTTGTTTGTGTTTGATTATGGTAACCATTCCAGACTACCCCTGTGTTTCCCTTATCTCTTTTTTCTGTTCCCCATTTCTGTGTGAAAACTCTTCAATAAAAAAGTTATGTTTAAAAAAAAAAGAAAAGATAGATTGTGCATAGCATGCAGTGTTTGTACAGTTGCGCACTTCCATAACTCACACATGATATCTTTGTCTTGACCAATACTCAAAATGTATATGTTGCAGTGTGAAGCAAGTGCGCATGAGGAAGAAGGCCTCAAGCACATATATGCTGACATCACTGCTATTTGATTTTTTACATTTTTTTCCCTCCATTTCTAGTCTTTGACGTACCTGAACGGAAGAAAAAAACTTCAAAGATGGAGCAAGCTACGCGCATAATGACAAGAATCCTGGTCAATCAGCTGCAAGATTCCGATGCTGAAATGCAGGCACAGGAGGATGCCCGACTCCAACGCTTTTTTGACAATGAGAAAGAGTTACAAAATTCATTTCTCACGCAACTTGTGGGTATGCATGAACGCATTTCTATGGAAAACAGAGAGGCACAGATGTCCTTTCTTAACGGTCTGGTGTCTAGATTACACAATCCGCACCCTCCACACCCTTATCCAGTGTATCCTCCTCACTATTCTGAGGGCCATTTTTCCAACTTCCAGCATCATAGCAGAGGCATGCAGTTTATGGAAACAAACCCCTCAAATCACCTAATACTACTCCACAAGGCACTGTGCATAATAGTCCAGATGGCACAGGGAATAATACGCCACATGGCACTGTGTATACTTATCCAGATGGCACTTCTTAGAATCATCCACTGGGCAGCACTTCTTACAGACAGTTATAAATAATCTTTTTTCTTCATCTTTTCTCTTTTTGAAAATGTTATAGTGTATTCAGCACTTTACAGGCCTGTCAAGTGTCCGGCCCATACCTGGCCATTACCTCAGCCATTTCTACAAATGGGGGTGTATGTTAGGCTAAATGTACAAGCATTATGCCCTCTATTTATGTGCCTACAGTGGCAAATAATCTTTATTCTTCATCTTTTGTCTTTTTGAGAATGTTCATTTGTATTCAGCACTTTACAGGCCTGTCAAGTGCCCAGGCCATACCTGCCCATTACCTACACACATTATGCCTTCTAGTTATGGTGGTCATTCCGAGTTGTTCGCTCGCTAGCAGTTTTTAGCAGCCGTGCAAACGCTATGCCGCCTCCCACTGGGAGTGTATTTTAGCTTACCAGAAGTGCAAACGAAAGGATCGCAGAGCGGCGGCATATTTTTGTTGTTGCAGTTTTAGAGTAGCTCAATACCTACTCAGCGCTTGCGACCACTTCAGACCATTCAGTTCCTGTTTTGATGTCACAGTATGCCGGCAGCGGGGCGAGTGCAATAGAGCCCCTTGCGGGTTCGCTGCACTCGCCACGCTGACACTATTTATTCTCCCTCCAGGGGTGTCGTGGCCACCCCAAGAGGGAAAATAGTTGTTAGTATGCCGGCTGTCGGGATTCTGGAGCCGGTATTCTGAGGACAGGGATCCCAACAGCCGGCATATCAAGTGCCATCCCACGGCAGGGGGGGCAGATGTAACATGTGCAGAGAGAGTTAGATTTGGGTGGGGTGTGTTCAAACTGAAATCTAAATTGCAGTGTAAATATAAAGCAGACAGTATTTACCCTGCACAGAAACAATATAACCCACCCAAATCTAACTCTCTCTGCACATGTTACATCTTCCCCCTCCTGCAGTGCACTTGGTTTTGCCCATTAGCTAACAAATTTGCTGCTGCAGGTCTGACTTAGGCCCAGTGTCTGTACACCATATGTAGATGACATTACAATAATATTTTGATATTAATATACCATTGTTGGAACACTTGATATATACCAATATTATCTCAATACAACAGACTTCTATGGCTTTAGTGAGGTGAATACATTAATATACTTTCTTTCTAGTCCTGCAGGATATTTTTTAAATATCTTCTTCAATAATCTCATGATGATTAATTATTATTAAAATAAAGTGGAAAATGTAGATTCTGCATTTTTTTTTACCATACATTTTCTTAGATTTGTTGGCCTCTCTGATTTATAACCTTTGCAAGCCATCTCCAGTTTATAGAAAATAGGTATTCATTTTAGGACATATTAATGAAATGATAGACAGATAGATAGATAGACAGACAGACAGACAACTACACACAACACATATTTTACTAGGTATTGATGAATTTAGGATTAGAGGAATAGTATTAACTATCAAAGTCTGGTGGTTGGTTGATAATTATTATTATTTTGTACATACAATTATTGTGTATATCATGTTAGCTAATGACTCAAATTATAATTTTTTTCACAGTGCAATAAATAAGCATAAAAAATATATCTAAATTGAGAGCCATTTTACAAGGAGTCACCCCAATGTCCTCCAAATGGTACTACAGGAACCAGCATTCCTTCCAAATGCAGGTACCAGTAATCCATGGATATTACTAATTTGGCCGAGTAGCTTCAATTTTATACTTTAGTTTGGAGAGACATGGGTGGGACCTACATTTGGAGGGCATGCTGGTTCCTGTAGTGCCGTTCGAAGGACCTAGGGGTGACTGCTGTTAAGTTGGCTCTCAATTTAGATGTATTTTTGTTTGTGCTATTATCATGTAGCCTTACAGTGAACAATTATATGTCACAGTGTCGGTACTGTTATCATGCAGTGTAGGGACCTCCAGTATCAGAGAAGTTTTGACATTTGGCCTAAAGGCTTACCATATCTTTGCAAATATATGTAACTAAGATCTTTGAATTACCTACTACCATGTGGTTTTTCAAATGTTATTACTAATGCCTCTTGGTGTGCTGGGGAAAATATGTTTTGGGTACCCTTCTAGTTTGGAACAACCCCTCCCTATCAGCACCTGTGGGGTATCTGACTGAGCAGCTACCCTTTTATGCTTTATATTGCAAAACATGCATGGTTCTGATAAACTTGCAAGGAACTTGCTGTTTCATTTTATCTCGCACATTATCTGTCTTCAGTTGCGGCCACTGCCTGTACTGCCAGTATAATCCTATGTAGTGTGCCTAAAATGGCTGCCTCACCTGGATCCTTCATGGGAGGATGAATAATCCCTGCAAGTGGATAAATAAAGTCACCACTGGATCCACAGGTGCTACAGATAACCAATATAACTTGGAGTCTTCAAAAGGTACAATGGATTCTTCTGATCAATAGAGAAGTCTTAGTACATCCGGTCCTGAGTCTGCTATATTGAGTAGACCACTCTCTCATTTGGGATTTAACAGTATTACACTATTGCATGATTTATTTGTTTCTTATTCCGGAGTACATGACCGCAGGGAATTGGACACTGGCCATAGTTTTGCATGGTACATCATCACATAGCAGAGGCTTTTTTAGCCATTTGGTCAGAGTACTTTTGTCAATTTCTCCTATTTTCCTGTAAGAGGACAGGTAATTAAAATAAAATAAAAACTTTTCAGATTAAATTGCTGTTCCTCTTTACAACTCTTATAAATTATGATCTCAATTAGAGAAACCATCAGTAACCATGTGTAAAATTGAATGTGGAAGTTTAGTCATTTAACCTTCAATCATTTTTTTATTGGAACAGATTAATTTTATGGGGTACAGAATAGAAACAAAGGAGGGGTAAATGAACATACAGTAACACGGTAGAACAATAACACAAACAGAGGGAAGGTGCAACGGGAAGACCAGCAACAATATATTGGTACAGTAGCAACAGATATGATCAGAACATAACAGGGAGCAGGGATTGGTCCACTACAATGGAATGGTCCACACCATCAGTGGTGCATTCCTGCCAGCTAAACCACCTCATGAGCGGGGAAGCAGCAAAAGTGGAGTAAGGGACTCCTGTGGTTGGACCTTACTTAACAATGGAGGGTAGGGGATCCTTTCATTGCTGAGCTAAAGCAGCAGTGCTGCCATAAGGATATAGAAACATAGATACATAGAATTTGACGGCAGATAAGAACCACTTGGCCCATCTATGACTCAGTATATAGATGTCTTCTTTGTGGAGATGTGTAGGGAGTGAGGTTGCAATAAAGAACATTGCTAACTAAGTTGTAGACTTCCTCCTAGAAGGGTCTTAATATAGGGCATGTCCAGAAAATATGTTAATAATGGAGTTTCAGTACTGTATACAGATGTGTTGTCATACATCAAGCCTCAAAACACCTTGAGCAGCCAGTTGGGCATAATATTATGTTGGGCATAATATTTTTACTGAAAATACGTCTTAGTCACAATGTAATGCTACTAGAATGCTCGAGGAGACTGCTGATTTATTTGATATCATTTGTATGTTTGTGTGCGACTGAGTCTGTATACGGAGCACAATGGAACTTGGCCTTGAGAAAAGCCATGACCACTGTATCATAGCACTTTGTATAGAGATTCGGTGACTCAGGCGCACACAGATATACAAGTGTAACAGCTCAGTCTCCTAATAAGTCCTAGTCTCATCAAGTTGAGACTATGACACATTTTTGGCAAAACAAGAAGCAAAAGAGTCCAATCCGTAAAACCAGCGACAAATTTGCTAATATTTAAATGATTTGGTTGAAGTTTAATAATATTAAAAAGCATTATTTATTTTTCTTAAACCTTAACCCTCTTAACTTTGACAACTCAACTGTAAACGTATGAGTTCCGCATACACAGAAAGCTGCATTAATTATGGCATACCTGTCCACAATTATATATCTAATTCAACATATCTCCTTGAAACCTGGCTCATAATTACTTTCGGCACAAAACTCAGGCCATCATCTTTAACACAGAATCTAGAACCATGCCTGGTGGAAGCTGCCAAATGATAATGATTATGGCCAGTGACCATGTCTCAGTGGCAGAAAGATTCTATAAAGGAAATATGATTTTTATTAGGACACATGGATACTTAAAAAGTACTAATTTGCTATTTAAAGAAAATAAAAATTGGATTACTGCTTTATCACTTATGTATTGGAATTTTCTATTACTGCTTTATCACTTATGTACTGGAATTTTCTAACACAGAACACAGTATTCACAGTTACAAACCTATCCAGGGCCGCTTCTAGACCTTGTGGCGCCCAGGGCGAAAGTTTCCTTTGGCGTTCCCCCAACAGGTAAAACAGGGTTGGTGCGCGCCAAAGAATAGGGGCGTGGCTCCTCTAGTTGTGCCCCCAGTATTTGTGCCCCCAGTAGTTGTACCCCCTAAAAGCGCCACCTACAAACACAAAATAAAAAAAAACTCCAATACTCACCAGCCCCGCTACTGCACCCGACCGCAGCTGCCGCTGCCTTCCTTCTCTCTGACTGCCCAATCCTCTCTATGGGAGAGAGGTCATGACATCTCTCCCATAGCGCTGCACAGACACTAGAGGTCAATTAGGACCTCTAGCGTCTGACAATGGCGCCAGCTGCAGTGTGCGCCCACACAGCCCATGATGCATACAGCAGATGGGGACTGCGATATGCAAGATGCGGGTGCCTGCAGGGTGTCTGCGGCGGCGCCCGCAGGCCGCAGTGCCCTGGACACCCGCCCAGCTTACCCGTGTCTATATCCGCTCCTGTATGTGGCCAGTATCAATTAAAGGGGTGGTGTAGCCAAGCCACTTAGATACATGAAGATTGGGGTTGAGGCGGACATTCACAGACAGTAATCTGAACAAAATAATTTTCCTTATTTATTGTTGAATCCTAATTAACAAAGCATCTGTGGTGGAAACAAACCAATATATAAAAATGTTAAACCCCCAAATTTCATGCACAAAAAAATAATGTTAATTGGTAAACAAAATTGGTAGCTTAATTTACCCCACTGTATTCTCTGTATTGGAATCCATAGCAATTATGTCATAACCCACCTAGATATGAGATTGAGTCATACAAACACCTTCTTATTCTCCTTATGTTTGACCCCTCCATCACTCCAACAGCTAAAACTGGGTTACAGTGCTCCATGGCCAATGGGAGATCCAGTCCTGTAAAACATACACACGTAGGAGCATGTGCAAGTGCCTGTGCCTTTGCTGGTTGGAGCAGGTGCCGGAGAGGGGACCGCTGACGCCAGAGAGGGGGGCCAGTGCTAAGTTGAGTATGCAGCAAGAATAAGAGCTGCCGCTCTTTATGAAAGTTGTGTGAGGGGCTTGTACCTTGTGAGTGTGCGAGGGGCTGCATTTTTGTGTGTGTGTGAGTGTGTGAGGGGCTGCATTTTTTTGGGTGAGTGTGTGAGGGGCTGAGATATTGTGTGTGTGAGGGGGCTGCGTTTTTGTTTTTGTGTGAGTGGATGCGACTTTGTGTGTGAGTGTGTGCTATGGGCTGCCCGGTGACACTGCTGCGGCCGAGCCGCAAATTGCTGCCCCAACAGCCTGCCTGAGGGGTCAGAGCCTACTGCTGCTGCTGTCAGAAAGAGCTACACAAGGGGGTCGGAGATTGCTGCTGCAGCTATCAGAGGAGCGTGACGGAGGGGGCCGGAGACTGCTGCCGTTGCTGGTTCTACTACTTGAGGAGCTTGCTGCAGAGAGCCCGGGACTGCTGCTGCAAAAAGGAAAAAGATCAGGGGGCGCACAAGGGTAGATTACTGTATAAGTGACTGGTTATTTTTTGTCCTTCTGTTGAATATTGCTTCTCTTCACAGTTAGGATATAGTACTGTATTGTATTGCATTGATTGAATTGTTTTTTTCTGAAGGTAACAAGGAGTTAGACTTTACAAACAAAATGGGTGGGGCCGTGATTGAGAATCTCAGTCAGTGCATGATGTATGCGCACCTGGAGCAACCGTCCCAGTGTGAATACATCTGCGCGAATGGCTGCCCTGCAAACCGTTACGCAACTGAGGAGTATTCACAATCTTAAGCAAAGCTTAGATAGAGCAGTGGAGGAGTTGCGGGGGGGTGGGGGGGGGGGGGGACACACCGGTAGATGAGGACAACCAGGTAGCCAGCTGGGTCACAGTTAGAAGGAAGAAAAAGAGGGGGAGGCACAACATCTTTGAACTATCAAACCCCGATCAATTTGCCCGATTGGACGAAGTTTCGGAGGATGGTAGTGAGGAAATGACAGTGCTGGAGGAGACTTTTCCCTATAGCAAACGGAGGAGTGGTCCCTCTGGCTCAGATGCGACAAAAGAAAGCGAGGTACCTAGTCAGATGGTGGTGGTAGGGGATTCTATTATCAGCAAGACAGATAGGACAATCTGCTACCCGGACCATGATCGCCATACAGTCTGTTGTCTCTCGGGTGATCGGGTATGGCACATCATGGACCGGGTAGAAAGATTGTTGTGAGTGACTGGGAAAGACCCGGCGGTCTTGGTGCACATTGACACTAATGACAAAGTTAGTGGTAGGTGGGATGTCCTTAAGAAAGATTATAGGGACCTAGGCCAAAAACTAAAGGCAAGGTAATATTCTCCGAAATATTACCTGTGCCACGCGCTAGCCCAGGGAGGCAGAGGGAGATTAGGGAGGTAAATGTGTGGCTTAGAGACTGGTGTAGGAAAGAGGGGTTTGTGTTCCTGGAACACTGGGTGGACTTCTCAGTCAGGTGCCATCTTCTTTGTCGCAATAGATTACACCTGAATGAGGTGGGGCAGCAGTGCTGGGGGAAAGGATAGTTAGAAGGTTGGAGGAGTTTTTAAACTAGATGCTTGTGGGGGGGGGGGGGTTAGCTAGAAACTACGGGTCATGCAGTGAGAATAGTGAGGATGGAGGTAGTGAACAAAATGGGGGTGGAGAAGGGGAAGGGAAAGAGCAGTCGGCAAGGGATATTAACATGGGTACTAACAAGGGTATTACCAATGGTATTGTCAAAACACTAACTAACGACGATTATGGGTCATCATTACTGCATATAAAAAATTATGTCCCTAGCACAAGGGGAAATACTTATCTTAATTGTTTGTATGTAAATGCTAGAAGCCTTACAGGTAAAAATGGGAACTAGAAGTCCTTGCAGCAAGCAAACAGTATGATATTATAGGCATAACTGAAACTTGGTGGGGCGAATCTCATGATTGGCAGTTCAGGAGAGATAGATGAAATAAACAGGGTGGAGGGGTGTGTCTTTACATAAAGCCATTTTTAAAACCTGATATACAGGAAGATATTCACAAGGGGACTGGAAATACTGTTGAGATGTTATGGGTAGAAATTGCATGTGGGGGAAAGGGAACAAAAAAGATAGTATCGGGGCTATGCTACAGGCCACCTGGTATTAATGTGTCTGATGAGGAAATGTTACTGAAGCAAACTGAAAGAGCAGCAGGAGTAGGTGACGTAATAGGGATGGGAGATTTTAACTACACAGAGATAAATTGGACAGATGATTCATGTGATACTGCCAGGGGTAATAGGTTTTTAAACACACTAAATTACAACTACTTCAACTAATTGAGGAACCAACTAGGAACAATGCAATCTTAGACCTGGTATTAACTAACAATGGGGAATTTATATAAAAAATTATACTATGAGAGCGCATAGAAAAGAGTGACCACAATATGGTCACATTCAATATCAGTTTTCATAAGCAGTCCTATATTGGCTCAACTAGGACTCCAAACTTTAGCAAAGCCAACTTTGACATGACGAGGGAAGCTTTAAGGGACATTGAATGGGAAATCTTGTTTCAAGGAAAAAAAACACTATGGAGAAACGGGAGGTATTAAAATCACTGCTCATTAGTAATACTCACAAATTTATTCCCATGGGCAGCAAATAAAGGACTACAAATTCAAAACCAATGTGGCTTAACAAAAAGATTAAGGAACTAATGGGCAAAAAAAGGTGAGCATTCAAAAAAATACAAATCAGATGGGAATGCTGTGTCATTCCAGCACTATAAGGATTGTAACAAAAGATTAAAAAAAGAAATGAGCGGCTAAAGTAGAAACTGTAAAGCTAGTAGCAAAGGAAAGCAAATCAAACCCAATTTTTTTTTCTTCTATCAACAGCAAAAGATTAAAGAAGGAGAGTATAGGCCCTTTAAAGAACAAGCTGGAAGTCTTAATCAAAAACGATAAAGACATAGCAGATAAATTAAATGAGTTTTTCTCATCGGTATTCACAAGAGAGGACCAGATGCAGGGATTAACACACAATCGCAACAAAAATAATGTCCCACCGCTAAGTGCTTATTTAAGTGAGGAGGTAGTCTGTGACCGATTAAAAAATATTAAGATTAATAGGTCAACTGGTCCTGACAGAATTCACCCAAGGGTTCTTATGGAGCTTCACTATGAACTAGCAAGACCGCTATTTTTGATCTTCAATGACTCACTTACATCAGGCATGGTTCCCAAAGACTGGTGTTTAACGGAATTAGTGCCTATATTCAAATAGGGAAGTAAAACTGAACTGGGTAATTATGGACCAGTTAGTCTTACATCTATAGTAGGGAGAGTACTGGAAGGTATTCTAAGGGAAAGTATTAATTGAAGCCAATAAGGTTATTAATAGGAACCAACATGGATTTGTGAAGGCTAGATCATGTCAAACAAACTTACTAGGATTTTATGAAATGGTAAGTGCGAACCTTGATCAGGGTAAAGAGGTGGATGTAATCTTTTTAGACTTTGCTAACGCTTTCGACACAGTACCGCACATGACACTTATCTATAAGTTACAAGAACTAGGGAGCACAATATGCACTTGGGTCAGAAATTGGTTAGATAATAGGGAGAAGCGAATTGTGGTAAATGGAACTTTTTCTAATTGTACTGAAGTACTAAGTGGTGTGCCCCAGGGGTCTGTACTTGGACCACTATTGTTCAACATTTCATTAATGATCTACAGTAGCAGTAGATCTAGAGGGAATAGTGCAGACGATACCAACTTTTGTAAGGTTAGAAATACGGAGGGAGAAGCTGAGTCTCTTCAGAACGACTTAGTTAAACTGGAAGCATGGGCAGTAAAATGGAGAATGAGCTTCAATACAGACAAGTGTAAGGTAATGCACTTTGGTAGCAAGAATAAAAATAACACCTACATACTAAATGGGGTAAAATTAAGGGGTTCTGTTCTGGAAAAAGACTTAGGTGACATAGAGAGCAAACTAAGCAGCAGTACCCAAAGTAGGATTGCAGCAAAGAAGGCTAACAAGGTATTAGCATGTATAAAGAGGGGAATTGACGCAAGGGATGCGGGTGTTATACTCCCATTATATAAATCCCTAGTGAGGCCACATCTTGAATACTGTGCACAATTTTGGGCACCATACTACAAAAAGCATATCCTGGAACTAGAAAAGGTTCAGAGGCGGGCGACCAATCTAATTAAGGGGATAGAGATGCTGAAACAGTAGGAAAGGCTTGCAAGACTGGAAATGGGAGACTAAGAGGGGACATGATCAACATTTACAAATATATAAGGGGGCAATGTACAGAGCTTGCGGGGGATCTGTTTTTGGTAAGATCAACACAGAGGACACGTGGACACCCGCTTAGATTGGAGGAGAGGAGACAAAATTAGTCCTAAAAATAATTGAGTAGGAGACCACAAATTTTCTTTTTTCAACCTCAGAAACTATGTTACTATGGCAGTGGTTTCCAAACTTTTTTGAATCACGGCGCCCTAAAGTATCAGAATTTTTTTCACGGCACCCCTAGCCCAAAAATTACTTATTGAGAAATTTAGAAAGAAATATTAAATTAAGTAGATTGTGTATATATTCATCCTTAGGCTCAATTGTGTGGTGAAGGACAAGATTTGCTTCTGTTTGTCCCTATATTTTATGACTGACAGCTGCTAGCACTAGGTTTGCCTATTATATTGACCATAAATATTTTGAATTGGTCCTGGACCACCAATCCAAGGCACCCCTGCAAGTGTCCCGAGGCACTCCAGGGAGCCACGGCACACAGTTTGGGAACCACTGTACTATGGTATTACAGTTGAAAAGAATTCTACCTGAGGGACTGTCCATGTCAAGCCTCATACTCTTTCCTTACAAAACAATACGCACAATCAGTGTGCTAATAGGTTTTCTACAGAGCTAATATTTTGGCTTGATAAAGATCTGCAAAAGAAGCAGGGACAGGTTATGTTTTGCAGTCTCTGATGCTGGAGTAGAGATGAATCTCCCCAGACTCAGTGCCAAAATACAGGATCTGTCCATTGTGGAATTTCTGCTGTTGAACAATCTCAATTTTTGAAAATTAAATATATCCCCTATTCGGTGCAGTAATGTGGCCTCTAATCTACTCTACATGGATCTTCATGTGTTTAGCACAAATCGATTTGTTGAAAAATGAATCCCCGCACTCTGAGCAAGAATAGGGCTTTTCTCCAGTGTGATGTCTCATATGCGTGCTAAGCGCTGAGTTTCTGAGGAAGCTTTTCTCACATTCTGGGCAAGTAAAAACCTTCCCTTTGTGATGTCTCATATGTGCAGCGAGGGAGGATTTACTATTAAAACATTTTCCACATTCTTCGCAACAAAAGGGTTTTTCTCCGGTGTGAGTTCTCTGATGATCAACAAGACTTTCTTTAGTGATAAAGCCTTTCTCGCATTCCGTGCACTGATAGTTCCTCTCCCCCCTGTGGGTTTTCTGATGTATTGCTAGGTTCCAATTGCTGATAAAGCTTTTCCCGCATTCGCTGCATGAAAACGGTCTCTCCTCTACATGGGTTTTATGGTGTCTGACAAGATACTGTTTATCGGCAAACTGTTTCCCGCATTCAGGGCACTGGTACGGTCTCTCTCCGGTGTGGGTTCTCTGGTGTCTAATAAGATGGGCATTGTTACTGAAGCATTTCCCACATTCAGAGCAAGAGTATGACGTCTCTGCTGTGTGAATCTTCTGGTGTAGGACACGCGCTTGTACTCTGGCAAACCGCTTCTCACATACAGAGCACTTATATGGCTTCTCTTCCACGTGAATCATCTGGTGTTTAATGAGGTTTTTTGTATGTTTGAAACATTTCCCACATTTGGAGCAAGCGTAGGGCCTCTCCTCTGTGTGACGTAGCTGGTGTGTGACAAGTTGTGCGTTATAAAGGAAACGTTTCCCACAGCTGGGGCATGAAAACCGTTTATCTCCTCTGTGGATTATTTGGTGTTTACGAAGCTTTGCGTTATCTTTGAAACACTTCCCACAATCTGAACAACTGAATGGTTTGTCGCCCAGGGGGGAACTTCCTTGTGTAGTTGGAGCTTTCGCTGCTACATTGTTAGGTAAATCTGATGGAAAGAAAATCATTGTGGTTAGATCTGTGTAAAAATACGTTATCCCCAGTTTTCCAAACGCTTAGGTACAGTGTCAAAGCCAAGCGTGTTTTATTTAGTCAAACAAAGGTTTGGCTGAATAAAGGACCTTTATAAAGATAACAATACAATACTAATACTGTTACTAAGGACCTTTATAAAGACAATAGTATATATATTAAATTATATATATATATATATATCTATATCTATATATCTCCTGAGGAAACGGGTGGCAATCAAAGAGGACTACAACAGCCGAAATAACAACAGAGACTGCGCTCTTGTTTCAAGGTAACGTTTCAGTTATGTAATAACTTTCGTCAGACCAACATTACAAATACAATTACATACCTTTATACCTCACCAAACACTAATGTGCAGCATCCTCCCGGCCCGGCGCGCTGGCGGGGATGGATGACGTCATTGCTCAGCGCCTGTGCAACGCGCTTACGTCCTCTGCCGCGTTCCAGTTACCCTGGAGACCAATAAACAAAATAACAATATCGCACGTGTGATGAATGGATCATTTCCATCAGGCAGAGCAATAACTGCAAAAATTGTTAAGTAAATTATGATGACAAGTACGCTAAAACTGCATATTCACATTAATACTGAATAAGTAACAACATATAAATCAGCAAAACTATTAAAACAGAATCAAGTAAAACAATTCAGTGACAGTTGTTCATTCGGACCTCCAGGGGCTATTGTGCTGAGGCGATGAATCCATCTCGCCTCACGTTGTAGCAATCATTTATTTCTGTTGCCACCCCGAATGGTGTCCGCTTGCTGATCTATGATTTTGTATTTTAAACTTGACAAATTATGTTTATACTTCGCGAAATGGCGTGCCACTGGTTGTGCCTGGCTCTCCCCTAATGGGCGACCGAGTATGTTTCAATGATATTTCAGGCTACAAACCAGATCCGGTTCAGACCTTTTTGACCAAGAAGCCGGGTTGCTCCAGATGTATAGGCTGCACAACATGTAGCTATATGGAAGTAGGACCCGGCTTCTCACATCCTCACTCAGGGAAGTTTGTAAAAATAGATAAAATACTGACATGCACTAGCACCCATGTTATATATTACATACGGTGTCCCTGAGGGTTGTTTTATGTCAGAAAGACGACACGACAATTTTGTGAGAGAATGGCCATGCACAGGTCGGCCATTAGGGCGGTACTGGTAGGAGAGAGCCAGGCACAACCAGTGGCACGCCATTTCGCGAAGTATAAACATAATTTGTCAAGTTTAAAATACAAAATCATAGATCAGCAACCGGACACCATTCAGGGTGGCAACAGAAATAAATTATTGCTACAACGTGAGGCGAGATGGATTCATTGCCTCAACAATAGCCCCTGGGGGCAGTGGCGGAACTAGCGAGCGGCGGGCCCATGTGCAACAAAATGCTTTGCCCCCCCCCCCATCCAAGTCCAACCCCTCACTCCTGGAGAGGATCTGGTGAGGGGGACCTGCTCAGGGCCAGGGAAATGGATACCTAGCAACAGTGCCGTAATTAGTCATTTTAGCGCTGTCTGCAAGAAACGGCATCATAGACCCACCCATCTATGTAAAACAGGGGCAGTGCGCACCGCAGGCGTGAACCAATAATAGGGGCATGGCTTCGTTGGGAAGGGGTGTGGCCACAAAATAATACCAATTCATATAACAGTGCACAGTAGTCTCCATTATTCAAATTACGCCGCACGGTAGCACCACTACACCAGGTAGAGCCCCTTTTACACCTTACGGCGGACAAATTCCCCTTTTTACACATTACGGCAGACAGCGTCCCCTTTTTACAAATTACGGCAGACAGCGTTCCCCTTTTTACACTTAACGGCAGACAGCATCCCGTTTTTACACATTACGGCAGACAGCGTCCCCTTTTTTACACATTACGGCAGACAGCGTCCCCTTTTTACACATTACGGCAGATAGCGTCCCCTTTTTTTACACATTACGGCAGACAGCATCCCCTTTTTGCACATAACGGCAGACAGCGCCCCCTTTTTTACACATTACGGCAGACAGTGTCCCCTTTACACATTATGGCAGACAGCGTCCCCTTTTTATACATTACGGCAGACAGCATCCCCTTTTTACAAATTATGGCAGACAGCGTCCCCCTTTTTACACTTAACGGCAGACAGCGTCCCCTTTTTTACCCATTACGGCAGACAGCGTCCCCTTTTTACACATTACGGCAGACAGCGTCCCCTTTTTTACACATTACGGCAGACAGCGTCCCCTTTTTACACATTACGGCAGACAGCGTCCCCTTTTTTACACATTACGGCAGACAGCGTCCCCTTTTTACACATTACGGGAGACAGCGTCCCCTTTTTTACACATTACGGCAGACAGCGTCCCCTTTTTACACATTACGGCAGATAGCGTCCCCTTTTTTTACACATTACGGCAGACAGCATCCCCTTTTTGCACATAACGGCAGACAGCGCCCCCTTTTTTACACATTACGGCAGACAGTGTCCCCTTTACACATTATGGCAGACAGCGTCCCCTTTTTATACATTACGGCAGACAGCATCCCCTTTTTACAAATTATGGCAGACAGCGTCCCCCTTTTTACACTTAACGGCAGACAGCGTCCCCTTTTTTACCCATTACGGCAGACAGCGTCCCCTTTTTACACATTACGGCAGACAGCGTCCCCTTTTTTACACATTACGGCAGACAGCGTCCCCTTTTTACACATTACGGCAGACAGCGTCCCCTTTTTTACACATTACGGCAGACAGCGTCCCCTTTTTACACATTACGGGAGACAGCGTCCCCTTTTTTACACATTACGGCAGACAGCGTCCCCTTTTTACACATTACGGCAGACAGCGTCCCCTTTTTACACATTACGGCAGACGGCGTCCCCTTTTTTACATATTACGGCAAACAGCGTCCCCTTTTTTACACATTACAGCAAACAGCATCCCCCTTTTTACACATTAAGGCAGACAGGATAGATATAGATAGATAGATAGATAGATAGACAGACAGACAGACAGACAGAAAGATAGATAGATAGATAGAATAGACATACTTACTGTCTCCGCTGGCTCAGGCTTCTCGTGCAGCTTCTGGCAGCAGAGATCCCGGGCAGGGGGGGAAGGAGGAGGAGGGAGCCACAGCAGCGCAGTGTAATTGGCAGAGGCACTGCTGCTGCTGCTTTCCCTCTCCTTCACCATAGGCTGCCCTCCACCGCTGTGAATGCTGGGAAGCACATCCCAGCATTCATAGCGGTGGAGGGCAGCCTATGGTTAAGGAGAGGGAACGCAGCAGCAGCGCCTCCACCAATTACATAGCGCTACTGCGGCTCCCTCCTTCACCTCCCTCCTCCTCTTGCCCCCCCCCCCCATAGCCGGTGCGCCCCTCTACCCGACAGTGGCAGCCAGGCAGCATGTAATGAGACAGTTTGACGCATTTCATTCTGCTCTGGCTTTGGGCCCCTTCACAGTGGCCGGCCCCAGTGCAAGGCACTGCCTGCTCAGGCGCTAGTTCCGCCACTGCCTGGGGGTCTGAATGAACAACTGTCACTGAATTGTTTTACTTGATTCTTTTTTAATAGTTTTGTTGATTTATATGTTGTTACTTATTCAGTATTAATGTGAATATGCAGTTTTAGCGTACTTGTCATCATAATTTACTTAACAACTTTTGCAGTTATTGCTCTGCCTGATGGAAATGATCCATTCATCACACATGCGGTATTGTTATTTTGTTTATTGGTGTCCAGGGTAACTGGAACGCGGCAGAGGACGTAAGCGCGTTGCACAGGCGCTGAGCAATGACGTTATCCATTCCCGCCGGCGCGCCGGGCCAGGAGGACGCTGCATGTTAGTGCTTGGTGTGGTATAAAGGTATGTAATTGTATTTGTAATATTGGTCTGACGAAAGTTATTACATAACTGAAACGTTACCTTGAAACAAGAGCACAGTCTCTGTTGTTATTTCGGCTGTTTTAGTCCTCTTTGAGTGCCACCCGTTTCCTCAGGATATATTTGCATGCAGCAAGGGATGGCACCGAGGCAGTTGTGAATTTAATTGTGAGTGCCGATTACTTTGGAATTTTAGATATATATATATATATATATATATATATATATATCTATCTCCTTTGTATGGGCGGCACTCAGAGGCTTTCACCAGGCAAGTTAAGTGCAAAAAGACTCCACCGGGCCAATTTAATGGTAACGTTTCGGGGTATTATCCCCTTCCTCAGACAATCAAACAAGCAAAAAACAGTGATATTTATAAGTAAATCTAACCTGTGACCCTCCGGTGCAAACCAGTGTGTGTGTCACGCTCCCGGCCGCCGTCCCGGAGTGGCACTTCCGGTCGCGGGTCTCCCGTCGCGCCGGAAGTGACGTCACCCGCCCGGCTCCGGTTGTCATGCGAACACACTGTAAAGAAAACAGTGTATATTACCAAACATACATAATGTATTAGCATATTGTGAAGGCATTTAAGTACTTCATTTCTCAGGCATCTAGTGAACATGTTATTCTGCAAAATATAATATACAAACAGTTGCCACAAAAAATACATATATGTGGCAGTGATACGATGAAAAACATTTATAAAAACCTTCAAGTGTGCAAAAAAATTAAAATCGATTAAAGCAACAAAATATCATCATATATGTGTCAGGAAATTCATATAACTTTTGTATAGTAGCAAAACTGGCATACTGCATAGACCTGCTGCCACCTAGGGGCTGGAAGTCACATATATTAGTTCTCTATTTTTTGAATTTTTTATTTTAGATTTTAAACTGATTTTAATAAGGTGCTTGTTTTCATTTAATTTAATTTTATTTAATTTAAACCTATATAAAATGAGTCTAATGGATATGCTTTATAAAAAATGAGATAACCCAAGGGTTTCATTGGGACCTTTCGGGGCTAGGCAATCCAATCTAAAAATCCATCGGGACTCAAGTTGTAACAGCTTTTTGCCCCGATTACCGCCCCGATGAGACGCTGGCACACAGTCAATTGCTTTATATTTTGCTTTATAAATATAAAACCACAGCACTCTTATCCTCACAACATCAATAAATAAATAATGGGGTTTAGTTAGTGAATTGGCCAATGCACGGAAGCCTGCAGACCGCTCGCCAAGGTACCCCACCTTCATGCAGGTCCTACACTATCACAAAGTCTTAAAAATTAAAACCTGACAACTGTATCACACATAATATAACTGCAAATATGCCCACTAGGTTTAATGTGTACCTGCCACATACCTTATGGCTTTTAAAGGCATACTAGTCACCTGACACTGGCTGATAAATTACTAAGGAGCAGCTGACACAGGTTTAGGATAATTGAGTTTAAATAGGGATGCATGAAAAAGCCTGTGGCCACAGTTAATACGCGTTAACCAAAGATTAACCCTGGAATATACAAACAAATATAATAAATAAATGATGGGGGTTTAAACATAGTGGGCATATTTGCAGTTATATATACTATGTGTGATACAGTTGCCAGGTTTTAATTTTTAAGACTCTGTGATAGTGTAGGACCTGCAAGAAGGTGGGGTACCTTGGCGAGCAGTTTGCAGGCTTCCGTGCATTGGCCAATTCACTAACAAAACCCCCATCATTTATTTATTGAAGTTGTGAGGATAAGTGACCTTGATATGGTGAGTGCTGAATCTTCTGTTTGTATGTATTTGGGTAGGTGGCCATGGCCTACATGCACCCCACCCTACGAGTGGTGAGTGCAGACATTGCACCCCGCTCAGGGCCGGATTAACAATGGGGTGGGTGGAGCTGCAGCTCCAGGCCCCCCAAGAAATTAGGCCCAGCCAGTGCCAGGAGACTTTGATAACAAGAAAAATAAAATACTTTTTTCCGTCACCATCAATGACAATCCGAGGCCCTGCCCACTCACTCCCTCACCCCTCCAACCCACCCAGTGCCCACATACACCCCATAAGTGCAGCGCAGTGTTACGTGCAGATCAAGTGGGCTAGCCGCTGGCCGAGGCATCCAGACCCTCCCCTCCGCTCACATTTCCTCCCCTTCCTTTTACCGACCGCCTCCCCTTGGGACGCTGCTCCTATTGCAGGGGTTCACTGGCGCGGAATACAAATGATGGGTACGCGCTGCCACCGGATCTAAGGACGGGGACCCGCTGCCTCCGCAGCTGAAGACAGGGACCCGCTACCACCAGATCTAAGTACGGGGACCCGCTGCCGCCGGATCTAAAGATGGAGATCTGGTTCTGTCAAGGGTACAAAGAGCCGCCTGTCCTGATGAGGAGAGGGGATACACAATGCTGACTGTAGGTGGGGCGGAGGCGGGGGCTTTTAGGGGATTTCTGTCTCAACCCCTTCTCTGTCTATCCCCTTCTTTCCCTCTATCTCTCTCTCCCCATCTCTCTCTACCCTCTGTGTCTCTCCTTTCTCTCTGTCTCCCCCTTCTCTCTCTCTGTCTCCCACATTTTCTCTCTCTCTGTCTCCCGCTTTTTCTCTCTGACTCTCCCCTCTCTCTTTCACCCCTCTCTATCTCTCTGAGGTCAATTCAATTTTGCGCAGATTTAATAGCACCAGGAATTAGCTCCCGGGTCTATTCAATTCAGTGCGCAGTGACAACCAACGTGGGTGCGAGAAGAAATCCAACAAAAGTGCTGGCGCAGTGCTGATTTCTACCCTTAGCACGGCGGAAACAGCATCATGCTGGGCACTTATGTTGGAGAATGCTGGTTCTCGCGACAAAACACCATGTTTAGTCAGCAAGAAACGGCCTTACCTGACTTAGCATTGCGCTGAACTCAGTGGCGGTTCTTGCCACGGGCAAGCAGGACTTTTGCCCGGGGCGCCGCCTTCCGGAGGGCGCTGGCGCCATCCGGAGGGCGCCGCACCGTGGCAAGATCCGCCACTGCTGCCCGCTGTGTCCCCCGTCCGCCTCCGCTGCCCGCTGCCGTCCCCGTCCTCGGCGCCTCCTGTGAAGGGAACTAGACGCTATGCGTCTAGTTTCCCTTCGTGGAGAGTAACTGCTGAGCGGTGCGCGATGACGTCATCGCGCACCGCACAGCAAAGGTCCTCTCCACGAAGGGAACTAGACGCATAGCGTCTAGTTTCTCTTCGTGGAGAGGACCTTTTGCTGTGCGGTGCGCGATGACGTCATCGCGCACCGCTCAGCATTCAAGCGGCGCTTTCAATGTACAGGGGGCGTGACTCACCACGCCCCCTGTATTAGGCCACGCCCCTTTCCTGCCCGGGGCGCTCTGCGCCCTTGAACCGGCCCTGGCTGAACTGTATAGCCCCGGGTGCTAATTCCCAGCGCTATTTAATCCGCGCAGAATTGAATTGACTCCTCTGTGTCTCCCCATTTTCTCTTTCTTCTACCTTCTCTCTCTCTCTCTCTCTCTCTCTCTCTCTCTGTTTTCCCACTTCTTGCTCTCTGTCTCTGTGTCTCCCCCTTCTCGCACTTTGTCTGCCACCCTTCTCTCTCTCTCTCCCCCCTTCTCTCTCTATCTCTGTTTTTCCCCCTTCTCTCTCTGTGTCCTCCACCCTTCTCTCTCTCTCTCTGTGCTTCCCCTTTCTCTATCCCCCATCTCACCATCTCTGTGTCCCCCACCCGTCTTTCTATCTCTCCCACTTCTCTCTCTCTCTCTCTCTTTCTTTCTCTTTCTTTCTTTCTTTCTTTCTTTCTCCCTTTCGCTTCCTTTTTGTCTCACTGACCCCCCTTTCTTTCTCCCTTTCTCTCTCTTCTCTTTTTTTTCTCTCCTCCAACTCTTTCTTCTCCCTCTCTCCAACCTCTCCCCTTCTCTCTCTCTCTCTCTATCTCCCCTTTCTCTCCTCTCTCCCCCTTCTTGCTCTCTGTCTCCCTGTCACGAACCTCGGGCAGCGGCGACCGCGCTTGTCCCTGCGGGTGGCCTGGTCTGCCCGGCGCCTCTCTTCCCCTGTCAGTCTCCGGCTTCAGCGGCGGGTCGGCGCTGCTCTCCGGCGGCTTCCCGGAAGCAAGGGCGCCGCCATCACAAGCAAGGGCAAGGAGGCGGAGCAGGTCTGACGTCACCTGCCTGCTCCGCCAATCAGGCTAGGGCGGGGAATTTAAAATCAGATACCAGGCAGAGATCCGATGCCTGAGTATCTTCGTTTCTCCTGTGGAAGCTATGATCCAGAGCTCCCTCGTCCCTGCAAGCATCCTGTGCTTCCAAGCATCCTGTCCCTGCAAGCATCCTGTGCTTCCAAGCATCCTGTCCCTGCAAGCATCCTGTGCTTCCAAGCATCCTGTGCCTACAAGCAACCTGTGCTTCCAAGCATCCTGTGCCTACAAGCAACCTGTGCTTCCAAGCATCCTGTGCCTACAAGCAACCTGTGCTTCCAAGCATCCTGTGCCTACAAGCACCTCCGTGCCTCCAGTTACCTCTGTGTCTCCAAGCACCTCGTGCCTCCAAGCACCTCCGTGCCTCCAAGCACCTCCGTGCCTCCAAGCACCTCGTGCCTCCAAGCACCTCGTGCCTCCAAGCACCTCCGCGCCTCAAGCACCTCCGTGCCTCCAGTTACCTCCGTGCCTCCAGTTACCTCCGTGCCTCCAGTTACCTCCGTGCCTCCAAGCACCTCCGTGCCTCCAAGCACCTCGTGCCTCCAAGCACCCCGTGCCTCCAAACACCTCCGCGCCTCAAAGCACCTCCGTGCCTCCAGTTACCTCCGTGTCTCCAAGCACCTCGTGCCTCCAAGCACCTCGTCCCTCCAAACACCTCGGTGTCTCCAAACACCTCCGTGCCTCCAAGCACCTCCGTGCCTCCAAACACCTCCGTGCCTCCAAGGGTCTCCCAGCACTCCCTGTACTCCCAGTACCTCAGTGCCTTCAATACCACAGTGTCTCCAATATCTCAGTACCCCAGCCTTCATTATTTCTACAAGTCTTGTCTTACAGGAGACCTACAAGAATTCCTCTGGGCCTCCCGCCTGCCGTCTTAGTTCTGCATGAGGAAGACCTACATCCGGCCATCTCTACTACGACCCAGTGGCGGTTCCTCTTCCCGGTCATCGGAAGAAGCCCCGAGTCCACAACACTCCCAAACCAGGTCAGTGATAGTATACTCAGGCCTCATGGACTCGGGGGATCGGAACACGGACTCTAGTGCCATCCAGAACCTGGCTTCTCGAGTGCAAAGTCAGGAAGCAGCACAAGGTCAGGTGATGCAGTACCTCCAGCAGTTGTCCGGGCGTCTGGATCAGATTCAGGCGTCTCTGGCCTCAGTAATTCCGGCTCCTGTTCCAGCAGTCGCACCAGTTGCCGTTGCCAGCAATGTTCAACCATCGGCCGGTGTCACTCCACGCCTTCAGTTGCCTACTCCGTCCCGCTATAATGGGAATCCCAAAAATTGTCGTGGTTTCTTGAACCAGTGCGAGGTACATTTCGAGCTACTTGCACACAACTTTCCTACAGACCGGTCCAAGGTAGCATATATTATTTCTCTGTTGGAAGGTTCTGCTTTGGATTGGGTGTCTCCATTATGGGAACGATCTGATCCCATGGTTTCCAACTACACCAACTTCATCTCGTCCTTTCGAAGGATTTTCGACGAGCCCGGCAGAATGACCACTGCTTCTTCCGATTTGCTCCGTGTTCGGCAGGGCGCCCGTTCCGTGGGCCAGTACGTGGTTCATTTCCAGACCATTGCTTCCGAACTACGCTGGAATAATGATGCCCTGAGAGCTGCCTTCTGGAACGGTCTTTCCGACCGGCTGAAAGACGAGCTGGTTACTAGAGATCTGCCGGATCCATTAGAAGATTTGATTTCCCTTTGCGTCAAGGTGGATCTTCGGATGCAGGAGCGTGGAAGAGAACGTAACCGTTCGGATCGTTCCAGGTTCCGGAATCCTACTCCTAGGCCGGTGGCCTCACCTAGCTCAGATGAGCCCATGCAAATTAACCGCTCCCGACTGTCTCCGGAAGAACGACAGCGTCGTCGTGAGGGTAAACTCTGCCTTTACTGTGGAGCCGCAGATCATTTTCTTAAATCTTGTAAAGTCCGTCCGGGAAACGGGCAGACCTAGCTTGTTCCGGAGGAGTCAAGCTGGGAGTTACGACAAAAGCTTCTCCAACTTCGGACTGCTTGCTTCCAGTAACTCTAGTCTCCAATTCAGTCTCCAGGTCTTGTGAAGCCCTATTGGATTCCGGAGCTGCAGGGAACTTCGTTTCTTCCTTCTGTGCCCAAAGTTTGGGTTTAAAGTTACGGCCTATCGAGCGGCCAATTTCACTGACGGCTATCAACGGGACTAGAATTTCCAAAGGTCTCATAATATGGCGCACGGGGCCAGTTAAGCTGCGGGTCGGGGCTCTACATCAGGAAGATTTGGAACTCTTGGTAATCCCAGAAATGCCCCATGATCTGGTTCTTGGAATGCCTTGGCTGAAAAGTCATAACCCCCACATCGATTGGAAGTCGTCACAAATTCTGTCCTGGAGTTCCTTTTGTCACACTAATTGTCTTACTCCTGTTTGTCCGCTCCGTGTTACCTCCAAAACGGATGAAGAGCACATTCCGGAGGCATATCAAGGGTACAAGGACGTATTTTCGGAACAAGCTGCTGACCTGTTACCACCTCACAGGCCTTGGGACTGCCCTATTGACCTTGTCCCAGGGAAGACGCCACCTCGTGGTCGCACATATCCTCTGTCTCTTCCCGAGACTCAAGCCATGTCGGAGTATATTAAGTCCAATATGCTCAAGGGATTCATTCGCCCCTCTTCCTCCCCTGCTGGTGCAGGCTTCTTTTTCGTGAAGAAAAAGGACGGGGGGTTGAGACCATGCATCGACTACCGCGGCCTAAACGACATTACTATTAAGAATAAATACCCCTTGCCACTAATCACAGAGTTATTTGATAGGGTTCGTGGTGCCCGCATTTTTTCAAAACTCGACTTGAGAGGAGCTTATAATCTTATACGCATCCGAGAGGGGGATGAATGGAAGACTGCCTTTAATACCCGAGATGGGCATTACGAATACTTGGTGATGCCGTTTGGTCTTAGTAATGCTCCCGCGGTTTTCCAGGGATTCGTCAACGAAATCTTTCGTGATATGCTGTATCAGAGCGTTGTGGTATATCTGGACGACATACTGATTTTTTCCAAGAATCTTGTCGAACACAGGACTCAAGTCAAAGAGGTGCTACACCGTTTACAAGAGAATCATCTCTACGCCAAGCTTTCCAAATGTACCTTTGAAGTAACATCTATTCCGTTCCTCGGTTATGTCATCTCGGGGACGGAGCTTCGCATGGATCCGGAAAAGTTGTCGGCCATTCGTGATTGGACTCAGCCTCTTTCCCTGAAAGCAATACAAAGGTTCCTGGGCTTTGCGAACTACTACAGGAAATTCATTAAAGGTTTCTCCACCATTGTTGCACCCATTACTGCCCTGACGAGAAAGGGTTCTAATCCTAGTTTGTGGCCTCCGGAAGCCATTGTAGCTTTTTCTCGCTTAAAGTTAGCTTTCACGACGGCCCCAGTTCTCCAACAACCAAATTTCGAGGAACCCTTCTTCTTAGAAGTTGATGCATCTTCAGTCGGGGTGGGGGCTGTCCTCTCCCAGCATTCCTCTGATAAGAAATTACATCCGTGTGGCTTCCACTCTCGTAAATTCTCTCCAGCCGAACGAAATTACTCTATTGGAGACCAGGAACTCTTGGCAATCAAATCTGCCTTGGAAGAATGGAGATATCTTCTAGAAGGGGCTAAACATGTGTTTACCATCTACACGGATCACAAGAATTTACTGTACATCAAATCCGCACAATGTTTGAATCCTCGCCAGGCGAGATGGGCACTTTTCTTTTCCCGATTCTCGTTCATTATCAAGTACCGTGCCGGGACTCTCAATATTAAAGCAGATGCGCTTTCCCGTTCACAGGTTCCCACAGACGAGGATGAACCTCCGGAGCGGGGTTTAATTCTGAATCCAGTTTCTGTCTCTGCTGCTTTAACTACTCCAGCTCCTCCTCCTGGAAGAATGTCCGTACCAGCTAGATTCCGCCCAGGAATACTACGGTGGGTCCATAACTCCAAGTTTTCCGGTCATCCCGGCGCTCAGAAGATGTACAAGTTTCTGCAAAGGTCTTACTGGTGGAACACCATGAGGAAGGATGTACAAGATTGCGTTAATTCATGTCCCCAATGTACACAACATAAATCTCCTCGTCTGCCTCCTGCAGGGTTACTTCGTCCTCTGCCTATCCCTGTGAGACCCTGGACTCACATTTCCATGGACTTCATCACTGACTTGCCCTGTTCCAAGGGTTGCAACACCGTTTGGGTTATCGTTGACCGTTTTTCGAAGATGGCACACTTTGTGCCCTTGACTGGTCTTCCGACAGCACCGAAACTGGCTCTATTGTTTATCCGAGAACATTTTCGTTTGCATGGGTTGCCACAAGAGATTGTTTCTGACCGTGGAGTACAGTTCACCGCCAGGTTTTGGAAAGCCCTTTGTTCAACTCTACACATTAAACTTAAGTTTTCGTCGGCTTATCATCCCCAAACAAATGGACAAACGGAACGAGTCAATCAAGATCTAGAGACTTTTCTTCGGTTGTATCTCTCTCCTTCACAGGACAACTGGGTGGAGTTGTTGCCTTGGGCGGAGTTTGCCCATAACCATTTGTTTCATTCTTCCACTGGGGAATCACCATTTTTCGTCAACTACGGGTTCCATCCCCGTGTTCCGGAATTTCCAAGCCTTCCGATAATAGAGGTTCCTGCTGTAGCGTCCACTCTACGACACTTTGGACAAATTTGGAGAAAGGTTCATGCTAATCTTAAGCAGGTTTCTGTTCGGTACAAGTTCTTTGCAGATAAGAAACGGCAAGCCGCACCTCAATATAAAGTTGGGGACAGGGTATGGCTGTCCACACGGAATCTCCGGTTGAAGGTGCCCACCATGAAATTCGCTCCAAGGTTCATCGGTCCTTACCCTGTGCTACAAGTCTTAAATCCTGTGGTCTGTAAACTGGGTTTGCCTGCCCATCTTCGCATACCTAACGCCTTCCATGTTTCTCTACTCCGTCCCCTCATACTGAATCGATTCCACTCAGCACTCCCAAGGCCAACGTCCGTAGTGGCAGAAGCTGGAGCGGAGTTTGAAATCAAAGCTATTCTGGACTCTCGTTATCTTCATAAAAAATTACAGTACTTGGTGGACTGGAAGGGTTATGGACCTGAGGAGAGAAGTTGGATTGGGGCTACTGAAGTAACGGCTCCTCGTCTGATTCGGATCTTCCACTCCAGACATCCGACTAAGCCCGGGAAGTGTCCAGGGGCCACTCCTGGAGGAGGGGGTACTGTCACGAACCTCGGGCAGCGGCGACCGCGCTTGTCCCTGCGGGTGGCCTGGTCTGCCCGGCGCCTCTCTTCCCCTGTCAGTCTCCGGCTTCAGCGGCGGGTCGGCGCTGCTCTCCGGCGGCTTCCCGGAAGCAAGGGCGCCGCCATCACAAGCAAGGGCAAGGAGGCGGAGCAGGTCTGACGTCACCTGCCTGCTCCGCCAATCAGGCTAGGGCGGGGAATTTAAAATCAGATACCAGGCAGAGATCCGATGCCTGAGTATCTTCGTTTCTCCTGTGGAAGCTATGATCCAGAGCTCCCTCGTCCCTGCAAGCATCCTGTGCTTCCAAGCATCCTGTCCCTGCAAGCATCCTGTGCTTCCAAGCATCCTGTCCCTGCAAGCATCCTGTGCTTCCAAGCATCCTGTGCCTACAAGCAACCTGTGCTTCCAAGCATCCTGTGCCTACAAGCAACCTGTGCTTCCAAGCATCCTGTGCCTACAAGCAACCTGTGCTTCCAAGCATCCTGTGCCTACAAGCACCTCCGTGCCTCCAGTTACCTCTGTGTCTCCAAGCACCTCGTGCCTCCAAGCACCTCCGTGCCTCCAAGCACCTCCGTGCCTCCAAGCACCTCGTGCCTCCAAGCACCTCGTGCCTCCAAGCACCTCCGCGCCTCAAGCACCTCCGTGCCTCCAGTTACCTCCGTGCCTCCAGTTACCTCCGTGCCTCCAGTTACCTCCGTGCCTCCAAGCACCTCCGTGCCTCCAAGCACCTCGTGCCTCCAAGCACCCCGTGCCTCCAAACACCTCCGCGCCTCAAAGCACCTCCGTGCCTCCAGTTACCTCCGTGTCTCCAAGCACCTCGTGCCTCCAAGCACCTCGTCCCTCCAAACACCTCGGTGTCTCCAAACACCTCCGTGCCTCCAAGCACCTCCGTGCCTCCAAACACCTCCGTGCCTCCAAGGGTCTCCCAGCACTCCCTGTACTCCCAGTACCTCAGTGCCTTCAATACCACAGTGTCTCCAATATCTCAGTACCCCAGCCTTCATTATTTCTACAAGTCTTGTCTTACAGGAGACCTACAAGAATTCCTCTGGGCCTCCCGCCTGCCGTCTTAGTTCTGCATGAGGAAGACCTACATCCGGCCATCTCTACTACGACCCAGTGGCGGTTCCTCTTCCCGGTCATCGGAAGAAGCCCCGAGTCCACAACACTCCCAAACCAGGTCAGTGATACTCCCCCTTCACTATCTCTCTCTGACTCCTCCCCTTCTCTGTCTCTCTATATCTCCCCCTTCTCTCTCTCCCCTCTCTCTCACTGTCTCCCCCTTCTCTCTGTCTCCTTCCTTCTCGCTCTCTCTCTCCCCCTCTTCTTTCTCTCTGTATACCCCTTCCTTCTCTCCTTTCTCCCCCTTCTCTTTCTCTGTCTCTACCTACCGTTCTCTTTCTCTCCTCTCTCACACTCTCCCCACTCACCTTCCCCCCCCTCTGTATCTTCCCCCTTCTCTCTCTCTGTCTCCCCATCTCACTGTCTTCCCTTTTACCCTTTCCTCTCTCCTCTCTCTCACTCCCGCTCTCCCCAGCTCTCTCTCTCTGCGTCTCCCCCGTTTTCTCTCTCTCTGTGTCTCCCCGCTCTCTCTGTGTCTCCCTGCTCTCTCTGTGTATCCCCCGTTCTCTCTCTCTCTCTGTGTCTCCTCTGTTCTGTCTCTCTGTGTGTATCCCCCATCCTTTCTCTCTGTGCGTCTCCCCTGTTCTCTCTCTGAGTCTCCCCCGTTCTCTCTCTCGCTATGTCTCCTCCATTTTCTCTCTCTCTGTCTCCCCATTCTCTCTCTCTCTGCCTCCCCCTCTTCTCTCTCTCTCTCTCTCTCTCTATGCCCCCTTCTCTCTCCTTCTCTCTCCCTCTTTCTCACTTCCCATTCTCTCCCCCTTTCTCTCTCTCCCACTTCTCCCCTGCTCTCTCTGTCTACCCCTTCTCTTTCTGTTTCTCTCACCCCTCCCCTTTCACTCTCCCTCTCTCACCTCTCTCCTCTTTCTCCCTCTCTGTGTCTCCCCCTTCTCTCTCTGTCTCTGTGTCTCCCCATTCTCTCTCTTCCCTAACATAAGTATTCCAGGGAAGGTTAGGGCTAGGCTGCGGGAAGCTAAGGTAAGGGTTAGGCTACATGAGAGGAGGGTTAGAGAAAGGGTAAAGGGTAGGGTTGCACTACTTACCAAAAGTGTCAGTATTCTGACCACCAGCATTCTCACTGTTGGGATCCTGTACCCAACCCATAGATTGGCACTTATAGACATAGGTACATACAGACATAGTGGAGCACATACAGACATAGCGGAGCACATACAGACATAGGCACATACAGACATAGCAGGGCACATACAAACATAGCGAAGCACATACAGACATAGCGGAGCCTATACAGACATAACAGAGCACATACATACAGGCATAGCGGAGCACATAAAGGCATAGACACATGGACATAGAGGAGCACATACAGACATAGGCACATATAGACCTAGGCACATAGAGGAGCACATATATGCATACTGTAGGCACATACGGACATAGAGGAGCACATGAGCTCCAAATTCTAATTTGCCACTGGAATTACTTTACACCCCTGGATGCTGCCCCACATCACTAGTCACACCCCTGCGGTGGCAAACAATAGGCCCTTCAACAATTTCAGCTCCAGGCCCTTGTGGACCTTAATCTGGCACTGACCCCGCTTCTGGGGTGGCGAGTGCTGTGGTTTTATATTTGTTTGCATATTGCAGGGTTAATCTTTGGTTAACTCTTATTAAATGCGGCCACAAGCTTTTTAATGCACCCCTATGAAAACTCAATTGTTCTAAACCTGTGTCAGCTGCTCTTTAGTAATTTATCAGCCAGTGTCAGGTGACTAGTGTACCTTTAAAAGCCATAAGGTACATGACAGGTACACATTTAACCTAGTAGGCATATCTGCAGTTATATTATGTGTGATACAGTTGCCAGGTTTTAATTTTTAAGACTCTGTGATAGTGTAGGACCTGCAAGAAGATGGGGTACCTTGGTGAGCAGTCTGCAGGCTTCCGTGCATTGGCCAATTCACTAACTAAACCCCCATCATTTATTTATTGAAGTTGTGAGGAGCTTGCTATGGCTAGTGCTGAATTTTATGTTTATATATATATATATATATATAAAGTCCAATGGCAGTCGGCACTCCTTCGATACAATACAACAGCTCCAGGTGCACATTTGAGCAGCATACAGATTCCAGTGGATAAATGGCAGTCAGGAGACTTGTAAATAGGCAAAAAAAGGTATATTGTCGGTGGTACAATCTCAAACATTTTCGGGGTCTCAGCCCCTTCCTCAGGACCACATCAGCGTACAAGACAAACACACACCCCACATAAATACCCCACAAGCACCACACTCACCTGTCCTGAAGCAGGCAATCAGACGCACCCCACGCCTCTGGTCTCCCCATCGCACTTCCGGTTATGCGAGAGTGGTATCCATAGGAACCGTACTGACTGCGTTCCACCTGGCCCCACTTCTGCATTCCACCGGGGCATACACCGAGATCCAGTCCACAGGAGGCCATTTATAGCCGTGAAAGGACAGGGGGATAATACAGAATACATATGACAAAACCCCCCACTAAATATAGTTAAAACATAGACGAGAATAAACAATACTACAAATATCAAGCAGCAGATGACTTCAGCATCAATAACAATTCATATACATAAACTAAACCCAGGATAACTATAACATGTTCCAATTAATTTTCTCATTGAGACCATTAGGGAAAATTGCCCCCAGCCTCATGATCCATTTGGATTCTTTAATCAATAACATTTTAGCCCTATCACCACCCCTAAAAGAAGGGGGGACATGGTCAATCATAAAATGTTTCAAAGAAGCCAACTAATGATTGAATTCTTCAAAGTGCTTGGCTACAGGTTGATTACGACCTGACAAGGTCAAATGTATGGCAGATCTATGGGCTTCCATTCTCTCACTGAATTTACGGCTGGTTTGGCCCACATAGTAGAGACCACACGGGCATACCACTATGTACACCACAAAGGTTGAACTACATGAGAGGACATACCGTATGTCGTAGGTCTTGTTTACATGAAGATGTCTGAAAGATTTGCAGGCAATCATATGACTACAAGTGGTACATTGGCTGCATTTATAGCAGCCAGGTGGTTTAACATATACATTACTAGGCCTAAGATTATTTCTACCTTTAATGTCTGCTCGTACCAATCTGTTCCATAGATTAGGACCTCTCCTAAAAGCGGTGGTCTTAACTCACTGAAACACGGAAGATCCGGGTCAGATTTCACAATGGGCCACTAGCCGTAGTGAAATCGGAGGCCTAGGGAACAATTTTTTCATTGCTTTTCTTAGATGGACACAAAAGCTCCCTTCTGGGTAATAACGTGACTTCCTGTTTTTGCCTTCTTAACGTAGTCAAGTCATATCCTCTAGCAACAAATTTATCGATCAAAAGGTCTAGTTGTTCAGACACTTTCGAAGGGTCACTTGTGATGCGAGCACATCGCATCATCTGGGACCACGGTAAACCTTTTTTCAAGGAGTTAGGGTTATGGCTTGATGCCATTAAGAAAGTGTTTCTATCAGTTAATTTATGATCAACAGTAGTTTTAAAAACACCAGCTTTCAAAAAAACATTAACATCCAAAAACACAGTTTGAGAGGTACTGCATTTGTAAGTAAATTTCATGGGGGAATCCAACAAATTGATATCCTCCATAAGCTTCACAGACCTCTCCTCACCTCCTGTCCAAAGTAAAAAATATCATCAATATATCTGGTGTACCAAAATATATAGTTGTTGACATCCAAATTCTTCAAAAACATTTTATTCTCCTGTGCGAACATGAATATATTAGCATATGAGGGGGCCACGGATGAACCCATGGCACATGCTCGTAGCTGAAGATAGAACTGTCCGTCAAACAGATAATAATTCCTGCTTAACGTCAGCTCTAACAAATGAAGAAACAGATCACAGTTAAATGACAAACATGGATGATATACTTCCCAAAAAATCTCTCATTGCTATCATACCCTCATAGTGAGGTATTGAAGTATTCAGACTTAATACATCAAGACAGCACATGAGGGTATCAGAAGGAACATATTTTAGTTCCATTAAATGATTTTAGAAAGTAGTATTATCTTTTAAAAAGGATTTCTTCTTAGGTAACGGTTGGACAATGCAATCAAGCAGCTGAGAAACAGGCTGAAATAATGAATTGTGGGCTGAGATAATGGGGCGAACCAGGGGGGGGGGGGCAAGAGTTGTTTTTGTGTAATTTGGGGAGAGTATATAATACAGGCACTACCGGATATGGTATCATAAGAGCATCGTATACTTTATAAGAAATTAAATTATCTAGTGCTGATTTCCAAACCTGATTAAGCTCCCTTTGATAATTGACCGTAGGGTCATTCTGCAATCTTTTATACACCTCAGTGTCCCTCAGTTGCGACATGATCTCAGCCTGATAAGTATCCAAGTCTTGAATTACTACAGCCCCGCTATTATCCGAGGGGTGAATTACAATGTCCTCATACAATGCCAGGTCTTGTAGTGCTTTGGTCTCAGCTTTAGATAAATTATGACAAATTTTTGCCTGTGATGATGTAAATTTATGCACTGACTCATCCAAGAGCCTATTGAACATTTTTAAAGATATATTATTGGACACTGGATCAAACCTGGACCTAGATAAGGACTGGAGAAAAGCATCAAATATAGTAGGACTAGACTGTTGTTGTTTATCCTGAAAAAATTCTTTGAGTCTGAGCTTTCTTGCGAAATTATGGGAATCACGTGTCCAATTAAACTCATCATAACGATTGGTAGGCACAAAGCTTAGTCCTTTGTTAAGAACTGTCACTTCTAACGGCTCCAATTTTCTCTTAGACAGACTACACACTAGGTCTTCTTTTTGTCTGCCGCTTTGCGACCTCCTCTGGTTCTGCCCCCCCCCCCCCCCCCTGCGGGTGGGAGCTCTGACTGTGCTGCTTTACTGCCTTTTTTGGCTTTTCCTAAACGGATGCCAGGCATTTTAGATGGATCATCAGACTCAGATATAGCAAAGTCACTGTCATTATTTGATGTAGAGGCTTGACCCTTTCTTTGCTTTTGAAAAAGAGCATTTGAAAACCTTGGAGGAGCAAACAAGTCAGGATTGACTTAATAAAATTGAAGTACAATGTGAGCAATATAGACGTAATCTCATCAAATTTAAGAAAGGTGAAAATTATATGGTGGACAATGACTATGAGGATACAAGTGGTTGACAGGCACGGATACATCACGACATGATTATAATGTATACTGACGGCATAGACCGTGACAAAGAAAGGGTCAAGCCTCTAAATCAGATGTGCATACATCAAATAATGACAGTGACTGCTATATCTGAGTCTGATGATCCATCTAAAATGCCTGGAGTCCCTTTAAGAATAGCCAAAAAAGCAATATAGCAGCACAGTCAGGGTGGGGGGGGTGGGTGGGTGGGGGGGGGGGGGGGGTTCAGAACCAGAGGAGGTCGCAAAGCAGCAGACAAAAAGAAGACCTAGTGAGTAGTCTGTCTAAGAGAAAACTGGAGCCCTTAGAGGTGACAGTTCTTAACAAAGGACTAAGCTTTGTGCCTACCAATCGTTATGATGAGGTTTAAAAAAAATGTAAAAAAAATTGTATGTATTCAAGATTTTTGCTAGATGCAAAAACATAAGAGTACACAATGTGTACCACAGTCAAAGTAAAAGAATATCCAATAACATGAAAATGATACAGAAAATCCATGTGAATAGAAGCAAGTGTTGAAAGACATTCAAAATTGCTTATATTAGCCTGTGTACACAGCATTAAATATTTCAAAAAGGTAAATATAACAATTATAACAAATATACTGACATGGAGAGAAATCATATGAAAAGACACTGGACAAAGGGTAAGGAGGAAAAAGGGAGAGGGGGGTGAGGGTAGGGAGAATATCTGACAAGTCTGCCATGCTATTAATATTACATTTTATTTATAAGGCGCCAGGACAGTACAGGGAGACAAACTTATCACTACAGTAAATAAATAACAAAAATAGAGTACAGGTAACAAGGATCACCACACATTCTCAAGACATAATACAGCTAAGATGAGTAGGGGAGAGCTTCGAGTGAAATGTGTCAAGAAGATGGCTTAGATAACAAGAGGAAAGAGGGCCCTGCGCTCAAGAGCTAACAATCTAGTGAGAAGGGTCGACAGACAGATGACATGAGGTGCAAGCAAGCGGAAAGTAGCCTGATGGCAGTATGCAAGCAAAGCTGAGATGTTCAAGGCATGAGGCAGGGGGATGGAGGAGCAGCCTCAGGAGTAGGTTATGCATCGGGAGGGTATGCTTTGATGAATAGGTGGGTTTTTAGTGCCCGTTTGAAGCTTTGCAAGGTAGGGGAGAGTCTAATGGAGCAGGGGAGTGCATTCCACTGAAGGGGTGCAGCACGGGCATAGTTTTGAACTAGAGCATGGGAAGTAGTGACCAGGGCGGTGGAGAGGCGATGGTCATTGGTCGAGCGTAGGGGGAGGGAGGAAATATGAAGGGAGAAGCGGTTGGAGATGTAGGGAGAAGTGGAATTAGAGATGGCCTTGTATGTGAGCGTGAGGAGTTTGAAGAGGATTCTGTAGGGGAATGGGAGCCAGTGATTTTGTCGAAGGGGAGTGGCAGATGTGGAGCAGCGGGCGAGGAAGATAAGCCTAGCTGCGGAGTTCAGGAAAAATTGGAGGGGAGCAAGATGGGAGCAAGTGAGGTCAGTGAGGAGAACATTGCAGTAGTTGAGTCGTGAGATGACCAGTGAGTGGATGATAAGTTTAGTTGCACTCTGGGAGAGAAATGGCCTGATACGAGCAATGTTGCATAGCTGGAACCAACAGGATTTTGCCAGAGCTTGGATGTGTGGTGCAAAGGAAAGGAAGGAGTCAGGAGTGATGCCCAAGCAGTGGAGTTGGGGAATGGGGGAGATGGTGGTGTTGTCAACAATGATAGAGATATTGGTCGGGGGTGTTACTCTGGATGGGGGAAAGATGATGAGTTCAGTTTTGTCCATGTTGAGCTTCAGGGAGTGCTCAGACATCCAGGAGGAGATTGCGGAGAGGCAGCTGGAAACCTGAAAGAGGACAGAGGGGGACAGATCAGGAGAGGAGAGGTAGAGTTGTGTGTTATCAGCGTAGAGGTGGTATCGAAGGCCAAAGTAGTTAATGAGCGCACCCAGGGAAGTGGTGTCCATGGAGAACAGAAGGGGGCCAAGGACAGAACCCTGAGGGACACCAACAGAAAGGATGGAAGGGTGTGAGGTGGTGGCAGAGGCAGACACAGAGAAGGAGCGGTTAGTAAGGTAAGAAGAAAACCAGTCAAGGACAGTGCTAGAGAAGCCAGCGTTTTGGAGTGTGCAGAGGAGGAGAGGATGATCCACGGTGTCAAAGGCAGCAGAGAGGTCCAGACGGATAAGCAGAGAGTGGTGGCCCCTGGATTTGGCCGAAAGCAGGTCATTGGTGACTTTCACCAGGGCAGTCTCAGTGGAGTGTAGTGGATCAAGGATGGAGTTCTCAGAGAGGTAGCTTGTGAGATGGCTGTAGACCAGTCGTTCAAGAAATTTGGAGGCGAACGGGAGAATAGAGATGGGGCGGTAGTTAGTGGGTGATGAAGGGTTGAGGTTGGGTTTTTTGAGGATAGGTGAGACCAGAGCATGTTTGAATGATGAGGGGAAGATGCCGGTAGAGAGTGATAGGGTCAAGAGGTGAGCAAGGTGGGAGCAGGCAGTGAGGGAGAGGGAGCGGAGAAGACGGGAGGGAAGGGGGTCAAGGGGGCAGGTGGAGGGGGGAGGATAAGATAAGGGAGTGGACTTCCTTGTCAGAAGTGGGACGGAAGGAGGACAGGGTGGGATAGATGGAGAAGATGGAGAAGAGGGATGATGGGGGCAGTGGGGTAGCAGAGGGGTGACGGTGGGAGATGTCGTGTCGGATGTTCTCAATTTTGGAGATAAAGAAGGAGGCAAAGTCAGTGGCAGTGAGGGAGGAGGGGAGGAGGCAGGGGGCGAAGGAGAATGTTGAAAGTTTCAAAGAGACGGCATGGACAGGAGGACTGAGAAGAGATGAGTACTTGGAAAAAGGATTGCTTGGCGAGCGAAAGAGCAGAGCTGTAGGAGGAGAGAATAGACTTGAAATGGAGGAAGTCCGGTAGAGATGAGATTTCCTCCAGGAGTGTTCAGCGGAGCGTGAGCATTTTTGTAAGAAACGTGTTAGTGTGGTGTGCCAGGGTTGGGGTTTGGAGCGGTGGAGGGGGACAGAGGAGGGGGGAGGGTCACAGAGTCGAGAGCGGCGGTTAGGGAAGAGTTATAGAAGGAGGCTGCCTGGTTGGGACAGGTCATAGTGGATAGAGGAGAGAGGAAAGTCTCTATGACAACACATACATTTTTATATATACCATATTAATTAAAGTTCACTGATATTAGGAAAATTAAATATGCGTAGTTTAAGATTATTTAAATACTGTTGAAATATATTTGTTTTTGTTTGAATATCTAGTACTTCAATAAATAAAGACCATTTTTGGTAAAATTTGCGTGTACCTGAGTGCATATCTAACCTTGCACACTTTCTATCAAAGTATAATATTTGTAGACATTTTTGTTTTACTTCAACTAATTGTGGATCAGATTTTTTGTCCAGTGTATCAGTATACATTTTCTAGCCACTGTAAGATTCGATATAAGAAGTGGAAATGTATCCTTCTTGACTCAAATCATGAAAACTGAGTCCCGTACAAGCTAGTGGTCAGGGATGAAATTGGTGTGGAAAATAAAATGAATAAAAGAGAAGACTTTACAACAAAATATTTTTAGCTTAAAACATTCCCACATACAATGAGAAAAATCAGCTTTCACCATTCCGCATTTAAGACAGCATCCATCTTCTTCAGTTATCATATGTTGTCTCTGGGAGTGATATAAGCTCTGTGAAGGGTATGAATATAAATGTCTTGGGGTAGCTAGATTGTATTGTTTTCAAAGAGAAATGTTGGAAGCACATGATATCATCCAGCTTTGTTATAGACGGGATATCACATTTCCATTTATTTAACAATAATGTCCATTGTGGAAGATCTTTATAATACATGTTCATAAGTATCAAGTACAAGTATTTTACTTTGTATTGTTTATTCAACAAATAACTAACTAGCATATCAACAGTGGCAACTTGGGACAGAGTGATAGGAGGAGAGCTAAGGAATGGTCTAGTTAAGTAATGTCTCATTTGAAAATACATAAACCTATGTGAGTGAGATAATAAATAACGTTGTGATAAATCCAAAAAGGTGAAAATATGGCCACCTGGGTCAAAGTCGTTATGGGAAGAGTCTAAACCCTTAGTTTTCCAAAGATTAAACAAAATTTTGACAATGTTGGGGGGAAAGAAGGATTACCCCAGAGTGATATAAATTGAGATATATGAGGGTTCCTACTGCAACGCTTATTCATATGGATCCAAGCAGTATATGTATCCCTGAATAAAATGTGTGTCTTAATCGCTACAGGTATGTTAGACAATTTGGTCTGAATCAAAGCTCCAGGGGCATACGGCGAGAAAATGGCTTTATCTAAAGCAGAATCAGTATAGATAGCTTTATTTAAAATCCAGTCGCTAATATATCTAAAAAATATTGCTGATGAATAAGACAGCAAATCAGGACATCCCAGTCCTCCATGCACTTTAGGGGTTTTAAGTTTGGCTGTAGCAATCCTTGGTCTTTTATTCTGCCAAATGAATTTTGAAAACAGAGTATCTAATCTAGCAATATCTGATTTCTGTAGAGCAATAGGTAACATCTGCATAAAATAAAAATTTTGGGGAAAGATAATTGACTGGATAATGGCAATTCTACCTAATAACGAAACAGGAAGGTCCTTCCAAGAATCTAATTTAGTAAATTTGGGATAAATTAGAATATATCTGTACACCGAGATATTTAAAATGATTAGGGGGACAAAGTAAGCGGGATATGGAGAGATTTCAAAAAGTCTGGATTAGCATTTCCTAATAATAATATTTTGGATTTTGATAAATTAACCTTATACCACGAAATCAACCCGAAAGAGTCAATGAGATGAAGTAAAGCTGGCAAAGAATGAAAAGGATTAGACAGAAATATAAGGGTGTCATCTGCAAACAAAGCAATTTTTAATTCCTCAGAATTAATAGTAATCCCTTGTATAAGAGGAGAAGTACGTATTGCCACAGCAAGGGGCTCTATAGCAATATCGAAGAGGAGGGGTGATAAGAGGCATCCCTGATTGGTACCCCTACCTAATGTAAAAGGAGAAGAAAGATGACCACTACCAGCTATATATGATTTTGGGGGGAGAGTATAAAGTATGAAGTATATGTATAAAATGGGATGGAAAACCAACATTTTTTAAATTTTTAAAAAGGTGTAGGTAGAAGGAGAAGTAGAAGAAGAAGAATAAATATGTTGTATAGTTGCTAGTACTCTTCGTGCATTTACTACAGAATGTCTTCCAGAAACAAATCCTGTCTGGTCTTTATGGATCAAATTAGGTAAAATAGACTTCAATCTAGTGAGTCAGGAAGTTGAGGTAAAGGTAACGAATCCCAGTAAGAAGTGTGAGAAGGAGTAGTAGAGGAAAGGGATGAGGAAGTAGAAGTAGAATCTCGAATTGACTCATTCTGGACCATCTCTGGAGGTGAATAGAGATTTTCAAAGAAATTTCTCATACATCTACTATAGTGATTTTCAACCTTTTTTTACTCGCGGCACACCGAACAAAATTTTAAAATTGCCAAGGCACACCATCAGTTCCCCACAGAAAAAAACACACACATTGGCCCTCACAGTAAAAAACAAATCCACACATACATTGGCCTACACAGAAAAAACAATCACATTGCTCCCCACATAAATCCTATTGCTTCCCACATGAATTATTCACATTGATCCCCCCATAAATCCTATTGCTCTCCACAGGAGAAATAAAATAACAAATATTAGACCCTACCGGTCAGCTGTCCTCCTCTCTGTCCCTCAGTGGCGGGGGTTGTTCATAGTGGAGTGCTGCACTGAGCAGTGGGCGGTCAGGCAGGTGTGGATGTGAGTGGGCAAGGAAAGCTGTGGATGCAGGCGGGAACTGGAAGATGTGGATGCAGGCGGGTGGGCTGGCTAAGTGGTGAGACGCGGCGGCCGTGACCTATGATATCACACCGCGGTACAGGTTATGGACAAAGCATGACTGATCCTCTAAGGAGAGCCCGGGCCAACAGTTCACTCTGAAGGGGCAGGAAGCTGCTCTGGTTCCGCGGCACACCTTGCAACTGGTCGCGGCACACTAGTGTGCACCGGCACACTGGTTGAAAAAGCCTGATCTACTATTTGGACATCAGTTTCAGTCATTGAACCATCTGGTTGTAAAAGAGGGTGTACAACCATTTGTGGCCGAGACCCCTGTAATAAGTTGGTGAGAAGCCTTCCAACCTTATTCCCAAATTTATCAAATTTGGAATGGACATTTGAAGAGATATTTGTCTCCATTGAGCTGAAGAAACTCGTTATAATGTAATTTAGCATCCTGATAATTAGATTTATTCTCAGCTGAAGGATATAATTTAAATAATTGGAAGGCTTCTGACAACCTATTTTGTAAATCCAGGTAAGTATGTTTCTGCTGCTTCTTAGTATGTGAAATGAATGCTATTACTTCTCCACGAAATGATTGCCTTTGACGATTTAATAAATTAAGGAACTCCTATTTTCGGTAAAGGAAATAATTTTTTAGGTGGAGGAGATCTATCCAAAAATTGAGAGGACACCAAATTTAGATCGCCACAAATTATCAGTGTGGACGGATCATAATCGTGCAACATTGTTATAATTTCAATATAAAAAGTTTTTTTATACTGAGTAGGTGCATAAATATTACAAATAGTAAAAGTGAGACCAGCCAGGGTTATTCTCATGATCATGATCTTATGATCATATATCTACCCTGAGGATCAACACAATTGGAATCTACTTGGACATTTAAAGTTATTTTCGCTAGTATCGCTAGTATCGCTAGTATTGCAATTTTTTTACTTCGTTTTGCATTAAGTGTGTTTCCTGTAAGCATATAATGTCAACATCCTTTTTATTAAGATATGTTAATAGTCGTCTACGCTTAGCTGGGGTATGAATGCCCCTTACATTTAGTGAACCTATTTTAATAGACATTAATGAAGAATGGTAGATGATAGATAAATGCAGACTGCCAAATAGAGGGAAAGGATGGGGGTAGGAGAAAACATGAGGGGAGGAATAGACAAGAGACAAAAATCCAAAACATAAAAGAGAAGCAATAATGTAGTAAATTATACGAGGACTTCCCGAAATAACCCGGTATTTGCATCACCAGGACAGCAAATGATAGGTACTATATCAAAACACTCATTAATCTGAAAAATGGCAAGGCTCCGGAACCCCAGCCAAACTCACTAAAATAAGCAACACGAAAAGAAAGTACTGATAGTAGGGATTAGCGGGTTCGGTTCTCAGAGAACCGAACCGTACCAAACTTCACCATTGGAGCCTGGTTCCGAGCCAGGCTCAGGTTTTCCCGCCTGACTCGGAAACCAGAACGAGGCAAAACCTCATCATCCCGCTGTCAGATGGGGTTTGGATTCCATATAAGGAGACGCGCGTCCCCGCCATTTTCACTCCGGCATTGGAGAGTGTAGAGAGAGGACGTGTCTCCGTTCTCTCAGTGTCCGTGTCTTGTGCTGAATCTGTCCAGTCACAGTGCTTGTGTCCTCTGCTGCCATATGTCCAGTGCTATCCAGTGGTGCTGTGTTGTGCTGCATCAGATCAGTGGTGGTGTGTTGTGCTGCATCAGTTCAGTGGTGGTGTGTTGTGCTGCATCAGATCAGTGGTGGTGTGTTGTGCTGCATCAGTTCAGTGGTGGTGTGTTGTGCTGCATCAGATCAGTGGTGGTGTGTTGTGCTGCGTCAGTCACAGTGGTGGTGTCCTCTGCTGTCATATGTCCAGTGCTGTTGTATAATAAGTAGAGATGAGCGGGTTCGGTTCCTCGGAATCCGAACCCGCCCGAGCGCGCCCGAACGTCATCATCACGCTGTCGGATTCTCGCGAGGCTCGGATTCTATCGCGAGACTCGGATTCTATATAAGGAGCCGCGCGTCGCCGCCATTTTTCACACGTGCATTGAGATTCATAGGGAGAGGACGTGTCTGGCGTCCTCTCCGTTTATAGAGATTCGAGAAGAGAGTGAGACAGAGAGAGACACAGTAGTAATTTGGGGAGCATTAGGAGGAGTACTACTACTACTAGTACTTGCTGAAGTGATAGAGATAGTGTGACTGTATTATCTGACTTGTGGGGGAGACACTGACAGTGGGGAGCAGTTAGAGTCTGAGAGCAGGACTCAGGAGTACATATAACGTACAGTGCACACTTTTGCTGCCAGAGTGCCACACTGCCATTGTGACCACACTGACCACCAGTATAATATATATTGTGATTGTCTGCTTAGGACTCAGGAGTACTACTTGCAAGTTGCTGATAGTGTGACCAGTGACCTGACCACCAGTTTAATAATCACCACCAGTTTATGAGTTTAATATATATTATATATATATATATATATATATATATAATTGTATATAATATATATATATAATATTGTATACCACCTAGCACCTACCCGTGTTTTTTTTTTTTCTTCTTCTTTATACATACTACTATAGTAACTTACTGTAGCAGTCTGCGGTGCTGCTGAGCTGACAGTGTCCAGCAGGTCCGTCATCAGTCATTACATAATAAATATATAATATATACCTGTCCGGCTGCAGTACTAGTGATATTATATATACATATATATTGATTTCATCTCATTATTATCCAGTCTATATTATCAGCAGACACAGTACGTTAGTCCACGGCTGTAGCTACCTCTGTGTCGGCACTCGGCAGTCCATCCATAATTGTATACCACCTACCCGTGGTTGTTTTTTTTTTCTTTCTTCTTTATACATACTACTATAGTAGCTTACTGTAGCAGTCTGCGGTGCTGCTGAGCTGACAGTGTCCAGCAGGTCCGTCATCAGTCATTACATAATAAATATATAATATATACCTGTCCGGCTGCAGTACTAGTGATATTATATATACATATATATTGATTTCATCTCATTATCATCCAGTCTATATTATCAGCAGACACAGTATGTTAGTCCACGGCTGTAGCTACCTCTGTGTCGGCACTCGGCAGTCCATCCATAATTGTATACCACCTACCCGTGGTTGTTTTTTTTTTCTTTCTTCTTTATACATACTACTATAGTAGCTTACTGTAGCAGTCTGCGGTGCTGCTGAGCTGACAGTGTCCAGCAAGTCCGTCATCAGTCATTACATAATAAATATATAATATATACCTGTCCGGCTGCAGTACTAGTGATATTATATATACATATATATTGATTTCATCTCATTATCATCCAGTCTATATTATCAGCAGACACAGTACGTTAGTCCACGGCTGTAGCTACCTCTGTGTCGGCACTCGGCAGTCCATCCATAATTGTATACCACCTACCCGTGGTTGTTTTTTTCTTTCTTTCTTCTTTATACATACTACTATAGTAGCTTACTGTAGCAGTCTGCGGTGCTGCTGAGCTGACAGTGTCCAGCAGGTCCGTCATCAGTCATTACATAATAAATATATAATATATACCTGTCCGGCTGCAGTACTAGTGATATTATATATACATATATATTGATTTCATCTCATTATCATCAAGTCTATATTATCAGCAGACACAGTACGTTAGTCCACGGCTGTAGCTACCTCTGTGTCGGCACTCGGCAGTCCATCCATAATTGTATACCACCTACCCGTGGTTGTTTTTTTTTTCTTTCTTCTTTATACATACTACTATAGTAGCTTACTGTAGCAGTCTGCGGTGCTGCTGAGCTGACAGTGTCCAGCAGGTCCGTCATCAGTCATTACATAATAAATATATAATATATACCTGTCCTGCTGCAGTACTAGTGATATTATATATACATATATATTGATTTCATCTCATTATCATCCAGTCTATATTATCAGCAGACACAGTACGTTAGTCCACGGCTGTAGCTACCTCTGTGTCGGCACTCGGCAGTCCATCCATAATTGTATACCACCTACCCGTGGTTGTTTTTTCTTTCTTTCTTCTTTATACATACTACTATAGTAGCTTACTGTAGCAGTCTGCGGTGCTGCTGAGCTGACAGTGTCCAGCAGGTCCGTCATCAGTCATTACATAATAAATATATAATATATACCTGTCCGGCTGCAGTACTAGTGATATTATATATACATATATATTGATTTCATCTCATTATCATCCAGTCTATATTAGCAGCAGACACAGTACGGTAGTCCACGGCTGTAGCTACCTCTGTGTCGGCACTCGGCAGTCCATCCATAAGTATACTAGTATCCATCCATCTCCATTGTTTACCTGAGGTGCCTTTTAGTTGTGCCTATTAAAATATGGAGAACAAAAATGTTGAGGTTCCAAAATTAGGGAAAGATCAAGATCCACTTCCACCTCGCGCTGAAGCTGCTGCCACTAGTCATGGCCGAGACGATGAAATGCCAGCAACGTCGTCTGCCAAGGCCGATGCCCAATGTCATAGTACAGAGCATGTAAAATCCAAAACACCAAATATCAGTAAAAAAAGGACTCCAAAACCTAAAATAAAATTGTCGGAGGAGAAGCGTAAACTTGCCAATATGCCATTTACCACACGGAGTGGCAAGGAACGGCTGAGGCCCTGGCCTATGTTCATGGCTAGTGGTTCAGCTTCACATGAGGATGGAAGCACTCAGCCTCTCGCTAGAAAAATGAAAAGACTCAAGCTGGCAAAAGCACCGCAAAGAACTGTGCGTTCTTCGAAATCCCAAATCCACAAGGAGAGTCCAATTGTGTCGGTTGCGATGCCTGACCTTCCCAACACTGGACGTGAAGAGCATGCGCCTTCCACCATTTGCACGCCCCCTGCAAGTGCTGGAAGGAGCACCCGCAGTCCAGTTCCTGATAGTCAGATTGAAGATGTCAGTGTTGAAGTACACCAGGATGAGGAGGATATGGGTGTTGCTGGCGCTGGGGAGGAAATTGACCAGGAGGATTCTGATGGTGAGGTGGTTTGTTTAAGTCAGGCACCCGGGGAGACACCTGTTGTCCGTGGGAGGAATATGGCCATTGACATGCCTGGTGAAAATACCAAAAAAATCAGCTCTTCGGTGTGGAAGTATTTCAACAGAAATGCGGACAACAGGTGTCAAGCCGTGTGTTGCCTTTGTCAAGCTGTAATAAGTAGGGGTAAGGACGTTAACCACCTCGGAACATCCTCCCTTATACGTCACCTGCAGCGCATTCATAATAAGTCAGTGACAAGTTCAAAAACTTTGGGTGACAGCGGAAGCAGTCCACTGACCAGTAAATCCCTTCCTCTTGTAGCCAAGCTCACGCAAACCACCCCACCAACTCCCTCAGTGTCAATTTCCTCCTTACCCAGGAATGCCAATAGTCCTGCAGGCCATGTCACTGGCAATTCTGACGAGTCCTCTCCTGCCTGGGATTCCTCCGATGCATCCTTGAGTGTAATGCCTACTGCTGCTGGCGCTGCTGTTGTTGCTGCTGGGAGTCGATCGTCATCCCAGAGGGGAAGTCGTAAGCCCACTTGTACTACTTCCAGTAAGCAATTGACTGTCCAACAGTCCTTTGCGAGGAAGATGAAATATCACAGCAGTCATCCTGCTGCAAAGCGGATAACTGAGGCCTTGACAACTATGTTGGTGTTAGACGTGCGTCCGGTATCCGCCGTTAGTTCACAGGGAACTAGACAATTTATTGAGGCAGTGTGCCCCCGTTACCAAATACCATCTAGGTTCCACTTCTCTAGGCAGGCGATACCGAGAATGTACACGGACGTCAGAAAAAGATTCACCAGTGTCCTAAAAAATGCAGTTGTACCCAATGTCCACTTAACCACGGACATGTGGACAAGTGGAGCAGGGCAGGGTCAGGACTATATGACTGTGACAGCCCACTGGGTAGATGTATGGACTCCCGCCGCAAGAACAGCAGCGGCGGCACCAGTAGCAGCATCTCGCAAACGCCAACTCTTTCCTAGGCAGGCTACGCTTTGTATCACCGCTTTCCAGAATACGCACACAGCTGAAAACCTCTTACGGCAACTGAGGAAGATCATCGCGGAATGGCTTACCCCAATTGGACTCTCCTGTGGATTTGTGGCATCGGACAACGCCAGCAATATTGTGTGTGCATTAAATATGGGCAAATTCCAGCACGTCCCATGTTTTGCACATACCTTGAATTTGGTGGTGCAGAATTTTTTAAAAAACGACAGGGGTGTGCAAGAGATGCTGTCGGTGGCCAGAAGAATTGCGGGACACTTTCGGCGTACAGGTACCACGTACAGAAGACTGGAGCACCACCAAAAACAACTGAACCTGCCCTGCCATCATCTGAAGCAAGAAGTGGTAACGAGGTGGAATTCAACCCTCTATATGCTTCAGAGGTTGGAGGAGCAGCAAAAGGCCATTCAAGCCTATACAATTCAGCACGATATAGGAGGTGGAATGCACCTGTCTCAAGCGCAGTGGAGAATGATTTCAACATTGTGCAAGGTTCTGATGCCCTTTGAACTTGCCACACGTGAAGTCAGTTCAGACACTGCCAGCCTGAGTCAGGTCATTCCCCTCATCAGGCTTTTGCAGAAGAAGCTGGAGACATTGAAGGAGGAGCTAACACAGAGCGATTCCGCTAGGCATGTGGGACTTGTGGATGGAGCCCTTAATTCGCTTAACAAGGATTCACGGGTGGTCAATCTGTTGAAATCAGAGCACTACATTTTGGCCACCATGCTCGATCCTAGATTTAAAGCCTACCTTGGATCTCTCTTTCCGGCAGACACAAGTCTGCTGGGGTTCAAAGACCTGCTGGTGAGAAAATTGTCAAGTCAAGCGGAACGCGACCTGTCAACATCTCCTCCTTCACATTCTCCCGCAACTGGGGGTGCGAGGAAAAGGCTCAGAATTCCGAGCCCACCCGCTGGCGGTGATGCAGGGCAGTCTGGAGCGACTGCTGATGCTGACATCTGGTCCGGACTGAAGGACCTGACAACGATTACGGACATGTCGTCTACTGTCACTGCATATGATTCTCTCACCATTGAAAGAATGGTGGAGGATTATATGAGTGACCGCATCCAAATAGGCACGTCACACAGTCCGTACTTATACTGGCAGGAAAAAGAGGCAATTTGGAGGCCCTTGCACAAACTGGCTTTATTCTACCTAAGTTGCCCTCCCACAAGTGTGTACTCCGAAAGAGTGTTTAGTGCCGCCGCTCACCTTGTCAGCAATCGGCGTACGAGGTTACATCCAGAAAATGTGGAGAAGATGATGTTCATTAAAATGAATTATAATCAATTCCTCCGTGGAGACATTGACCAGCAGCAATTGCCTCCACAAAGTACACAGGGAGCTGAGATGGTGGATTCCAGTGGGGACGAATTGATAATCTGTGAGGAGGGGGATGTACACGGTGATATATCGGAGGATGATGATGAGGTGGACATCTTGCCTCTGTAGAGCCAGTTTGTGCAAGGAGAGATTAATTGCTTCTTTTTAGGTGGGGGTCCAAACCAACCCGTCATTTCAGTCACAGTCGTGTGGCAGACCCTGTCACTGAAATGATGGGTTGGTTAAAGTGTGCATGTCCTGTTTATACAACATAAGGGTGGGTGGGAGGGCCCAAGGACAATTCCATCTTGCACCTCTTTTTTCTTTAATTTTTCTTTGCGTCATGTGCTGTTTGGGGAGTATTTTTTGGAAGGGCCATCCTGCGTGACACTGCAGTGCCACTCCTAGATAGGCCAGGTGTTTGTGTCGGCCACTAGGGTCGCTTATCTTACTCACACAGCTACCTCATTGCGCCTCTTTTTTTCTTTGCGTCATGTGCTGTTTGGGGAGGTTTTTTTGGAAGGGCCATCCTGCGTGACACTGCAGTGCCACTCCTAGATGGGCCCGGTGTTTGTGTCGGCCACTAGGGTCGCTTATCTTACTCACACAGCTACCTCATTGCGCCTCTTTTTTTCTTTGCGTCATGTGCTGTTTGGGGAGGGATTTTTGGAAGGGCCATCCTGCGTGACACTGCAGTGCCACTCCTAGATGGGCCAGGTGTTTGTGTCGGCCACTAGGGTCGCTTATCTTACTCACACAGCTACCTCATTGCGCCTCTTTTTTTCTTTGCGTCATGTGCTGTTTGGGGAGGGTTTTTTGGAAGGGACATCCTGCGTGACACTGCAGTGCCACTCCTAGATGGGCCCGGTGTTTGTGTCGGCCACTAGGGTCGCTTATCTTACTCACACAGCTACCTCATTGCGCCTCTTTTTTTCTTTGCGTCATGTGCTGTTTGGGGAGGGTTTTTTGGAAGGGACATCCTGCGTGACACTGCAGTGCCACTCCTAGATGGGCCCGGTGTTTGTGTCGGCCACTAGGGTCGCTTATCTTACTCACACAGCTACCTCATTGCGCCTCTTTTTTTCTTTGCGTCATGTGCTGTTTGGGGAGGGTTTTTTGGAAGGGACATCCTGCGTGACACTGCAGTGCCACTCCTAGATGGGCCAGGTGTTTGTGTCGGCCACTAGGGTCGCTTATCTTACTCACACAGCTACCTCATTGCGCCTCTTTTTTTCTTTGCGTCATGTGCTGTTTGGGGAGGGTTTTTTGGAAGGGACATCCTGCGTGACACTGCAGTGCCACTCCTAGATGGGCCCGGTGTTTGTGTCGGCCACTAGGGTCGCTTATCTTACTCACACAGCTACCTCATTGCGCCTCTTTTTTTCTTTGCGTCATGTGCTGTTTGGGGAGGGTTTTTTGGAAGGGCCATCCTGCGTGACACTGCAGTGCCACTCCTAGATGGGCCAGGTGTTTGTGTCGGCCACTAGGGTCGCTTATCTTACTCACACAGCTACCTCATTGCGCCTCTTTTTTTCTTTGCGTCATGTGCTGTTTGGGGAGGGTTTTTTGGAAGGGACATCCTGCGTGACACTGCAGTGCCACTCCTAGATGGGCCAGGTGTTTGTGTCGGCCACTAGGGTCGCTTAGCTTAGTCATCCAGCGACCTCGGTGCAAATTTTAGGACTAAAAATAATATTGTGAGGTGTGAGGTATTCAGAATAGACTGAAAATGAGTGGAAATTATGGTTTTTGAGGTTAATAATACTTTGGGATCAAAATGACCCCCAAATTCTATGATTTAAGCTGTTTTTTAGTGTTTTTTGAAAAAAACACCCGAATCCAAAACACACCCGAATCCGACAAAAAAAATTCGGTGAGGTTTTGCCAAAACGCGGTCGAACCCAAAACACGGCCGCGGAACCGAACCCAAAACCAAAACACAAAACCCGAAAAATTTCAAGTGCACATCTCTAATAATAAGTCCCTTACAGTGTTGTTGTGTTGTCATGCATCAGACCAGTGCTAGTGTCCTGGGCATCAGTCAGTCCAGTGACCATTCACAGTGGTGGTGTGCTCTGCTGCCATATGTCCAGTGCTGCTGTATAATAAGTCCCTTACATTGTTGCTGTGTTGTCCTGCATCAGACCAGTGGTAGTGTCCTGGCCATCAGTCATTCCAGTGACCAGGCAGTCACAGTAGTATACGCTGCTGCTATATGTCCACTGCTGCCGTATAATAATGATAACAACAACAAGTCTCTCACAGTGTTGCTGTGTTGTGCTGCATCAGACCAGTGGTAGTGTCCTGGCCATCAGCCATTCCAGTGACCAGGCAGTCACAGTGGTGTACGCTGCTGCTATATGTCCACTGCTAGCGTATGATAATAATAATAACAACAACAACAAGTCCCTTACAGTGTTGCTGTGTTGTCCTGTATCAGACCAGTGGTAGTGTCCTGTGCATCAGCCATCAGTCTTTCCTGTGCCGCATATTGGGGGTAATTCTGAGTTGATCGCAGCAGAAATTTTGTTAGCAGTTGGGCAAAACCATGTGCACTGCAGGGGGGGGGGGCAGATATAATATGTGCAGAGAGAGTTAGATTTGGGTGTGGTGTGTTCAATCTGCAATCTAAATTGCAGTGTAAAAATAAAGCAGCCAGTATTTACCCTGCACAGAAACAAAATAACCCACCCAAATCTAACTCTCTCTGCACATGTTATATCTGCCTCCCCTGCAGTGCACATGGTTTTGCCCAACTTCTAACAAAATTCATGCTGCGATCAACTCAGAATTAACCCCATTGTGTTATATAACTCCAAAAAAATAATGGAGAACAAAAATTTGGAGGAGAAAATAGGGAAAGATCAAGAACAACCACTTCCTCCTAGTGCTGAAGCTGCTGCCACTAGCCATGACATAGATGATGAAATGCCATCGTCGTCTGCCAAGGCCGATGCCCAATGTGATAGTAGAGGGCGTGTAAAATCCAAAAAGCCGAAGTTCAGTAAAAAGACCCAAAAAAAGAAATTGAAATCGTCTGAGGAGAAACGTAAACTTTGCAATATACCATTTACGACACAGAGTGGCAAGGAACAGTTAAGGCCCTGGCCTATGTTCATGACTAGTGGTGCAGCTTCACATGACGATAGAAGCCCTCAACCTCCAATTTGCCATTTCATTCCAGTTATTTTGCAGTATAATTCCAGTGATTTGGACTTATAATTCCAGTGATTTTGCCATTTGATTCCAGTGATTTGGACGTATAATTCCAGTGATTTTGCCGTATAATTCCAGTGATTTTTCCATTTAATTCCAGTGATTTGCACGTATAATTCCAGTGATTTGGACGTATAATTCCAGTGATTTTGTAGTATAATTCCAGTGATTTGGACGTTTAATTCCACTGATTTGGACATTTAATTCCAGTGATTTGGACATATAATTCCAGTGATTTTGCCATTTAATTCCACTGATTTGGACGTATAATTCCAGTGATTTGAACGTATAATTCCAGTGATTTTGCCATTTAATTCCAGTTATTTTGCCATTTAATTCCAGTGATTTGGAAGTATAATTCCAGTGATTTGGACGTATAATTCCAGTGATTTGGATGTATAATTCCAGTTGGAATTGTTTGTGTCGCTTGGCTTAGTCATACAGCTACCTCATTGCACCTCTTCGACATCTTTGCATGAGGTGCTAGTTTTTGAAAAGTGCCATACTCTCTGACACTGTCATATGAGTCCAGGGGTACTGCTGTATTAGTCCTGGGGTACTGCCCTATAAGTCCACCAATTGTTGCAGATTTTTTTTTAAAATGACAGGTGTGTGCTGGCGATGCTGTCAGTGGACCGAACAATTGCAGACCACTCTCGACATTTAGCCACTGCGTGCCACTCCTAGATGGGCCAATTGTTTGTGTCGCTTGGCTTAGTCATACAGCTACCTCATTGCACTTCTTCTACATCTTTGCATGAGGTGCTGTTTGGGGCCTTTTTTTTTGGATATCTGCCCTCTTGTCTGCCACTGCAGTGCCACTCCTAGATGGGCCAATTGTTTGTGTCACTTGGCTTAGTCATACAGCTACCTACCTTATTGCACCTCTTCTACATCTTTGCATGAGGTTCTGTTTGGGGCCTAGTTTTTGAAAAGTGCCATCCTGTCTGACACTGCAGTGCCACTCCTAGATGGGCCAGGTGTTTGTACCGCACACTTCTGTCACTTGGCTTAGTCATACAGCAGCCTCGGTGCACATCTTTTTCTTCTTTGCATCATGTGCTGTTTGGGGCCTTTTTTTATATCTGCCCTCCTGTCTGACACTGCAGTGCCACTCCTAGATGAGCCAGGTGTTTGTGCCGCACACTTGTGTCATTTAGCTTAGTCATACAGCCACCTCGGTGCAACCTTTTGGCCTAAAAACAATATTGTGAGGTGTGAGGTGTTCAGAATAAACTGGAAATGAGTGAAAATTAATGTTACTAAGGTTAATAATACCATAGGATCAAATTACCCCCAAATTCTGTGATTTTAGCCGTTTTTATGTTTTTTTTTAAAAATCACCCAGATCCAAAACCAAAACACGAAAGGGAGGTTTTGGCAAAACCAAAACACGAAAGTGGAATTAGAACCAAATCCAAAACACAAAACACGAAAAGTGCCAGCCGCACATCTCTAACTAATAGCCAAATCTAGGTAAGTATATTAAAATAAATAAATAAAAAATATGAATGAAGTAAATTGAAGTAGAAAAGTCAACTATGACTTCTTACACAAACACACATAATAATAGCAACATTTCATACCCATAAGCAATTATTAATCAGAATACATTGCATATAGAAGGTACTTCAAGAGTGTATCAAATAAAGGAAACAGCATTCAGCACAGGATGATTATCCTAATTAAAGAATAAGGAAAAATAGGGTTAAACATTAGGAAAATCTGTAATGTCTCCAGACCCATTCCCCTCAGCATCCTCAGTTATATAGACTTCAGCATCTGCAGCATTGGTGAAATCAACAAAGCCCGACTCTGTGAAGATTCTGAGTCGTGCTGGAAACATCATATAAAATTTATGCTTTGCTTGTACCAAGGCAGTACACACAGATGAAAAAGAACGACGAGCCCATGAAAGTTAAACTGAGAAGTCCTGAAACAAACGTAGAGAATTGCCTTCCCAGTTAATAGGGTTCATTTTTTTCGAGATGCAACCCACAAAGCTTGCTTGTGTAAATAATTCAGCGTTTTAAATATAACCACTCTAGGTTTTTGTTGTGTTTGATGCTTCAATTCACCAAGTCTGTGGACTCTCTCTATTACTATGTCTGCGCAGGTTGATTCAATATGGAGCAACTTAGGGAGCATGTTACGAATAAAATGCTCCAATTGATGCACGTTGATGGTCTCAGGCAAGCCGGTAATCCGCAAATGATTGCGCCTTGTCCATATTTTCAATATTATCTAGTTTTTCTGAGAGGCGTCTGTTGTCAAGTTCTAATGTGCGTACAGTTTTCTGCATATTATGAATATCATCCATATTTCTCCTTATATGCGTCTCAGCTACTGTCATACGTTCAGAGAGATGGCCAAGTTGTGCAGTAATGTCTGTAACAGCTTTCTTGAGTAAGGGCGCCATAGGGGTCTGTATAGCTGTGACTAAATCATTATAGGAGAAGGAAGAAATAACTTTGCGGTCAAAGCCACTGCTAGGATCACTCTCTGGGTCTGAAATCGGCTTCTTCGCCACTGGTGTCCCCTGGGTGCTGTCTGAGCCCGGCGCCATATTGTGTTCTCCACAGTGCATCTCCTGGCGTTGTTGTTGCGGGGAGGGAGTCTGCTTGGCTGGAGGTGGAGCTCCTAGAAACTTGCCCTTGCTGACAGTTTTAATGCAGGGTGATCTAGCAAGGGGATGGAGCTGCAGGGAGAAGCTACTCACTCTCCCATGACGGAACCAGAAGTGAACGTTATGATGAGTTGAATTGGACACGTGTTTCCCATAATTTTGCAAGAAAGCTCAGGCTCAAAGAATTTTTTCATTATAAACAACAACAGTCTAGTCCTACTATATTTGAGGCTTTTCTCCGGTCCTCATGTAGGTCCAGGTTTGATCCAGTGTCCTATAATGCATCTTTAAAAACATTCAATAGGCTCTTGGATGAGTCAGTGCATAAATTTACATCGGCACTGGCAAAAATTTGTCATAATTTATCTAAAGCTGAGACCAAAACACTACAAGACCTGGCATCGTATGTAAACATTGTAATTCACCCCACGGATAAAGGCGGGGCTATAGTAATTCAAGACTTGGATACTTATCGGGCTGAGATCATGTCGCAACTGAGGGACACTGAGGTGTATAAAAGATGACAGAATGACCCTACAGTCAGTTATCAAAGGGAGCTTAATCAGGTTTTGAAATCGGCACTAGATAATTTAATTTCTTATAAAGTATACGATGCTCTTATGGTACCATATCCATTAGTGCCTGTATTATATACTCTCCCCAAATTACTCAAAAACAACTCTTGCCCCCCCGGGTCGCCCCATTATCTCAGCCCGCAATTCATTATTTCAGCCTGTTTCTCAGCTGCTTGATTGCATTGTCCAACCGTTATTATCTAAGAAGAAATCCTTTTTAAAGGATACTACTGCTTTCTTAAATCATTTAATGGAACTAAAAGATGTTCCTTCTGATACCCTCATGTGCTGTCTTGATGTATCAAGTCTGTGTACTTCAATACCTCATTATGAGGGTATGATAGCAATGAGAGATTTTTTGGAAGTATATCTTCCATGTTTGTCATTTAACCGTGATCTGTTTCTTCATTTGTTAGAGCTGACGCTAAGCAGGAATTATTTCCTGTTTGATGGACAGTTCGGACTTCAGCTACGAGGGTGTGCCATGGGTTCATACGTGGCCCCCTCATATGCTAATATATTCATGCTGCATAGGAGGATAAAATGTTTTTGGAGAATTTGGATGTCAACCACTATAAATTTTGGTATTCCAGATATATTTTTTTACTTTGGACAGGAGGTAAGGTGGTTTGTGAAGCTAATGGAGGATATCAATTTGTTGGATTCCCCCATAAAATTTACTTACAAATGCAATACCTCTCAAACTGTGTTTTTGGATGTTAATGTTTTTTTGAAAGCTGTGTTCATCATAAATTAACTGATAGAAACACTTTCTTAACGGCATCAAGCCATCACCCTGAATCTTTGAAAAAAGGTTTACCGTGGTCCCAGATGATGCGATGTGCTCGCATCACAAGTGACGCTTTGAAAGTGTCTGAACAACTAGACCTTTTGATCGATAAACTTGTTGCTAGAGGATATGACTTGACTACGAAGGCAAAAACAGGAAGTCATGTTATTACACAGAAGGGAGCTTTTGTGTCCATCTAAGAAAAGCAATGAAAAAATTGTTCCCTGGGCCTCCGATTTCACTACCGCTAGTCCTATAGTTAGACGAGCAACACAGGCCTTGTGGCCCATTGTGAAATCTGACCCGGGTCTTCCGTGTTTCAGTGAGTTAAGACCAGTCACCACTATTAGGAGAGGTCGTAATCTACGGTACGAGCAGACACTACAGGTAGAAATAATCTTAGGCCTAGTAATGTATATGTTAAACCACCTGGCTGCTATAAATGCAGCCAATGTACCACTTGTAGTCATATGATTGCCTGCAAATCTTTCAGACATCCTCATGTAAACAAGACCTATAACATACGGTATGTCCTCTCATGTAGTTCAGCCTTTGTGGTGTACATAGTGGTAAGCCCGTGTGGTCTCTACTATGTGGGCCAAACCACCCGTAAATTCAGTGTGAGAATGGCAGCCCATAGATCTGCCATACATTTGACCTTGTCAGGTCGTAAGATTAATCAACTTGTAGCCAAGCACTTTGAAGAATTTAATCATTCGTTGGCTTCTTTTAAACATTTTATGATTGACCATGTCCCCCCTTCTATACGGGGTGGTGATAGGGCTAAAATGTTATTGATGAAAGAATCCAAATGGATCATGAGGCTGGGGACAATTTTCCCTAATGGTCTCAATGAGAAAATTAATTGGAACATGTTATAGTTACCCTGGGTTTAGTTTATGTATATGAATTGTTATTGATGCTGAAGTCATCTGCTGCTTGATATTTGTAGTATTGTTTATTCTCGTCTATGTTTTAACTATATTTCGTGGGGGGTTTTGTCATATGTATTCTGTATTATCCTTCTGTCCTTTCTCGGCTATAAATGGCCTCCTGTGGACTGGTTCTCGGTGTATGCCCCAGTGGAATGCGGAAATGGGGCCAGGTGGAACGCAGTCAGTGCGGTTCCTATGTATACCACTCTCGCATAACCGGAAGTGCGATGGGGAGACCAGCGGCGTGGAATGCGTCTGATTGCCTACTTCAGGACAGGTGAGTGTGGTGCTTGTGGGGTATTTATGTGGGGTGGGTGTCTGTCTTGACCGCTTGTGTGGTCCTGAGGAAGAGGCTGAGACCCCGAAAAAGTTTGACATTGTACCACTGATAATATATACGTTTTTTTCCCTATTTACAAGTCTCCTGAGTGCCATTTATCTATTGGAATATATATATATATATATATATATATATATAAATATAAACAAAGATAAGACCCCGGTACTCCGGACTTATGTATGTCTTGCTCAGGTGCCTTGCCCTCAGAGTTGCCTCTGCTTAATACAATCCTTGGTGTGGGCGGCACTCAGAGACTTTGATAAGCCAAGTAAGTGAACAAGCCCCGCAGGGCAAACTTTAATGTCACGCCAGCGTTTTTTTGCACAATCCTGGAAAACGCTCAGTTACCACCCAGAAACGCCCCTTTGCTGTCAATCATTCACCGATAAGCAGTGCGACTGAAAAACGTTGCACGAACACCAGCAAATCTACTAAGTTTTGTGTTAAATAACTTAGCGCATGTGCTCTGCGTACCATGCGCATGCGCAGTCAGCAACAAATCGCAGCATAGCGAAAATCGGCAACGAGCGAACAACTCTGAATGACCCCCCATATACCACCATCACGTCATAGGGGTGATCGAGGTGAAAAAAACTCCTACAACTAGAGTCCCTTTAGATCTTTCGATTGGACTGTTTGTCCCCAAAAGGCTTTACCGAAACTCTTGGTTTAGCACACTTTTTATAATTAAACTAGTTTTGTGATAATCAAAGGATAGATTTTTCTAACATATTTTTAGTTTTCACATTTGTCCACCAGAGGGCAGTAATACTTGGCAGAACCGCAGCTTTCCTTGGTATAGGGCTTATAGTTATACCAAGAAGTGATAGAAATGATATTCTATTCTATATATATTTTTAGTTCCTGCGAAGAGGAGACAAATTTTATGGAGTTCATTTTAAACTCACATTGAAATTTACATGAGTATATTAACAAGGTACACTAATTTTGCACAATTGACCATATAAGTAGCACATCAAGGGAGACCCGCGGCCGAAAGTGCCACTGCAGGACGGCGTCCATGAGTGCCTGGGGACACACTGGAGCGAGGAGGGTAAGATGATTATCCCTTTGTCTATTTATTGCACTGTTTTGTTTGCTTTGGTTGTCTGAGGAAGGGGATTGTACCCTGAAATGTCACATTAAAGTTTGCCCTGCGGGGCTTGTTCACTTACATGGCTTATTAAAGTCTCTGAGTGCCGCCCACACCAAGGATTATATATATATATATATATATATACAAACACGAAAAAACGAGGCGGCACTCGGAGTCTTCAAAATAGCAGCAAACTTTGTATTAGTGCAGATCAACATTTCGGGGTCTCCCCCTTCGTCAGGATTAGTGCAAAATGACAAATAGTGCAAATAAATACCACTCACCCCCAATCAGAACATCCACGCATGCTGATGTTGCTGGCCGCGGCCGCCGGACCTCCGGACTAACGTCACCCGCGTCTCAGCGGAAGTGACGCGCCAGGAGCCCGGCGGTGCGTCCATGGCAACGCACCCTGGTAACGGAGCTGTAAACAAACATTCAATTGAGAAACCCAGTGTCTGCCCCTAATGACAGCGTGACACAACCACTTAAAGTGCTCACTGCTATATGCTGCAGCTTCAAGTTTAAAAACATTCAGTGATAAACAAATATAATACCAGGTTGCTAAACGACATATCAGTGATAAAAACGAATATTATAATGAAAACATGATACACATGCAAACAGACTGAGATTTAAAAATGCACATTAATGACCTGCAACAAACCGGCAATTATTAGATACACATATATTTCTTAGTTATTATTGCATCTATCCCCTGAGCCAGGCATCTCATCTTAGATAAAATTAATAAGCCCTAGGTTATCATTAAGGCCCACCGGCCTAAGGGTGTTAAGCCTATGGATCCACCGAGATTCCAGCTGCAATAGCTTTTTCCCTCTGTTGCCACCTCGCATTGAATCAGGCACATGATCAATTATTCTATGTTTGAAGGTGGCCATCGTATGTCGGTGCTCCAAAAAGTGTTTGGCCACAGGTTGGTCGCCCTTCCCTGTTGACAGGGCATTCCTAATGGCCAATCGATGCTGTGCCATCCTGATCTTGAACTGGCACTCAGTTTTGCCTATGTAGTATCTGCCGCAGGGGCACATGATGGCATACACCACAAATTTAGTGGTGCACGTGAGAGGCCATCTAATCGGAAATTTTTTCCCCGAACAGGGGTGCACAATGTGATCGCCCCGTCATTTGATTACTGGGAATAGCTTATATGTTGGCCCCGACATTGATTTCTTTATGATATTGCTTGAATTTACCCTCACCCACAATTTCTTTAGTTTTGATGGGCAGTTCTACAGGCAGCAAACGAGGTGTGCCATGGGATCTTCCGTGGCACCCTTGTTTGCCAATGCCTTTATGTGGGAGGTCGAACGCAGTTTGTTCTTTACCAACAGGTCAGTGTCTAGTAGATTGTTTTTGTATTTTAGATACATAGACGAGTTGTTGCTAATGTGGCATGGGGATGTAACAGATTTGGCCAATATGATTGAGGCACATAATGCCACTGATAGCCCTGTTAAATTAACATTGAGCAGTAGTCCAGATGAGATCTGTTTTCTGGATTTGAACATTAAAATCAGGGATGGTAAGTTGGCCACGTCCTTATATAAAAAACCAACCGACCGCAATACAATCCTGAGGTATGATAGCTGCCATCCAAGCCCCACGGTCAGGGGTGTTCCTTATGCCCAACTGTTAAGAGTATGTAGAATTAACAGCAATCTTCAGGAAAGGGATAGACAACTGGATGAGATGGAGGCCAGACTAAGAGTTAGGGGGTACCCACAAAAACTTTTAACCCAAGCTCGTAATAAGGCAGTAAAAAGAAATAGAATCGACTGCTTGGCCCCTGCAGGGAAGAAAAAGTTAGGTGACGTTATCCCATGGGTGAGCGAGTTTAACGTACATAGTCAACATATCCAAAAACAGATTAAGAAGCTCTGGCCGGTGGTCACCTCTGACCCTGAGTTGCCAATGTTGAAGCATTACCGCATCATGCCTACCTTTGTGAAGGGGCGCAGTATTAAAGATATGCTTGTTAAAACAGACATGGCTAAATTTAGAGAGGATCCGAAACATTTTTTGAAACGCAAGAACGGTTGCTTTAAATGCACCGGGTGCACAACGTGTTCGCACATGTCTGTGGGCGATCACATTGTGCACCCCTGTTCGGGGAAAAAATTTCCGATTAGATGGCCTCTCACGTGCACCACTAAATTTGTGGTGTATGCCATCATGTGCCCCTGCGGCAGATACTACATAGGCAAAACTGAGTGCCAGTTCAAGATCAGGATGGCACAGCATCGATTGGCCATTAGGAATGCCCTGTCAACAGGGAAGGGCGACCAACCTGTGGCCAAACACTTTTTGGAGCACCGACATACGATGGCCACCTTCAAACATAGAATAATTGATCATGTGCCTGATTCAATGCGAGGTGGCAACAGAGGGAAAAAGCTATTGCAGCTGGAATCTCGGTGGATCCATAGGCTTAACACCCTTAGGCCGGTGGGCCTTAATGATAACCTAGGGCTTATTAATTTTATCTAAGATGAGATGCCTGGCTCAGGGGATAGATGCAATAATAACTAAGAAATATATGTGTATCTAATAATTGCCGGTTTGTTGCAGGTCATTAATGTGCATTTTTAAATCTCAGTCTGTTTGCATGTGTATCATGTTTTCATTATAATATTCGTTTTTATCACTGATATGTCGTTTAGCAACCTGGTATTATATTTGTTTATCACTGAATGTTTTTAAACTTGAAGCTGCAGCATATAGCAGTGAGCACTTTAAGTGGTTGTGTCACGCTGTCATTAGGGGCAGACACTGGGTTTCTCAATTGAATGTTTGTTTACAGCTCCGTTACCAGGGTGCGTTGCCATGGACGCACCGCCGGGCTCCTGGCGCGTCACTTCCGCTGAGACGCGGGTGACGTTAGTCCGGAGGTCCGGCGGCCGCGGCCAGCGACATCAGCATGCGGGGATGTTCTGATTGGGGGTGAGTGGCATTTATTTGCACTATTTGTCATATTGCACTAATCCTGACGAAGGGGGAGACCCCGAAACGTTGATCTGCACTAATACAAAGTTTGCTGCTATTTTGAGGACTCCGAGTGCCGCCTCGTTTTTTCGTGTTTGTATCTAAGGTGGACGCAGTCCACGGAGGAGGGCACCTGAGCAAGACAGTCCCGCGACAGGGACATATCCAAGTGCCGGAGTTTAATTTTCTGTATATATATACATACATATATATATATATATACATATACATGTGTGTGTGTGTGAGTGTGTGTGTGTGTGTGTGTGGGGGGGGGGGGGGGGGCGGCTGGATGGCACACCCTAATTCTAAACATAATGAAAGTACTACTATGCTGAGAGTTGTAGTGCCACACTGAAAAAAGAGGAAAATACAGGTGCACACTAGGCAATAAGAACACTGGTAAACAGGACAATTATAATAAATTCTGCAATTTAACATGGAGTAAAATTGAGGTTCTTAGCTAATTTCTGTCAAAAATATGTGCCCACCAACCATAGCCATGTGTCCTCATCAGGTGGGTCCCTAACATTCCTAAGATTCAAGTCCAGAACAGGGGACCACCCGGGAGAGCATAGCCCAAACTGACGAAAGCATCAAACTATTTAAAAGTGTTGCATTAATAAGAAGTAGCAGCTTAGGTGCTAAAAGTGTTACATAAGTGAGAAATACAGTAGCAATTAAGGTGTTAAAAAGTGTAACTCAGAAAAAGTAGTTTTTGTGTCAAAAACTGTTACATTAAGTCAGGTGTTACCAACCTAAGTCCTCATGGTACACTAAAGGGGGGTACTCACGGAGAGATCCATGCTTAAAATCTAAGCAATCTGACTAGACTGCTTAGATTTTAAGCACAGATCACTTGTGTGTACCGCCCACAGCTATAGCGCATCGTTATCGCCGGTGCTAGATTGGCCTGCATGCAAGCTCAATCTAGCACGTCGCTCATTTCACCCGCTGGGTGAAATGAGCGGACCCTGTCCTCCCCCTCCTCGCTCAGCACACATCGTGCTGTGCTGAGCGGGGAGATAGACGTGTGAGAGAGGGCCCTTAACAGTGAAGGTTTTCATGATATCCAGGCTTCAGTACAGATGATTTAATCTAAATAATTTAGGTACAAATTAAGTTACCTATGCTCAAGCATGGATAGCACTAAAACCTGGACTGTTAGTGTGCCTTGAGCACTGAGGTTGGGAATGCCTGAAATAAGTGCTACAATAATAATGCCTCTTAAGGCGGTTGGGCTGCGCTGGCCCGGGAGGTCCCATGTTCTGTACTTGAACCTTAGGAATGTTAGGGACCCACCCGATGAGGTCACCTGACCGTGGTATGTGGGCCCATATTTTTGGCCAAAATTTACACTAGGAACCCCAATTTTATTCCATGTTAAATTGCAGAGTTTATTCTAATTGTTTTGATTACCAGTGTTCTTAGTGTAGTGTCACCTGCATTTTCCCCTTTAGACAATAGCAATGTTACAACTACTATACAGAGTGCGTTCCTATACAGACATGTCCCCTTTGCCTAGTATCTTAGTGCCATATGTGCAAGATGCTCAGTACAGCTTAGATGTTGCGACACAATAGAAAAATGGACTTTTCCCTAAATATGGCATCTTAGCCACATGCTGCACAAGCCACTCACAGTGTAACAGAGACGCTAGGTTACTACTTTTGTCTAAAACATACGTAAAAAGTCACAGAATTAGCGTAAGGAAACGTGGCGGAACAGTCGCAGTTGCTCATATCGCAACATTTTCTGAACAGATTTGAGATGTGGACACCCACAGAAGTACAGCAAACCCTAGTGGTCAATGACGCTAGCAATGAAGTTTTGTTGCTTCTTGTAGTTTTTGAGGTGTGAATAAGATGCAACTGTTGAGGAAAAATAGGTGCTTGGCGCGGCTAAGTCGCAAAGTCAGGGCGATTTGGCACGCCTACAGAAACGGTGTATGGGAACACAAATGTACCTTGAAAACAATAATACACCTTTATGCATCATGCAGAAAAAAAAGTATCCAGCAGTTTCATATTTCTTATACTTCATACCTGATGGCATGGGGGTCCTGCAATTCTTCTTAATCAAGTCCTCATACAGATCCTTGTTCCCTTCTATATACTCCCACTCCTCCATGGAGAAATAGACAGTGACATCCTGACACCTTATAGGAACCTGACACACACAATGATAATGTTATCACACAGATGCCTCCCAGACAGGGGTGTAGCCAGCACTTTGTGGGCCCTAAAGAAACATTTTGAAGGGGCCCCTGTCCCAATGCTTCTAGAGAGACACCTCTCTTCAGCAGTTGTTAATGTTATACCCCATAGTAATGCCCAGTAGCGGATCTTGCCACGGGCAAGCAGTACTTTTGCCCGGGGCGCCGCCTTCCGGAGGGCGCTGGCGCCATCCGGAGGGCGCCGCACCATGGCAAGATCCGCCACTGCTGTGCCCTCCGCTGCCCGCTGTGTCCCCCCGGCTCCTGCGGCTCTGGTCCCGTGAAGGGAACTAGACGCGTAGCGTCAAGTTTCCCTTCGCAAAGAGGACCATTACTGAGCGGTGCACGATGATGTCATCACGCACCGCACAGCAAAGGTCCTCTCCGCGAAGGGAACAAGACACTACGCGTCTAGTTTCCCTTCGCGGAGAGGACCTTTTGCTGTGCGGTGCGCGATGACGTCATCGCGCACCGCTCAGCATTTAATCGGCGCTCCTGCTGTACAGGGGGCGTGACTGACCACGCCCCCTGTAGTAAGCCACGCCCCCATTCCCTGCCCGGGGCGCCGAGGGCATTCGAACCGGCCCTGGTAATGCCCTAGTTTATTTTCTGAATCTTGTGCCTTAGATAATGTTATGCCCCATAGCAGTGCCCTTGTTCATATTATATATATTCTATATCCTTGTTCATATTATGTCACATTGTAGGGCTGCCAGTATGCATTACACAGCACAGAATCCGCAATTCACGTTATGACATACAGGGTCCTCAGATCACATTATTCCACATTACAGTGCCCCCAGTTCATTGTATGCCACACTATAGTTCCCCCGCTTCATATTATGCCGCATTACAGTGCCCCCAGTTCACACAATGACATCCAGTGTACCCAGTTTATACTGTGACACATTAAAGTGCCTCAGTTCATATTATGTAACATGATAATGCTCTCCAGTTAATTTTATACCACATTACAATGAGCAGGTCCAGGGGCAAACCTAGATATATTGCAGACCCCAAGGCAAAAGTTTGTAAGAGTTCCCACGCATCACAAAATGGTGTATATAACACATGTAACTGTGACAGGAAAGGTGGGGTTCTCTCAGCTCTGGGCCCCATAGCAGCTGGTCTCCCTGCACCCATGGTAGCTACACCCTTGCTCCCAGACACAGTCCCCGGTGTTACCGTATAATGTCCCATTCCCAGCAGTCACCTCTCCAGTCAGCAGCTGAATGATCTTGTTGGTGAGTTCCAGGATTCTCTGGTCATTGTGTCTCTCATGTATCAGGGAGTGAGGTGGAGGCACTGTGACGGGGCTCTTGGTCCTGTTTAATCCCCCTGGTACACAGGTATGGCTTGAGCATTTTGACTGCTCACCGGCATTATTTTTTGTAGGATAATTCTGTGTATGATGAAAACAATACAGACAATTCTTTATATGAAGACGACAAACCATTCAATTATTACCATATTGTGAATGATCTCTTACCTCTCATTTCAGTCAGAATATAGGTTACCTAGTAGTTCTTTCATTGGCTGCACTGATTTTTATCAACAGCCAAAAGCAGAAATGAACGGTTTCCATAATTCCTGACCCTACTACTTTTTCCAAGGACTGGCATTAGTAGCAAACTCCTCATCCCCAATTCAATGTTTCGGCAGATGGGGGACAGCAGAATTCCAAAAATGCCGTAACAAGTCCTGTCTATCTTCATTCCAGCAGCTTATCTGTAGTGCATTGGGAAACTGTAACAATTTGTTTCATTTATGGGGATGGCGACAGAACTTGGACATCTTTTAATGTAATTGTGTTTTCACTTTGTAGGTTTGTTTATTGTCTTTATATTTTGCCTCATAATTATTTTATTGACAGGAATAAAAGTTGTTTTAATTACATGTACACAAATTGCCAATATCAGTATATGAGTGCTTGACCATTTCGGAATCTTAGCCTATACAGGTTATAGGTACCCCTTCGCTTTACAATAAACCATTCTCACAATGGCCTTCATTCCGAGTTGATCGCTCGCTAGCTATTTTTTGCAGAGCAGCAATCAGATAGTTGCCGCCTCTAGGGGAGTGTATTTTCGCTTTGCAAGTGTTCGAACACTTGTGCAGCCGAGCGGGACAAAAACGTTTTTTGCAGCTTCTGAGTAGGTCTGAACTTACTCAGCCCTTGTGATCACTTCAGCCTGTCCGGTCCCGGAATTGATGTCAGACACCCGCCCTGCAAATGCCTGGACACGCCTGCGTTTTCCCTACCACTCCCAGAAAACGGTCAGTTGACACCCATAAACGACCTCTTCCTATCAATCTCCTTGCGATCAGTTGTGCGAATGGATTCGTTGCTAGAAGCTTTGCACAGCAACGATGCTGTTTGTACCCGTATGACGCACCTGCGCATTGCAGTGCATACGCATGCGCAGTAGTAACCCGATTGCTGCGCTGTGAAAATCGTCAGCGTGTGATCAACTCGGAATCACCCCCAATGTTTGGATGGTGTATTTACATTTTTTTAAATACATTTTTTCTGTGACATCAAAATTTCCATCTAAATTCAGTAAGGATAATGGGCAGCACCATGAATACACATATGTACCTCTAAAACATAAACATGTACAATATATAGTGTACAATATATATAAGAATAGAACCTGGTGTGACCCTGCGTTTGCCGCTGATGTGAGGTTTTTGATAAACTGGTTCTGCAATATTTACAAGTCTGGTGAGTGCTTTTCTTGCTAAAATATAATAATAAGAATAGAACCTGGTAAATTACTTTAGCTGTTTGAGTCAGTTTTTATCCACAGACCTATTCCTGCTCATTCATGAACATTATATCTAACAGAAGAGCTTGTGGGATGTATGCTATCACTACAAGACATGAGAACATTCCCCAATCAATTCTGGCCCTCACTCCGAGTTGTTCGCGGGCTAGCTGCTTTTAGCAGCCGTGCAAATGCTAAGCCGCCGCCCTCTGGGAGTGTATCTTAGCTTAGCAGAAGTGCAAACGAAAGGTTCGCAGCGCTGCTACAAAAAAAGATTGTGCAGTTTCTGAGCAGATCCAGACCTACTCCTACCTTGCGATCACTTCAGACTGTTTAGTTCCTGTTTTGACATCACGAACACGACCTGCGTTCGGCCAGCCACACCTGCGTTTCCCCAGGCACGCCTGCGTTTGTATCTTACACGCCTGCGTTTTTTCCACACACTCCCCGAAAACGGCCAGTTACCTCTCAGAAACACCCACTTCCTGTCAATCACTCTGTGGCCAGCAGTGCGATTGAAAAGCGTCGCTAGACCTTGTGTGAAACTGCATCGGCTGTTGTGAAAGTACGTCACGCGTGCGCATTACGCCCCATACGCATGCGCAGAAGTTACTTTTTTTGCCTGATCGCTGCGTTGTGAACGAAAACAGCTAGCGAACAACTCGGGATGACCCCCTCTATCACAAGACAAGTCATCAGAAGAACTATCCACAGCCACCTCAAGATGTCCAGCACATCCTATTACAAGACATCAGAAGAACATTTCCCAGCAATCCAATCACTGCAACATGCCTATCCAATTCTATCACAAGACATCAGAACATTCCATAACCACCCATTCACTGCAACATGTTCAACCTATTACAAGACAACAGAAGAACACTCCCCACTCATACTACCAGAAGTCATTAGAAGAACATTACACAACCACCTCAACACGTCCAACCCATCCTATTACAAGACATCAGAAGAACATTTCCCAGCCATCCAATCACTGCAACATGTCCAACCCAACAGAAGAGCATTCCATAACCACCCAGTCACTGCAAAATTTCCAACTTATCACAAGATATCAGAAGAACATTCCTTACTCATACTATCAGAAAACATCAGTAGAACATTCCCCAACCATCCAATCACCTCAGCATGTCCAATCCACCCCATTGCAAGACATCAGAAGAGCAATCCATACTTATTCTAACAAGAAATAACTGCTTCCTTGTGAATGAGGTGGTCAGTGCTAAAATATAAAAAAGGACAAATAGTAGCTGAATATTATGCAAGCCTCTACCATAGGCAGTGTCACTTGCACTTATAATGACAGGTGACTGATGTCACTGTGACAATACTAGAACCCCACACCTCCCTAGTCAGGTCTCTGCATTAGTAATATAGGCCCTCATTCCGAGTTGATCGCTCGCAAGGCGATTTTAGCAGAGTTACACACGCTAAGCCGCCGCCTACTGGGAGTGAATCTTAGCTTCTTAAAATTGCGACCGATGTATTCGCAATATTGCGATTACAAACTACTTAGCAGTTTCAGAGTAGCTTCAGACTTACTCGGCATCTGCGATCAGTTCAGTGCTTGTCGTTCCTGGTTTGACGTCATAAACACACCCAGCGTTCGCCCAGACACTCCTCCGTTTCTCCGGCCACTCCTGCGTTTTTTCCGGAAACGGTAGCGTTTTTAACCACACGCCCCTGAAACGCCGTGTTTCCGCCCAGTAACACCCATTTCCTGTCAATCACATTACGATCGCCGGAGCGAAGAAAAAGCCGTGAGTAAAAATACTATCTTCATTGTAAAATTACTTGGCGCAGTCGCAGTGCGAATATTGCGCATGCGTACTAAGCGGAATTTCACTGCGATGCGATGAAATATACCGAGCGAACGACTCGGAATGAGGGCCATAGTTAAGAGTGATGTCATTAAAATATTCCAAGACCCCTCACCTCTCCAGTTAACTGTGTGAACATATCCAGTGTGAGATTTAATACACTCTCTGTCATGAAACTCCTCTCCTCATCCATCTTCAAACAGCTAAGGTTTTGGCAATTCTCCATCATCACATCCTTGTACAGATCCTTGTGTCCTTCTAAGTACTCCCACTCCTCCATGGAGAAATAGACAGCGATGTCCTGACACCTTAAAGGAACCTGATACACACAATGATACAGTCATTACCAAGACACCTCCACTGGTGTTACTGTATAATGCAGAGGTTCTCAAATGCGGTCCTCAAGGCACCCCAACGGTCCAGGTTTTTAGTATATTTATCACACAGCACAGATGGTTAAATCGAATTGAATGAGGTGCTAATTAAGTCATCTGTGGCAAAGCATACGTACACAGTAACGTAGTTGCTGAGGTTGAAAAAAGATTATTGTCCATTGAGTTCAACCTATATTTATCTACTGCTATATTCTGGATTTACTTTTATTGACCCAGATACTACCATACATTTATATTAAAGGTTATATCCTTGGATGACTTTTTCAGCTAAAAATTTGTCAAGCCCTTTCTTAAATCTATCAATTGAGTCAGCCATTACAACCTGCTCTGGCAGAGAATTCCATATCCTTACTGCCCTTACTGTGAAGAAACCCTTTCTTTGCTGGGTATGAAACCTCCTCTCCTCTAACCTAAGAGGATGACAGCGTGTCCTGTGTTCAGATCTCTTGATAAGCAAGTCACCTGATAATCCCATACATTGACCCCTAATGTATTTCTAAATATTAATCACGTCTCCTCTTAGACGCCACTTTTCTAGTGTAAACATATCTAACCTAGTAAGCCTTTCCTCATAATCCATTGACTGTAAGCCCTTAATCAATGTTGTAGCTCTTCTCTGAACCTTTTCAAATTCCATGAAGTCTTTTTTATAATGTGGAGCCCAAAACTGTACACTGTATTCTAGATGTGGCCGTACAAATTATTTATACAGTGGTAGGATTACACCCTTGTCTCTAATCCCCGTTTTATGCATGCCAATACGTTATTGGCCTTTTCTGCTGCTCCCTGACATTGGGCACTGCTGCTAAGTCTACTGTCAATGAGCACCCCCAAATCCTTTTCCATTACCGATTTACCTACATTTACCCCATTTAATTTATAGATTGCATGTTTGTTTCTGGTCCCTCAATGAATAACAGGGATCAGTACAAGATCCCGCCGGACAGGATCCCGGCGATCGGAATACAGACACTTGGATCGCGACCGGCACAATCCCGACAGGGGGGCAAGCGCAACGCAATTTGTTCTCCTTCTATGGGTGTCGTGGACACCCACAGAGGGAGACTATGTCAGGATTGTGCCAGTCGAGATCCCGCTGTCGGTATTCCGACCGTCGGGATTCCATCCGACAGGATCTTGACCGCATCCCGAATAACTTTACATTTCTCTATGTTAAACCTCATACTCTACTTTGCTGCCCAAACCTCTAGTTTAATGATGTCGTTCTGCAGAGATTCTACAACCTGATCTGATTTAATTATCATACACAGTTTAGTGTCATCTGCAAATATGGACACTTTGCTCTCAAGATTGTCTCCTATGTCATTTATAAATATGTTAAACAGAAGTGGGTCTAGTACAGGCCCTTGAGGTACACCACATAATACGTTAGTCCAACTTGAAAATGTTCCATTGACCAGCACTCGCTGCTCCCTATTTTCCAACCAATTTTTGACCCAATTACACATGTTGCTTTCTATACCAAGCTCTCTTAATTTATAAATCAACCTTATGTGAGGCACTTTGTCAAAGGCTTTAGCAAAATCTAAAAAGACCACACCCAATGTTCTCACTCACTTCTTCATAGAAGCTAATTAAGTTAGTTTGACATGACCTATCCCACACAAACCCATGCTGGTTCCTACTAATGATCTTGTTGCACCCCATGTACTCCTCAATGCTATCCCTTATTATACCTTCCAATGTTTTCCTCACTATAGATGTCAGACTTACTGGTCTATAATTTCCAGGATGTGTTTTACTTCCCCTTTTACATATTCGCCAGTCCCTAGGAACCGTGCCTGTTATAATAGGAGCTTTTAAGATTAAGTATAAGGTACTTGCTATTTCCGAGCTTAGCTCCATTAGAACCCTTGGGTGTAGTCCATCAGGTCCCGGAGATTTGTTAGTCTTAATTTTATGTAGTCACTCACATCCTCACTCAAACAAATATTTAGTGATGGAACATTATCATTTCTGTTACTATATAGTATTCCCACCATTTCTTTCTCTCTAGTAAATACTGACAAAAATAATTCATTAAATTTTTCTGCTTTTTAATTGTCATCATTAATCAATTCACCTAACTCACTTTTGTCTTTTTTTTTAACCTTTTTCCATTGATATACTTAAAAAACTTTTGGGGGTTTGATTTGCTTTCGTTTGCAATTTGCATTTAGTTTTCTATTTTAGCAGTTCTGAGTTCCCTTTTGCACTTTTTGTTACATTCTTTGTAGTAGTGGAAAGCCTCCACATTTCCATCAGATTTAAACGCTTTAAATGCTCGCCTCTTTTAATCCATTTCTACCTTTACCTTCTTATTAAGCCATTAAATGCTCACCTCTTTTTATCCATTTCTACCTTTACCTTCTTATTAAGCCACATCGGTTTCAACATGGGCCTTTGTTGCCCATGGGAACGGACTTATGTGTAAATTTGTCCAGCAACATTTTAAAGGTGTCCCACATTTCTGTAGTGCTATTACCTTTAAATAATTTATCCAATCTAAGTGTCAGTTGAACCCTTATATTGATGCTTTTGGAAACTTATTTTCGAATGAGACAATATTATGACCGCTGTTTCCCAAGGGCTCCCTTACATTAATATTTGATATCACCTCTACATTATTTGTTATTAATAGGTCCAGTATAGTACTATTTCTAGTTGGTTCATCAATTACTTGGGACAAGTAGCAATCTTTTAGTACAGATATGTACATGCGGCCCCTACCACCTAATTTTGCGGCCCGTGGGCTGTGTGTAGACCTGGCCCCCAGCCTCTGTATGCCAGTCCCATACATGTAAGCAGCCACCAGTTGCAGGGTACCACTGCAGTGTGATATAGAATAGTGGCGTCTGGCCCGTGGTGCCCCGGATCTCCCTTGGTTCCACATCCATTTGTTTGCACTGCCCCCTGCACTGTGTGGACTCCCCACAGTGCAGGAGGCAGTGCAAAGAAAGGAGGGTGCGACCAAGGGAGATCTGGGGACATCACAAGCCGGATCCTGCTATTATACTGCAGTGGTACCCTGCAACTAGCGCGCTGCTTACATGTATGAGACGCCATCATGTCTACACTGCAAAGCTAGGGAGTACACAGTGGCAACTTCAGTCTTCAGTGCCTGAAGGGCACTCTCTTTGTCTCCACCCTCCAAACAGCCGACAGGCCCTGCAACCCGCACCTGGCCCCAAGCTGCTCCAGGCAGTGTAGCGCTGCCTCCAACCCCCATTCTGCATGCAAGAAGAAACAGCTCAGCAGTATGCAGAGGAGCCATATGAAGAAGGAACCTGCAACCCTGGAGCCACAAAGATGCCACCAGCCACAGTCAGCCAAATAAAAGTAAATTAAATTAAGTATAAATGTATATTGGTTTTTCTCCTGCATCTGTGTATCTTTCATTGTGGGGGCATATGTGTATCTGGCACTGTGGGGGGATGTGTGTTATCTGGCACTGTGGGGGCATAAGTGTATCTGGCACTTTTAGGGGCATATGTGTACCTGGCACTATTGGGGCATATGTGTATCTGGCACTGCACTACTGAGGGTATATTTGTATCTAGCCCCATATGTGTATCACACACCCATTTCTTTGGCATTCGGCGTTCGCACATGGGGGGTCATTCTGTGATGATCGCTAGCTGCATTTGTTCGCTGTGCAGCGATCATGCAAAAAAATGGCAGTTCTGCGCATGCGATGTAGTTTTACACAGGGTCTAGCGATGCGTTTCAGTCGCACTGGCTGCCGCAGAGTGATTGACATGAAGTGGGCGTTTCTGGGTGGCAACTGACCGTTTTCATGGAGTGCTTGGAAAAACGCAGGCGTGGCTGGAAAAACGCAGGCGTGGCTGGGCGAATGCAGGGCGTGTTTGTGATGTCAAATTCGGAACAGAATGGTCTGAAGTGATTGCAAGCGCTGAGTAGGTTTTGAGCTACTCTGAAACTGCACAAAATAAATTTGTAGCCGCTCTGCGATAGAACCGTTCACACTTCTGCTAATCTAAAATACACTCCCAGTGGGCGAAGGCATAGCGTTTGCATGGCTGCTAAAAACTGCTAGCGAGCGATCAACTCGGAATGACCCCCATAGTACCACTAACAATTTTTTCCTACTTGCACCACTGCATTAAAGTAAATGTTTGCTTCACGAAACTTGACATCTCTTTGATTATACATTATTGTTGGTTTTTCTAAAAAACTTTTGAAAATTGCATATGAGACGCTTTCTTTTTCTTGCGGCCCACACCAGACTAAAGGCCCATACACACTTGACGATAAAATGAACGACGTCGTTCATTTCAGCCCTCATCAACGACGTCACTCATTATATCGTCAAGTGTGTATGCATCCGACGACCACCGATGCGCGGCCCCGCGGGACGTTAACGACCCTCGCTTATCTGTGGAGCATGTATGCTCAATTTCCACTATGGTCGTTACCGACCAGAGACGTCGTTGAATGTGTATGGTGTGACAGACCAACGACCAACGACCAAGCCACTGTTCACCAGTCCTGTTCCCAGCTCATTATTTTAATAAACTGTTCAGCTTGGATGCTTCAACGATGAATGGTCTATGGTCTTTGGTCTTTGGTCTTTGGTCTTTCGTCTTTGGTCTTTCGTCTTTGGTCTTTCATCTTTGGTCGTTGGTAGTTTGTATGCTCATGTCGTTTGCTCAGCTGTTCAAGGGAAGTTCAAGGGAAGTCGTTAACGATGGTCGTTAACGATGTGTGCATCGTCAAGTGTGTATGGGCCTTTAGACCTTGATTATTCGGCCCAGTTGGGATTTTGAGTTTGACATGCCTGTTTTAGTATATTTAAAAACCTATTTTCCCTGGCTATATCACGACTCATATAACCAATTTACGTCTGGATAATTAAAGTTCCCAATAATTAACACTTCCCCCATTGCTGCAGCCTTTTCAATTTGCTGTAGGTGTTGCGCTTCCTCAGTCACACTAATATCTAGCGGTTTATAGCATGTCCCTATTAGTAGCTTCTTTGAACATTTACCGCCACTTGATATTTTTAAAGGCGTCACTTACATATGTAACCTCTGGTGCGGATTCTATAAAAAAAGGGGCATGGCTTCACGTGTGCTGTCAGAAGGGGGTGTGGCATTCTGGGGTGCCGTCATAAGGGGGCATAGCTACACTTCCCGACCTCTATTTCTATCACTACGGGGGGGAGGGTTATGGGAGGTGCTGGCTTACCCCTGAGTCTGCAGTACCAGCTTCTACACGGTGACAGTAGCCGGGCACTGCACGTAATGTTACAGTGCAGCACCCAGCTCCTGTCACTAGCAGGTCCCAACACTTTGGTGACACCCCTTGGCGGGTGACACCCGGTTGCGAGTCGTACCCCCTCCCCGCACCCCCATTGTGATGCCACTGGATATTTCCACCCATAATGATTATGTTATCATCAGTGCCCTTGTACATACCTTTCTTTAAGTACGGTTTTAAGATTGGCTTAACATAAAGACATACTCCTCCGCTTTTATTTGCCCTGTCTCTCCTGAAAAGAGTATAGCCCTCCAAATGTACTACCCAGTCATGACAATCATCCCACCATGTCTCAGTAATACCTATGATGTCATATTGCTTGATAGAAATTATGTAAATTTTTGTGCTTTCCCTGGTTTACTATTTTTGGCTTTTATTCCCCTTCCCTCCTCTCCACCCCCATTTTTCTTAATGCTTCACTCCTTACTGCTCTCACTGAACCGTTCATAATTTCTTGCTGTTCCCTCCCCTCTGCCGCCTAGTTTAAAATCTCCACCAATCTTCTGACCGTCCTTCCCCCAAGCACTGCTGCCGCCTACTCATTCAGATGCAATCCATCATGACAATAAAGATGGCGCCTGACCGAGAAGTCAGCCCAATGTTCCAAAAAACCAAATCCCTTCTTCCTGCACCAGTCTCTAAGCCACACATTTTCCTCCCTAATCTCCCTCTGTCTCCCTGGGCTAGCGCATGACACGGGTAATAAAGCATGGATATAATGAAAACCTGGACCATTGGGGTGCCTTGAGGACCGCATTTGAGAACCTCTGGTATAATGTCCAATTTCCAGCAGTCACCTCTCCAGTCAGCAGCTGAATGATCTTGTTGGCGAGTTCCTGGATCTTCTGCTGATTGCCTCTATCATGTATTATTGAGTGAGGTAGAGGCTCCGCGATGGAACTCTGAGTCTTACTAAAACCCTCTGACACATAGGAATGGCGGCGTTTGGGTCTCTCAGGCTCATGACAGTGCTTGAAAACTGCCAAATGCTGTTAGTCAAAACAGAAAATACTAAATATTACTTGACGAGGATATTTGCAATCAGCATATAATAATACTTCTAAAATTATTCCCCATGAATTGCATAAATTACATTTTCAGAATCCCTCAGTCAGGTCCCTGTGTTAGCAATAGAAATAAGATTGATGTCACTGTGACACTCCCAGACTCCCTCACCTCCCCAGTCAGGTGCCCTATGTTAGTAATAGAGATAATAGTGATGTCACTACGACAATCCCAGACTCCCTCACCTCCCCAGTTAAGTCCCTGTGTTAGTAATAGAGATAATAGTGATGCAACTGTGACCACTACCAGACTCCCTCACCTCCCCAGTCAGGTCCCAGTGTTAGCAATAGAGATGAGTGATGTCACTGTTACACTCCCAGACTCCCTCACATCCCCAGTCAGGTCCCTGTGTTAGTAATAGAGATAAGAGTGATGTCACTGTGACATTTTCAGACTCCCTCACCTCCCCATTCAACAGATAAATGATCTCCAGGGTGAGGTTCACAATCCGCTCAGTTATTTGAAGCCGTTCATCAGCCATCCTTAGAGTCCGATTATCTGATTTGTATTTTTTTACCAATAGACGGGTGACCTCTAATAGAGATATGGAGGATGTATGTAGCATCACCTAGAAATACAAGACAGAGAACATTATATAGAACAGAGAATTCTTAATGCTTAGGGAACTGGTCTTCTCTAGGATATAAACAGGGTAATGAGATAAAACTGCTGTGCATCACAGCTCACTAGCATACCTCCCAACATTTAGACACGAGAAGTCCAGACATGCCCAGTCTTACCAAACCCTGCCTGATCCTTGGGTAAAATGCTACTAATTTTCATGTAGTCCCTGCCTCTTCTGAGGTCTGCACATCGGGACTGCCCCTCTTAAAATCAGGACTTTTGTCAGATATGTGCTAGTAAGAGGGAAGCATATTGGTAAAGTCATACTTGCCAATATAGCCAGAATCACTAATGGCCATTAGGGTGGACTGGAGACCTGGCACAGAAAAACACATTGTCATGTCTCCGTCCCCACCAGTGTTTTGCAGCGATTTTCAGCATAGTCACTATCAGCAGGAGAGCATGTTACAGCATGTATGCAATATATCTCATTATCTTTTCCTGTGTATATTAATATTTCCTATATGTATTTTTAGCACATACAGTATTTCATATTATTTTTTTGTTTGTAACATAAATCTGTGCGTATATGTCAGTGAAGCTATGTCCAAGGACACAGGCACTGGACTTGGCATGGCCAAAAAATGGGAGCGACCCCCCCTCCTCTCCCCCCATATTTCTCGACCCCTGTCCATCACCACCCTTCAACGGCCTCAGCAAGTCAAACAAGCTGCAGCTTAGGGAGCACTGCCACCAGCATCACAGGCAGATCTGCACATGCATATATCTGAAAACATCGGAGATGTACCTGAACCATTGGGATTGCTGACATCTCTGAATCCGGCCCTCCGTCCCTACATTGGTTTCCGGTATTTGACCAAATCCAAAATAAAATTCTTCTATGGACTTAAAAAGTAATTAAGAGAACTGACAACTGCCTGAGTTTTTTCTGTCTTTGCTCCTAGGGATGACCGATGGTTTTGACCGATAGCGGAGGTCATATGGTTCTCCACCATTGATGTTATAACTTACAGTGCTTCCTCGGGAACTTGCTTACTATTATAATTGTTATCGAAACAGATGTTGGGAGGGACATCTTGTGATCTTGCTGAAATGTTTCAATAAATGTCTACAGGAAATCAAATGAACCGTGAGTGCTGCCATGGCCATCTTTACCTATTGGCTAAATGGGCAGTTGCCCAAGGACCCCAGGATTCAAAGGGCCTACGGCTGATAGCAATGCCACCTGCCGCCGATACCACCAACCCCCCACTGCTCACCTTCCTTCCACACAGCCTCCTCAGTTTGCACTTTCCCAGGGACTCTTGCAGATCCAGAGCCTGATCATCTCACCCATGAGGACTAGTGTGCTCCCTGCCCAGCAGTGTCCTCGGCCCACAACAGCCACCCATGCCAGAGTCTAGATCAATGCAGGACTGAGAACTTTCCCCAAAGAGGTTTGTTGCAGTAGTTCGGCTGCAGAGAACCATGGGACCGGGGAAGATGGCTGACCTCTGCATGCTCATCCACTGCTCGCTGGCTGCCTCCTGTACATCTGCCCGGGCAGACTCTGACTTCTCCAACCGGGGCAAAGTGTAGAAGCTGGCGTCTCACATGAAGAGACTGTCCATGGAGGAGCTGGAGGGTGCTCTCTATGCAGGTACTCAAGGGACACGGTCCCTGCGGGGTGGCTAAATGGGCACAGCTGCCGCCAATACCACCAACCTCCCAAAACTGGAGGATTGGGGAATAACTTACCCCGTACATACATTTAAGGGAGGATGGGAAAGCAAAACCTAAGCATGGTGTTAAAGTGGACGTGCACTGCTACATCTGAGTCCTATCAAAAATAATTTACATATAAATATAAATGTGACCCAAAGCAGTTAGTAAGATCTACTATTTGATGAAAATACACTGATACTTTCTGGGCTTGCTCATGTATTGTGTATTACAAGTGGTTCTATATAAGTGCCCACAATGAACCTTAGTTTAAAATGCATATAGCCACATGAATCACTGTGCCTTATAACCAATGCAGGGAAATGTATACATCTCTGATTTGACCACCCCCCTCCCCAAGAATAACATAACAGCTACATAATGGGGGTAAGGTGCAATCAGGGAGATTGTAAGACTCTTCAGGGAGTCAGGGAGATTGCTCCTATTTCAGGGAGTCTCCCTGGTAATCAGGGAGAGTTGGCACTGTTGGTATGTGTACTTTGGCTTACCATACTATCCCTTTAAATCAGAACACTAATGAATTATGTAGGTTCTCTACCTGCTTAAAACTGTTAGGATATGATGTGCTCTGTACCTGTCTCCTTCTGTGTACCAGTCTATGAGTGCATCCTCTAATGATAGACCTCTGGTGCCAGCAGTCACTCGGAGGTAGAATTATATGATGTAAGTTCCTGTTCCTCCATCCCAGAGAGAAAGTGAGGAGAGTTTGACACACAGTGAGAGACAGAGTCCAGTGTGTACAAGTGTGCAGAGCCGAGACTGGGAGCAGATCTCAGCTACAGAGACTCACAGTGTACTTCCTAAGGAGAAGAGTGAAGTTGTCAACAAAGTGGTGGAGTACAAAAACCTGGTGGAGAATCGGACAGGTTTGAAACTAAAGATCCTGAGATCAGACAACGGTGGAGAGTATGATTACAAAGTCTTAGCCGCATTCCTTAGGAAATATGGCATAAAGCATCAGCTAACTATTGCCTACACACCAGAACAGAATGGCGTGAGTGAGCGGGCAAACCGCACAATTGTTGAAAGAGCATGAACTATGTTAAGTGATGCTGGCCTGGAAGATAAGTTTTGGGCAGAAGCAGTATCTACTGTAGTATACCTAAAGAAACGAGCACCCACAGTGGGTGTCAAAGGTAAAATGACACTTGAGGTGTGGTCCAGGAAAAATCCAAGTATCAGTCATCTTTGTGTCTTCGGGAGCAAAGCAGACTTTGGGATGTTACACGCAAACGTCTTCTTAAATCCAGAGATGTGGTATTCTACGAGACAGCACCACTAACTGGAGCAGTGGAGAAACAAGAAAATGTATCATTGGATGTACAGGCAGCAGAAAGCGTGTCTGAATCTGAGAGTGTCAAAGAAGACAAGTCAGAGAACAGAAGTTCCACAAGGAGCAACAAAGATGTTCCAGCCAAGAAAAACAGTGAGGAGTATGCAAACATAGCTTACTGTGAACCTCAAAGCATACAGGAAGCAAAGTCAAGCAGTGATTGGACAGAGTGGAAGTCAGCAATTGATACAGAACTGTCAACACTACATATCAACTAGACTTTGATTCCGCATTCCTTAATGGAGAATTGATTGAGGAAATTTATATGGAACCACCTGAACATTATGATATGGACATATTCCAAACTGGGAAAGCTTGTCTCTTAAAGAAGTCGCTATACGGCCTCAAAAATAGAGTGGTCGTTGCTGGTATGTAAAGTTGGATGCAGCTTTACTAGAAATGAACTTTGTTAGGTCAGAGACTGATCACTACCTATACTACAAAACCATCAAAGAAAAGTTGTTCATCATAGCTGTCTATGTGGATGATTTACTTTTGGCAGGTCAAGAAGATCACATCACTGACGTCAGGCACCAGCTTTAACAAAGATTCAAGTTGAAAGATCTAGGCCCTGCAACTCATCTATTAGGTATGAAAATTGTACAAAACCTGCAAGAGGGAACTGTCACAATTGACCAACAAACATACATTGAGGCAATAATTTCCATGTACGGAATAACAGATGCAAAACCAGTAAGTACTCCCACTGATAAAAGTACAAAGATGGTCAAGGCCATGTCACCAAGCCAGTTCGCAAATAATCCTAGGAGACAACACTGGATTGCAGTAAAGAGAATACTAAGGTACCTCAAAGCTACAAGTTCACTAAAGCTGAAATTTACAAGATTATTAGATACCAGCTTAAAAATATTCTGTGATGCCAGCTGGGGATTAGATGAGGATGATAGACATTCTTATACTGGATACCTGTTTGCACTAGCAGGTGCAGCTGTAAGCTGGGCAAGTAGGAAACAACCCACAGTTGCTCTTTCTACAACAGAGGCAGAGTACATGGCGCTCACAGAAACTTCAAAAGAAGCGCTTTGGATAAGAGAGACTTTATGTGAATTAGGTCTTCTTTACCACAGTGAGATCATCAACATAAAGTGTGATAACAAGGGAGCAATTGATCTTTCTTGTAGCACAAAGCATCATGGACGGTCTAAGCACATTGCTATAAGACATCATATTATTCGTGAGTTGGTGGAAAACAAGTCCGTCAATGTGGAATATGTTGCAAGTGAAGAAAATATAGCTGACATGTTGACAAAAGGACTGTCATCATACTTGCTACTTGCATTCCTGATGGAATGTGGACTAGAATATGGTTAATGTTGATTTATTCTTACTGTTTTTGCTTCACATTATATTTTCAGTTACAGGAGTGACTTTATTGATTTTTTTGATAAAATGTCATGTTCTTTGAATTTGTGACCGGAGACAGTCTTAAGCGAGGGGGAGTGTTAGGATATGGGCCCTCATTCCGAGTTGTTCGCTCATTAGTTTTTTTCGCAACGGAGCGATTAGTCGCAAACTGCGCATGCGCAATGTTCGCAGTGCGCCTGCGCCAAGTAAATTTGCTAAAAAGTTTGTTTTTTTACTCACGGCCTAATGAAGAAATTTCATCGTTCTGGTGATCGGAGTGTGATTGACAGGAAGTGGGTGTTTCTGGGCGGAAACTTGCCATTTTATGGGTGTGTGCGAAAAAACGCTGGCGTTTCTGGGAAAAACGCGGGAGTGTCTGAAGAAACGGGGGATTGTCTGGGCGAACGCTGGGTGTGTTTGTGACGTCAAACCAGGAACGAAACTGACTGAACTGATCGCAGTGGAGGAGTAAGTCTCGAGCTACTCAGAAACTGCAAAGAAATTTCTATTCGCAATTCTGCTAATCTTTCGTTCGCAATTCTGCTATGCTAAGATACACTCCCATTAGGCGGCGGCTTAGCGTGTGCAATGCTGCTAAAAGCAGCTAGCGAGCGAACAACTCGGAATGAGGGCCATGGTGCACTCTGTACCTGTCTCCTTCTGTGTACCAGTCTATGAGTGCATCCCCTAGTGTCAGACCTCTAGTGCCAGGAGTCACTCGGAGGCGGAGTTATATGATGTAAGTTCCTGTTACTCCATCTCAGAGTGTGGAGAGTGTGACACACAGTGAGAGACTGAAAGACAGAGTCCTGTGTGTACAAGTGTGCAGAGCTGAGACTGGGAGCAGATCTCAGCTACAGAGACTCACAGTGTTCCAGTGCATGCTGCATCATCTTCTCTACCACTGGGAGTCATGCAGTCCTCCATGCTTCACCACCACAGACATCTCCTGATAAGTACCACTACCTAATGCTGTTACCTTGTGTGATATACAGTATATGCTCCTCCTATCAGTGTTACATCTGAGTCACCTGTGTACACTAAATAAACCTGCATTACTGTTTAAGTCTTTAAGTGTGTGCACTGACTTCACTGCACCAGATAGCCCAATACACTCTGCAAACAAATACCAGGTGAAATGCAGGCTTGAAGTCAGCCAGCCACAGAGCCTGTGGAAGTCATGAGGGTCCCAGTTTAAAAGGACAGTATGGTAAGCCTATATATTCTATGTATTGTTCAGGGGAGAAAAAAATACTCTTTTTTTAGGGGCACTCTTGATTGAAAGGTTTCTGATTGGTTGAAAATGTTATCTTTGTAAACCTGTTATAAAAAGTTAAATAAGTTTGTCACTTTAGATTTACTTATTTTTGGTGTTTTTTCATTTATTTGACTCTATCATTTTGACTGTGTACTAACCTCTTGTCTAAATCTCAGCAATATTGTTGACGACAGTATACCATCTCAAACCTTATGTACATTGGAGTTAATAGAGTTTATTCCCTTGTTTTGAAGTGTCAATATATACAGGTTTGTGGAATCTAAATTGATTGTGTGGTCCCTAACTGCGATGGTGAAGTGTTTGAGTAGTTTTTCTTTAGGTAAATTCATGTTTTTAGGACATATAAGGCCTATAGTTTAAAAAAGAAAACAAAAAATGTATATGGGTCTTATACCCACTTACATAACATTCATATCTAATATGCAAGAATTGATGACAAAATCAAACAATTTATTGTACTGCAGCTTCCACAGTACTGAAAAACTGGGAGGCGGTTAATATCCTGACTGCCGAAAAAACCGACACCGGAATCCCAACACCCGTTAAAATTCAGAATTCCAACAGGTTCATGGTACCAATGCTGGAACTCCGACAGCCGGGATCCCGGCCGTTGTGAGTATACCAGCATAGATTACTCATTTTTGCTGGGAGGGAGGGGGGGGGGGGGTTGTTAGGTTTAACTGACACCAGGGAAGTTAGGGTTATGCTGCCGGGGGTGGAAGGTTAGGGTTAGGCTGCGGACGAGGGGGCTAGGGTTAGGCACCACCATGGGGAGGTTAGGGTTAGGCACCACCGGGGGGGGGGGGGGTTAGGGTTAGGCTGTGGGAAAGGAGGTGGTTAGGGTTAGGCACCCCTGGGGGGGAAAAGGTTAGGATTAGGCTGTGGGACAGGAGGTGGTTAGAGTTAGGCACCACCAGGGGGAGGTTAGGGTTAGGTTGTGGGACAGGAGGTGGTTAAGGTTAGGCACCACCGGGGGGAGGTTAGGATTAGGCACCACCAGGGGAGAGGTTAGGGTTAGGCACCACCGGGGGGGGGGGGGGAGGTTAGGGTTAGGCTGCGGACAGGGGGATTAGGGTTAGGCACTATGTGGGGAGGGTTAGGGTTAGGTCGTGGGACAGGAGGTGGTTAGGGTTTGGCACCACCAGGGGGAGGTTAGGGTTAGGCACCACCAGGGGAGAGATTAGGGTTAGGCATCACCGGGGGGGGGGGGGGGGGGCGGGGGAGGTTAGGGTTAGGCTGCAGACAGGGGGATTAAGCAGGGCCGGTGCAAGGACTCCCTGCAACCTAGGCAAATCTTCACCCTAGTGCCCCCTAACCTGCAAAACCCCCTCCCCCCCACCTCCCAGGGGTGATGCAGGTGGCCACTAGGTGGGCTGTGGTGAATTGCATCATTATAGATATACAGAGAAAAGGACTTTTAAAGTGATAAAATATATTGTAAACAAGTTACAAAATTTAGTGACTTTGTTCACAATATACTTTCACTTTAAAGTCCTTAAGTGCCGTCCATTCTTTATATGCTGTATAACACTGTATATGGGGTCTGGTGTGGGTATTTAATTAGGGCTGGGTACGGAATGCCGCCAGTCAGAATACAGACAGCAGCATCCTGACAACCATAATACCGACATTTTAAATGAAATTAATTAACCTTACCCTAGCCCTACCTCCCCGCAGCCTAACCCAAAACCTCTCCGACACACTAATATTCAGGATGCCCCTTTAATTATATGTGCGCATACATAAATATATACGCACATACATATATTTGTATGCTTCTTATTGTGTTCCAACCCCACATCTGCAAGTTCATTACTAACCCGCATACAGACACATCCTTCAGTTTTTTGGTAGATGAATTCAGTGGTGCCCTCCAGTGACTGGCACCCCCTAGGCAGCCGCCTAAAGCTGCCTAATGGTAGAGCCGGCCCTGGGGTTAGGGTTAGGCACTATGTGGGGAGGGTCAGGGTTAGGATGTGGGACAGGAGGTGGTTAGGGTTAGGCAGCACCAGGGGGAGGTTAGGGTTAGGCACCACCAGGGGTGAGGTTAGGGTTAGGCACCACCGGGGGGGGTGGGGGGTGGGGGGGGGGGGGGTGGCTAGGGTTAGGCTGCGGACAGGGGGGTTAGGGTTAGGCACCAACACAGGGAGGTTAGGCGTAGGCTCTAAGGGGGGAGGTTAGGTTTAGGCTGTGGAACAGGAGGTGGCTAGGGTTAAGCACCACCGGGGAGTGGTTGGGTTAGGCTGCGGGACAGGAGGTGTTTAGGGTTAGGCACCACTGGGGAGAGGTTAGGGTTAGGCTGTGGAAAGGGAGGGTTAGGGGGTAGGGGACAGGGATAAAATTAGTAAACTCCACCCTGTTGGGATAACATACTGTACATCGGGATGCCAGCGTCAGTATTTTGACCACCAGCATCCCGTCTGACGGTCATTCATACCGAACCCATCAAACTGCATTCAGATGTAGGCAATCGGGTATAACGATGCAGCCTTTTCTTATAACAGCCTCATAGCCAGTGTTACTATTGTTACAGGAAAATCTTTCTGATGCTAATACTATTAAAACTCTCCTTATATCACGCTCATGGCATATATATAAATTGTAACAGATAATCTCATTGCAAGTTTCTAGGTACATTACTCAATTACACAGAACATTCACAGACTCATAATTCTACCAAATGCAGTTTTTCCAGGAAGATTGCTGTGTTTTGTGTTAGGGGAATATACATATTTTGTGCATTTATCTGGCACAGAGTTATTCTTTACATGCAAGAAATGTAATTAGCATGACATATAAGACCAGCAATCACTGTGTATGCATGAGCTGCAATGATATATTCAGATAGACATTAATCAGCTCCTGACTGTCATTTTTCAAACACAGTCTGTAACATGTAAATTAGGAGTGGATTGACTGGTACTTTATCCATGGGCAAACACAGCGGTGGTTTCCAGTTGCCCGGAAACCCTCCTCCACTTAGCCTGCAGCTCAAATTATAACCACAATAGCAATAGTAAATAATCCGATTACTAGAGCTGCCGACATAACATGCAGTATAAGGGACAGAGCAGAGCTGCTGTACATGCCCAGTGGTAGCAGCTTCTTCTATCAAGTTTGCTGTGTGTGTGGATCTGAGTGCTCAATCAGTGCACTGGACCAGAGAGTAGCTACCAAGAAGAAGAGACAGGAGCCTTACCATGAGGTGGGAGAATGTGTACTTAGAAAGTGCAGTTCTGTCTTCTACTGGTTCTACTATGTTTGTGTATGAGTGAATTAATTTATTATGGGATGTTTAAACTTTCCCTGACCACTTATGTTAATTATATGTCTTAAATATGTTTTATACAGCCTATAGTACAGACCATCTATAGTGTTAATTATTAATACTGTATTCCATACAACAGCCATTGTACAAAAGGACCAATGTGTGTGTATATAATAAGAATTTACTCACCGGTAATTCTATTTATCGTAGTCCGTAGTGGATGCTGGGTACTCCGTAAGGACCATGGGGGTATAGACGGGCTCCGCAGGAGACTGGGCACTCTTAAAAGAAAGATTAGGTACTATATCTGGTGTGCACTGGCTCCTCCCTCTATGCCCCTCCTCCAGACCTCAGTTAGGGAAACTGTGCCCGGAAGAGCTGACATTACTAGGAAAGGATTTGGAATCCAGGGTAAGACTCTTACCAGCCACACCAATCACACCGTACAACTCGTGATAACTATACCCAGTTAACAGTATGAACAATAACTGAGCCTCTCTCAACAGATGGCTCATACAATAACCCTTTAGTTAAGCAATAACTATATACATGTATTGCAGAGAGTCCGCACTTGGGACGGGCTCCCAGCATCCACTACGGACTACGAGAAATAGAATTACCGGTGAGTAAATTCTTATTTTCTCTGACGTCCTAGTGGATGCTGGGTACTCCGTAAGGACCATGGGGATTATACCAAAGCTCCCAAACGGGCGGGAGAGTGCGGATGACTCTGCAGCACCGAATGAGCAAACTCAAGGTCCTCCTCAGCCAGGGTATCAAACTTGTAGAATTTTGCAAAAGTGTTTGAACCCGACCAAGTAGCAGCTCGGCAAAGTTGTAAAGCCGAGACCCCTCGGGCAGCCGCCCAAGAAGAGCCCACCTTCCTCGTGGAATGGGCTTTTACTGATTTAGGATGCGGCAGTCCAGCCGCAGAATGTGCAAGCTGAATCGTGCTACAGATCCAGCGAGCAATAGTCTGCTTTGAAGCAGGAGCACCCAGCTTGTTGGGTGCATGCAGGATAAATAGCGAGTCAGTTTTTCTGACTCTAGCCGTCCTGGAAACAAAAAGTTTCAGGGCCCGGACTACGTCCAGCAACTTGGAATCCTCCAAGTCCCTAGTAGCCGCAGGCACCACAATAGGTTGGTTCAAATGAAACGATGATACCACCTTAGGGAGAAATTGGGGACGAGTCCTCCATTCTGCCCTTTCCATATGGAAGATCAGATATGGGCTTTTACATGACAAAGCCGCCAATTCTGACACACGCCTAGTCCAAGCTAAGGCCAAAAGCATGACCACTTTCCACGTGAGATATTTTAGCTCCACGGTCTTAAGTGGCTCAAACCAGTGGGATTTTAGGAATCCAACACACGTTAAGATCCCAAGGTGCCACTGGAGGCACAAAAGGGGCTGAATATGCAGCACCCCTGTAACAACGTCCGAACTTCAGGCAGTGAAGCCAGTTCTTTTTGAGAGAAAAAGGGATAGGGCCGAAATCTTGGCCTTTATGGATCCTAATTTTAGGCCCATAGTCACTCCTGACTGTAGGAAGTGCAGGAATCGACCCCTCTGGAATTCCTCTGTAGGGCCTTCTCGGCCACACACCAAGCAACCTATTTTCGCCATATACAGTGAAAAAGTCTTGCTGTCACGTCTTTCCTAGCCTTTATCAGCGTAGGAATAACTGCATCCGGAATGCCCTTTTCTGCTAGGATCTGGCGTTCAACCGCCATGCCGTCCAACGCAGCCACGGTAAGTCTTGGATCAGACAGGGTCCCTGTTGCAACATGTCCCAACTGAGAGGCAGAGGCCATGGGTCCTCTGAGAGCATTTCTTGCAGTTCCGGGTACCGAGTCCTTCTTGGCCAATCCGGAGCAAAGAATATTGTTCACACTCCTCCGTTTATTACAATTCTCAGCCCTTGGGTCTGAGAGGAAGAGGAGGGAATATATAGACCGACTGGAACACCCACGGTGTTACTAGTGCGACCACAGCTATCGCCTGAGAGTCCCTTGACCCAGCGTAAAACCTTTTTTATCTTTTTATTGAGGTGGGACGCCATGTAGTCCACCTGAGGCAGTTTCCATCAATTTGCAAAACTGCGTGACGACTTCCTGATGAAGTCACCACTTTCCCGGGTGGAGGTCGTGTCCACTCCCGGAATGAACACTGCTGACAGTGCGCTTACTTGATTCTCCGCCCAGCGAAGAATTCTGGTGGCTTCTACCCTCGCCACCCTGCTCCTTGTGCCGCCCTGGCGGTTTACATGAGCCCCTGCGGTCTGACTGGATCAGAACCGGTTGGTCGCGAAGCAGGAACTCCGCTTGACTTAGGGCGTTGTATATTGCCCTTTGTTCCAGGATATTGATGTGAAGGCAAGTCTGTTGGCTTGACCACAAACCTTGGAATTTTCTTCCCTGTGTAACTGCCCCCCACCCTCGGAGGCTTGCATCCGTGGTCACCAGGACCCAGTCCTGAATGCCGAATCTGCGGCCCTCGAGAAGGTGAGCACTCCGCAGCCACCACAGGAGAGACACCCTGGCCCTGGGGGATAGGGTGATTAACCGATGCATCTGAAGATGTGATCCGGACCACTTGTCCAGTAAGTTCCATTGTCCTTGCATGGAACCAGCCGAAGGGGATGGCCTCGTATGATGCCATCATCCTTCCCAGGACTCGAGTGCAGTGATGCACTGACACCTGTTTTGGTTTTCAATGGATTCCTGACCAGTGTCATGAGCTCCTGAGCTCTCTCTATCGGGAGATAAACCCTCTTCTGGTCTGTGTCTAGGATCATGCCTAGGCGAGGCAGATGAGCTGTAGGAACCAACTGCGACTTCGGAATATATAGAATCCAGTCGTGTTGCCGTTTCACTTCCAGAGAAGGTGATATGCTGTCCAGCAACTGCTCTCTTGATCTCGCTTTTATGAGGAGATCATCCAAGTATGTGATAATAGTCACACCTTGCTTCCGCAGGAGCACCATCATATCCGCCATTACCTTGGTGAAATTGGTAATGACAATCCCGTACCGCAATTCTGAGGTACGCCTGATGAGGTGGATAAATGGGGACACGAAGGTATGCATCCCTTATGTCCCGATTCATTTCAGGCTTGCAATGACCGCTCTTAGCGATTCCATCTTGAACCTGAACCTTTTCAGGTATATGTTCAGGGATTTTAATACAATATGGGTCTAACCGAACCGTCTGGTTTCGGGATTATAACATGGTCGAATAATAACACCCTCTTGTTGAAGGAGGGGACCCTTGACCACCACCTGTTGAAGATACAATTTACGAATTGCAGTTAACACTGGCTCTCTCTCTTGGGGGGAAGCCCGCCGGGTTCTCGGTGAGGGGGCATCTTCTCACAGTCCAGCCTGTATCCCTGCGATACAATTTCTATTGCCCAGGGATCTAACAGGGAGTGAACCCACTTGTGGCTGAACTTACGAAGGCGTGTCCCCACCGGGCCTAGCTCCGCCTGTGGAGCCCCAGCGACATGCGGTGGATTTTTGTAGAGGCCGGGGAGGACTTCTGTTCCTGGGGACTAGCTGTGTTGTACAGCTTCTTTCCTCTGCCCCCGGCTCTGACAAGAAAGGACGCACCTCAGACTTTCTTGTTTCTTTATTCGAAAAGCTGTATTTAATAATGTCGTGCTTTCCTAGGCTGTGCAGGAATATAAGGCAAAATATCAGAATTACCAGCTATAGCTGTGGAGACCAGGCCCGAGAACCTTTCTCCACACAATCCTCAGCCTTCCATATGCCTCTTAAGTCGGCATCATCTGTCCAATGTATATTCTACAGGACACGTCAAGCAGAAATCAACATAGATTTTGTCTCTAGGACCCAGTATACTCATGTCCCTTTGGGCATGCTTTATAATTATATATCTATCACTTAAGACAGCATCTTAAAATATTTATATGCATACTAGGGTCTCAATCTCTGCTGATAAGGTACCTGTCCACGCTGCCACAGCGCTATAAACCCATGCCGACACAATCGCCGGTCTGGGTAGTATACTAGAATGTGCACACTATCTGCAGGATCCCTGAGAATAGCTAGTGCAAACAGGACACCCAAGGGGAAGATTCTCAACACATCCTGGCCCTAGTGGGGAAAGGATACAACCTGAGAATTCTCTTGTGGGAAGCTGCCGTCTCTTGTCTGGAGATTCCCGCTCTTTTTCCTCATGAGAGGAGGGAAATTTACCTCAGCATTCTTCCCCTTAACATGTGTACTCTCGTGTCAGGGACAGATGAGTCATCAGTGATATGCAATTCATATTTTATTCCAATAATCATATATTGAATATCTTTTAGCCCTCTTGGCTGTAACTTTGCATTATCGTAGTCGACAGTGGAGTTAAACTCCGTGTCGATACTTTGTTATTTTGGATAGTGAACATAGAGAGACTCTGAAGGACTCTGTGACATAGGGACAGACCAGGGTAGATTTCCTTTCTGTTCCCTAACCTTTTGTGCAATAATTTTACCTCAGCACTTACACATATCCAAACAGGTGTCGGCGTTGTCGACGGAGACACCCTCCCACACACATATCCGCTCTATCACCTCCTTAGAGGAGCCTTTTACCTCAGACATGTCGACACACACGTACCAACACACCACACACACAGGGGATGCTCTATTTGAAGACAGTTCCCCCACCAGGCCCTTTGGAGAGACAGAGAGAGAGTATGCCAGCACACACCACAGCGCTATATAATACAGGGATGTACACTATACTGAGTGATTTTTCCCCTATAGCAGCTTATATACACAGTTTTGCGCCTAAATTTATGTGCCCCCCTCTCTTTTTTACCCTTTGTGTACCAGGATACTGCAGGGGAGAGCCTGGGGAGCTTCCTTCCAGCTGAGCTGTGAAGAGAAAATGGCGCCGGTGTGCTGAGGAAGAAGGCCCGGCCCCCTCAGCGGCGGGCTTCTGTCCTTTTATGTACTTTAATGGCGGGGGTTACTGTACATATACAGTTTATCAGACTGTATTATGTGCTTTTCGCCAAGTAAGGTAATCTAATTGCTGCCCAGGGCGCCCCCCCCAGCGCCCTGCACCCATCAGTGACCGGAGTGTGTGGTGTGCTAAGGGAGCAATGGCGCACAGCTGCAGTGCTGTGCGCTACCTTAATGAAGACCGGAGTCTTCAGCCGCCGATTTTCAACTTCTCTTCGTTCTTCTGGCTCTGCAAGGGGGACGGCGGCGCGGCTCCGGGACCGGACGACCGAGGACTGGGCCTGTGTTCGATCCCTCTGGAGCTAATGGTGTCCAGTAGCCTTAGAAGCCCAAGCTAGCTGCAAGCAGGTAGGTTCGCTTCTCTCCCCTCAGTCCCACGTAGCAGTGAGTCTGTTGCCAGCAGATCTCACTGAAAATAAAAAACCTAACAAATACTTTCTTTTCTAGGAAGCTCAGGAGAGCCCCTAGGGTGCATGCAGCTCTGGCCGGGCACAGATTCTAACTGAGGTCTGGAGGAGGGGCATAGAGGGAGGAGCCAGTGCACACCAGATATAGTACCTAATCTTTCTTTTAAGAGTGCCCAGTCTCCTGCGGAGCCCGTCTATACCCCCATGGTCCTTACGGAGTACCCAGCATCCACTAGGACGTCAGAGAAATATATGTATGTTCAAGGTCTGTATTAGATTCTTCAACCACTCCACCAGACTCCGGCACTTGCTTCAATGTTATGCAGAGCGGGAGATTGTGGATTGCTTTTTGAACCCCCCCTCTAAAACTCCTGCATTTGCGCATGTAATCTCACAATTTTACCTCTCTTTGATAAATACCCCTAAATGTTCCTTAACCTCTTCAGGGACAAAATTTTAATTTTAGATATATACTATATAATTGAAAGAGTTTTAAAACATATATTTCATTGAAAAAAGATAATACAGCGCAGTACAGGGAGGGAGCACACACTACATAAAGCACAGTACAGGGAGGGGGAGCACACACTACATACAGCACAGTACAGGGAGGGAGCACACACTACATACAGCACAGTACAGGGAGGGAGTACACACTACATACAGCACAGTACAGGGAGGAGGAGCACACACTACATACAGCACAGTACAGGGAGGGGGAGCACACACTACATACAGCACAGTACAGGGAGGGGGAGCACACACTACATACAGCACAGTACAGGGAGGGAGCACACACTACATACAGCACAGTACAGGGAGGGTGAGCACCCACTACATACAGCACTGTACAGGGAGGGGGAGCACACACTACATACAGCACAGTACAGGGAGGGGGAGCACACACTAAATACAGCACAGTACAGGGAGGGGGTGCACACACTACATACAGCACAGTACAGGGAGGTGGTGCACACACTACATACAGCACAGTACAGGGAGGGAGCACACACTACATACGGCACAGTACAGGGAGGGGGAGCACACACTACATACAGCGCAGTACAGGGAGGGAGCACACACTACATACAGCACAGTATAGGGAGGTGGTGCACACACTACATACAGCACAGTACAGGGAGGTGGAGCACACACTACATACAGCACAGTACAGGGAGGGGGAGCACACACTACATACAGCACAGTACAGGGAGGGAGCACACACTACATACAGCACAGTACAGGGAGGGAGCTCACACTACATACAGCACAGTACAGGGAGGGAGCACACACTACATACAGCACAGTACAGGGAGGGGGAGCACACACTACATACAGCACAGTACAGGGAGGGGGAGCACACACTACATACAGCACAGTACAGGGAGGTGGTGCACACACTACATACAGCACAGTACAGGGAGGGGGAGCACACACTACATACAGCACAGTACAGGGAGGGGGTGCACACACTACATACAGCACAGTACAGGGAGGGAGCTCACACTACATACAGCACAGTACAGGGAGGGAGCACACACTACATACAGCACAGTACAGGGAGGGGGTGCACACACTACATACAGCACAGTACAGGGAGGGAGCACACACAAGTAGTGAAACACAAACACGGGACTAGCACATCAGAATCTGTCCAAGTGGCCAATCCGCCCCTGATTACATACATAGCCACCACATTATATACATAGCCACCACATTATATACATAGCCACATCACACATATAGCACTGCATTACATGTATAGCACTGCACTACAAAAATATCACCACATAACACGAATAGCACCACATAACACGAATAGCACCGCACTACACGTATAGCACCGCATTATACAAAGAGCACCTCATTATACAAATAGCACCACATTACATACGTAGACACTGCATTACATACGTAACCACTGCATTATATATGTAGTCACTGCATTACATATGTAGCCACTGCATTACATATGTAGCCACTGCATTACATAAATAGTCCCATCACCATGGACAGACATTGGGCAGCTATAGGGCTGAAGGACGTTGCATTAGAGATTGTCCCAGGGCTGCCAGTGAGTGCTGCCTGATCAGATGACATCCTGAGAACAAGGTTCTGTTCAGTCCCCAAACCATACAGTGTGACCGGGGTCGCCCTAACCCTTACACCAACATGATAATGCAAATAATGTCATTAAAAATAACGTCTCTGTGGGTGTAGTGAACCCGGCTCCGACCATCGCTATGCTGCTGCTCCCGGGCCGGGCTCATTGAATAGACCTTTGGCCGGGGTCAGGGAGAGCATGCTGCTGCGCTGGTTAACTTTCTCCAGGTCCCCCCGTTGGTAGAACAGCTTCACCACTTTTTATGGCTAGCGGCACCTGGAAGTCCTTTCTAGCCTAACTTACGAATTGCGTGCCAATGAACCGCAAGTACTGGAAGCAGTGTGAGCCAGCCCAGCCTGAGTGTGAATCAGCCTGGCTGAGGGGGATGTGGGACCAGCCCATCGGAATCTGTCATGGTGTCCTGGTGGGCCAATCCGCCCCTGATCTTGGGACACTCACAACCAGAGCAACTGCATTGATACATATTTAAAAAAAAAAATTATATATATAAATATATATATATATATATATATATATATATATATATATATATATATATTATCATCATTTTTGTTTTATTGCTTGGCCATACATATATGTTTTAATAAATACATTTTTTTGCTTTACTATGATAATGTCTGTTAGTTTATAACCTAATTGAGCAGTGCCTCTTAGTAAACGTTGCTTGCACTTTTATTTGCCTCTTAATTAGAAGCAGCAGAACTAATCAGGTATTAAATATTGAAATTAGATTACTCACCAAGTTTTTCTGTGTACATATACAGTATTTTGCTTTTTCATCAGGATCACAAGTAAAAAAATCACTCAATGACTGTAAGCAAATTCTCTACAGCTGCATGCAGTACCATAGACAAGGCAGACTTTGCCCTTTTGATCAGAGAGCAGTGTGACGTCCACCCTAGAGGCGTGGCTTGTGTTGCCATGGAGACCAGCAGGCTTGTATTCCACAGGTCAGGAAACGCTTGTGTTCCAGCAGGGAGGCGTGTCTGTGGAAATGTAACAGAGCAGTAACTACCATGGGTATAGTTCAGTAGGTCGGCAGTATATAGGTCAACAGTGTCTACAGATGTGCCTTCATTCAACTAGCCTCAATACGCCATGCACTGCGAGATGCCTGGCGTGAGTGAGCCGACAGCCCTTCTAACATTGGGTGTCTTTTATTGCCGAAAATGCATCTTATTCCCACCGCTATGGATCAAAATGCATTAGGTCGACATGGTTAAAAGGTTGACAAGAAAATGGTCATCACAGCATGTAGTCGACATGAGTTCTTCACAATTTGTTATCACTTTTATAACCTTTTCATATTTTACCATCCACGTGGACTACGATTGGGACTGGTAACCTGTGCCGAGAGCAGCAGTAGTGGAGCAAAGCACCTTGCCCGAAGCATGGCGAGCAAAGTGAGCCACGCAAGGGGATACAGGCCCTCTTTCGGAGTTAATCGCTCGCTAGCTACTTTTAGCAGCCGTGTATACGCATTGTCGCCGCCCTCAGGGGAGTGTATGTTCGCTTTGCAAGTGTGCGAATGCCTTTGCAGCCGAGCGGTACAAAAACAAAAGCCCTGTAGTTACTTATCCTGTGCGATGAATCCAGCGACGGAGGTCCCGGAATTGACGTTAGACACCCGCCCTGCAAACGCCTGGACACGCCTGCGTTTTTCCTTCCACTCCCAGAAAACGGTCAGTTGACACCCACAAACGCCTTCTTCCTGTCAATCTCCTTGCGATGGGCTATGTGAATGGATTCTTCGCTAGAACCATTGCAATGGGCAGACTAGATGGGCCAAGTGGTTCTTATCTGCCGTCAAATTCTATGTTTCTATGTTTACCCGTACGACGCGCATGGGCATTGCGGCGCATACGCATGCGCAGTTTTGCCGTTTTTTTTTACCTGATCGCTGCACTGCGAAAATCGTCAGTGAGCGATCAACTTGGAATGAGGGCCACAGTACACTAATTAGGGGTCCATGTGCAAAAAATTGACCACATATGCGGCATGCCTGTATTCTGTGTGTGACCGTGCCTGTATCTGCATACGACATGCTACATTACAGTGCTTTTCTGGAAATCACTGTAACGTAGCATTTTGTATGTAGATACAGCCACGGTCACACACAGAATATAGGTGGTCATTCCAAGTTGTTCGCTCGCTAGCTGCTTTTAGCAGCATTGCACACGCTAAGCCGCCGCCCTCTGGGAGTGTATCTTACCTTAGCAGAATTGCGAACGAAAGATTAGCAGAATTGCGAATAGAAATTTCTTAGCAGTTTCTGAGTAGCTCCAGACCTACTCACAGATTGCGATCAGCTCAGGCCGTTTCGTTCCTGGTTTGACGTCACACACACGCCCAGTGATCGGCCAGCCACTCTCCCGTTTCTCCAGACACTCCCGCGTTTTTCCGCACACTCCCAGAAAACGTCCAGTTTCCGCCCAGAAACACCCACTTCCTGTCAATCACACTCCGATCACTTCAACGATGAAAATTCTTCGTTCGGACGTGAGTAAAACTACTAAGTTTTGTGCTAAAATACTTAGCGCATGCGCACTGCGAACCATGCGCAGTCGCATTTTTGCCTTAATCGCTCCGTTGCGAAAATCGGCAACGAGCGAACAACTGGGAATGACCCTCATAGGCATGCCGCATATCGGGGGTAATTCCAAGTTGATCGCAGCAGGAATTTTGTTAGCAGTTGGGCAAAACCATGTGCACTGCAGGGGTGGCAGATTTAACATGTGCAGAGAGAGATAGATTTGGGTGTGGTGTGTTCAATCTGCAATCTAATTTGCAGTGTAAAAATAAAGCAGCCAGTATTTACCCTGCACAGAAATAAAATAACCCACCCAAATCTAACTCTTTCTGCACATGTTATATCTGCCTCCCCTGCAGTGCACATGGTTTTGCCCAACTGCTAACAAAATTCCTGCTGCGATCAACTTGGAATTACCCCCACCATTTTAATCAGCATGAGCTGCTCGTACATCCTATTCACATAGCAATGCAACTAAGATGAATTTTAATGGAAAAAGTTGCACATAAAGACGCTCGGTGCTAACAAGTCATACAGCATGACGTGACTAGAACAGCCTGCAGCAAGGATGTAAAAGGACACATCTGTAGGTCGACCCCAAAAGGTCAACTTGCACAAGGTTGACATGAGAAAAAGGTTGACATGAAAATAGTCTACACATGAAAGGTCAACATGAGTTTTTTTTTAGGTTTGTGGGGTGTTAATTTTGAACTTTTAGCAACAGAAATTTTGGGACCCTGTACACTGATATCTCTGGCCCCCCCACCAACCATCTATATATGTATATATGTGTATATGTGTATATGTATATATGTGTATATATATATATATTGTAACACTGTAGGGGTGCAAGGCGCCTCTTCCTGGGGAATATGGCAGCACGCAGCAGCTGAGAAACAACACAAGTCCAGTTTCTGGTACAACTGGCCCCGGCCAGTTTTATTGAAACAGAAAATAAAACAAACACCAAAAGAAAATACCTTGCCTGTCCGGCACTAACTAAACACAAGATGTTCCTAACTATCACTAAACAAAAACACAGGGTTCTCCAGTAAACACTGTATAGCTCACTTGTATCCAGAAGCGTGTTTCTCTCACACAGATCCCTCCAGTCTTCCCAGGCAGTCTGCCCATACTAATCAGGCTAGCAGCCCTATAACACTCTTACACAGCTGAAACCCTGATTAGCCCTCTGTGAGGCCAAAGACCCGAACTGGGCCCAATGTCTAGAACTCGCCTTATCTCTCTCTTAGAGCCTTTACCCAGCTTTTACAGCAAACTGAAAAGGTTCTGACAAAACAAAAGCATTTTTCCTAGAAGTTTCCATTTTCTAAAACATGTAAGACAAGAACCTGGGACAAACATACCTGCCCTCAAACACTATCCCAGTGTTCTTGTCACATATCCCCCTCCCCTGTTTCGACCTAGGGGCCGGAACACTTGTAGCAAACAGAAGATGCGAGACAATGCATCTGCGTTGGCCAATTGTGTTCCCGGTCTATGTTCTATGTTCGACCGTAAACTTAAAGTCCTGCAACGCTAGAAACCATCTAGTTACACGAGCATTCTTGCCTCTATTTACATACATCCATTTTAAAGGGCATGGTCTGTCACTAGTCTGAATTGTCTACCCAAGAGGTAATATCTCAAGGTATCTAGTGCCCACTTAATGGCTAAAGCCTCCTTTTCCACAATGGCATACCTTTTTTCATGCTCATTGAGTTTCCTACTCAAATAAATGATAGGGTGTTCGTCCCCATCTCTGGTTTGGGACAGCACAGCACCTATCCCTACCTCTGAGGCATCTGTCTGTACCACAAATTCTTTTGAAAAATCTGGTGTTATCAACACCGGTTGTGAACACAAAGCCACTTTTAACGCTTGGAACGCTTTTTCTGCATCAGGGTTCCATTTCACCATATTTGACTGCTTCCCTTTGGTAATGTCTGACAACGGCACCGCTGTGGTCGCAAAATTGGGAATAAACCGTCTATAGTACCCAGCAATTCCCAAAAAAGCCCTTACCTGTTTTTTATTCACTGGACGAGGCCAGTTTTGAATAGCATCAATTTTATTCAATTGGGGCCTAATCAGACCTCTGCCTATGGTGAAGCCCAAGTATTTGACCTCCTCCATTGCGAGGCAGCACTTCTTTGGGTTAGCAGTTAACCCTGCCTCTCTGATTGAGTCCAGTACTGCTTGTACTTTAACCAAGTGGGACCCCCAGTCTGTACTGTGAATTACCACATCATCCAAATAGGCAGCTGCATATTTTCTATGGGGCCTCAAAATTTTATCCATCGCCCGTTGAAAGGTTGCTGGAGCCCCATGCAACCCAAAGGGTAACATCTTATACTGGTACAGCCCCTCCGGAACCGAGAAGGCTGTTTTTTCTTTTGCGCTATCAGATAAAGGTATTTGCCAGTAACCTTTGGTCAGGTCCAATGTGGTGAGAAACCTGGCTGTTCCCAGCCTTTCTACAAGCTCATCCACACGGGGCATGGGGTATGCGTCAAACTTGGACACCTCATTTAACTTACAAAAGTCATTACAGAAGCGTATGCTACCGTCGGGCTTCGGGATGAGCACTATGGGACTGGACCACTCACTGTTAGACTCCTCTATGACTCCAAGTTCTAACATGGTTTTAACTTCTTTAGAAATAGCTTCTCGCTGAGCTTCAGGAATCCTATATGGCTTCAAATGAACCCTGACCCCTGGTTCTGTGACAATGTCATGTTTTATTATGGTCGTTCGGCCAGGCAGCTCTGAAAATATCTCCCTATTTTGGATAAGAAATTCTTTAACCTGATTGTTCTGATCAGCTGATAATGTCTCTGACACCTTCACTGCGGGAATTAACCGGGGTGAAGACACCGAAGGGCAAGGCTCCGCTGACAGAGACAACCTATCTTTCCAGGGTTTGATTAAGTTAACATGGTAGATCTGTTCGGGTTTTCTCTTTCCCGGCTGGTATACTTTGTAATTAACCTCATTCACTTTTTCCCTAATCTCAAATGGACCCTGCCATTTAGCTAGGAATTTGCTTTCCACAGTGGGTACCAAAACAAGAACTCTATCTCCAGGAGCAAATTCCCGTATCTTGGCACTCCGGTTATAGACCCTCTGTTGAGCACTTTGGGCCTGTTCCATGTGCTCTCTGACAACAGGTACCACGGCTGCAATCCTATCCTGCATTTGTGTTACATGTTCAATAACGCTCCTATAAGGAGTGGGCTGTCCTTCCCACGTCTCTTTGGCAATGTCCAACAGCCCTCTGGGGTGTCTACCATACAACAAATCAAATGGAGAAAACCCCGTAGAGGACTGAGGAACTTCTCTGATGGCCATTAACAAGTAGGGCAACAAACAATCCCAGTTTTTCCCATCTCTCTCAACAACCTTTTTTAACATTCTTTTTAATGTTTTATTAAACCTTTCCACCAACCCGTCAGTTTGGGGATGGTAGATGGACGTCCTGAGGTGAGTGACCTTAAATAATTTGCACAATTCTTTCATGGTCCTTGACATAAATGGAGTACCTTGGTCAGTCAAAATTTCTTTTGGTATTCCCACTCTACTAAATACCTGCACCAGCTCCCTAGCTATCGCCTTGGTTGTGAGAGTGCGTAAAGGGACAGCCTCAGGATATCGAGTGGCATAGTCCATAATTACCAGGATATACTGATGGCCCCGAGCAGACTTTAACCATGGCCCCACGAGATCCATGGCTATTCTGTCAAACGGGACCTCTATAATAGGCATGGGAACTAGTGGGCTCCTAAAATGGGGTCTAGGGTAGAGATGAGCGCCTGAAATTTTTCGGGTTTTGTGTTTTGGTTTTGTGTTCGGTTCCGCGGCCGTGTTTTGGGTTCGAACGCGTTTTGGCAAAACCTCACCGAATTTTTTTTGTCGGATTCGGGTGTGTTTTGGATTCGGGTGTTTTTTTCAAAAAACACTAAAAAACAACTTAAATCATAGAATTTGGGGGTCATTTTGATCCCAAAGTATTATTAACCTCAAAAACCATAATTTACACTCATTTTCAGTCTATTCTGAATACCTCACACCTCACAATATTATTTTTAGTCCTAAAATTTGCACCGAGGTCGCTGTGTGAGTAAGATAAGCGACCCTAGTGGCCGACACAAACACCGGGCCCATCTAGGAGTGGCACTGCAGTGTCACGCAGGATGTCCCTTCCAAAAAACCCTCCCCAAACAGCACATGACGCAAAGAAAAAAAGAGGCGCAATGAGGTAGCTGTGTGAGTAAAATTAGCGACCCTAGTGGCCGACACAAACACCGGGCCCATCTAGGAGTGGCACTGCAGTGTCACGCAGGATGGCCCTTCCAAAAAACCCTCCCCAAACAGCACATGACGCAAAGAAAAAAAGAGGCGCAATGAGGTAGCTGACTGTGTGAGTAAGATTAGCGACCCTAGTGGCCGACACAAACACCGGGCCCATCTAGGAGTGGCACTGCAGTGTCACGCAGGATGTCCCTTCCAAAAAAACCCTCCCCAATCAGCACATGATGCAAAGAAAAAGAAAAGAAAAAAGAGGTGCAAGATGGAATTGTCCTTGGGCCCTCCCACCCACCCTTATGTTGTATAAACAAAACAGGACATGCACACTTTAACCAACCCATCATTTCAGTGACAGGGTCTGCCACACGACTGTGACTGATATGACGGGTTGGTTTGGACCCCCCCCAAAAAAGAAGCAATTAATCTCTCCTTGCACAAACTGGCTCTACAGAGGCAAGATGTCCACCTCATCTTCACCCTCCGATATATCACCGTGTACATCCCCCTCCTCACAGATTATCAATTCGTCCCCACTGGAATCCACCATCTCAGCTCCCTGTGTACTTTGTGGAGGCAATTGCTGCTGATCAATGTCTCCACGGAGGAATTGATTATAATTCATTTTAATGAACATCATCTTCTCCACATTTTCTGGATGTAACCTCGTACGCCGATTGCTGACAAGGTGAGCGGCGGCACTAAACACTCTTTCGGAGTACACACTTGTGGGAGGGCAACTTAGGTAGAATAAAGCCAGTTTGTGCAAGGGCCTCCAAATTGCCTCTTTTTCCTGCCAGTATAAGTACGGACTGTGTGACGTGCCTACTTGGATGCGGTCACTCATATAATCCTCCACCATTCTATCAATGTTGAGAGAATCATATGCAGTGACAGTAGACGACATGTCAGTAATCGTTGTCAGGTCCTTCAGTCCGGACCAGATGTCAGCATCAGCAGTCGCTCCAGACTGCCCTGCATCACCGCCAGCGGGTGGGCTCGGAATTCTGAGCCTTTTCCTCGCACCCCCAGTTGCGGGAGAATGTGAAGGAGGAGATGTTGACAGGTCGCGTTCCGCTTGACTTGACAATTTTGTCACCAGCAGGTCTTTCAACCCCAGCAGACCTGTGTCTGCCGGAAAGAGAGATCCAAGGTAGGCTTTAAATCTAGGATCGAGCACGGTGGCCAAAATGTAGTGCTCTGATTTCAACAGATTGACCACCCGTGAATCCTTGTTAAGCGAATGAAGGGCTGCATCCACAAGTCCCACATGCCTAGCGGAATCGCTCCCTTTTAGCTCCTTCTTCAATGCCTCCAGCTTCTTCTGCAAAAGCCTGATGAGGGGAATGACCTGACTCAGGCTGGCAGTGTCTGAACTGACTTCACGTGTGGCAAGTTCAAAGGGCATCAGAACCTTGCACAACGTTGAAATCATTCTCCACTGCGCTTGAGACAGGTGCATTCCATCTCCTATATCGTGCTCAATTGTATAGGCTTGAATGGCCTTTTGCTGCTCCTCCAACCTCTGAAGCATATAGAGGGTTGAATTCCACCTCGTTACCACTTCTTGCTTCAGATGATGGCAGGGCAGGTTCAGTAGTTTTTGGTGGTGCTCCAGTCTTCTGTACGTGGTGCCTGTACGCCGAAAGTGTCCCGCAATTTTTCTGGCCACCGACAGCATCTCTTGCACGCCCCTGTCGTTTTTTAAAAAATTCTGCACCACCAAATTCAAGGTATGTGCAAAACATGGGACGTGCTGGAATTTGCCCATATTTAATGCACACACAATATTGCTGGCGTTGTCCGATGCCACAAATCCACAGGAGAGTCCAATTGGGGTAAGCCATTCCGCGATGATCTTCCTCAGTTGCCGTAAGAGGTTTTCAGCTGTGTGCGTATTCTGGAAAGCGGTGATACAAAGCGTAGCCTGCCTAGGAAAGAGTTGGCGTTTGCGAGATGCTGCTACTGGTGCCGCCGCTGCTGTTCTTGCGGCGGGAGTCCATACATCTACCCAGTGGGCTGTCACAGTCATATAGTCCTGACCCTGCCCTGCTCCACTTGTCCACATGTCCGTGGTTAAGTGGACATTGGGTACAACTGCATTTTTTAGGACACTGGTGAGTCTTTTTCTGACGTCCGTGTACATTCTCGGTATCGCCTGCCTACAGAAGTGGAACCTAGATGGTATTTGGTAACGGGGGCACACTGCCTCAATAAATTGTCTAGTTCCCTGTGAACTAACGGCGGATACCGGACGCACGTCTAACACCAACATAGTTGTCAAGGACTCAGTTATCCGCTTTGCAGTAGGATGACTGCTGTGATATTTCATCTTCCTCGCAAAGGACTGTTGAACAGTCAATTGCTTACTGGAAGTAGTACAAGTGGGCTTACGACTTCCCCTCTGGGATGACCATCGACTCCCAGCGGCAACAACAGCAGCGCCAGCAGCAGTAGGCGTTACACGCAAGGATGCATCGGAGGAATCCCAGGCAGGAGAGGACTCGTCAGACTTGCCAGTGACATGGCCTGCAGGACTATTGGCATTCCTGGGGAAGGAGGAAATTGACACTGAGGGAGTTGGTGGGGTGGTTTGCGTGAGCTTGGTTACAAGAGGAAGGGATTTACTGGTCAGTGGACTGCTTCCGCTGTCACCCAAAGTTTTTGAACTTGTCACTGACTTATTATGAATGCGCTGCAGGTGACGTATAAGGGAGGATGTTCCGAGGTGGTTAACGTCCTTACCCCTACTTATTACAGCTTGACAAAGGGAACACACGGCTTGACACCTGTTGTCCGCATTTCTGGTGAAATACCTCCACACCGAAGAGCTGATTTTTTTGGTATTTTCACCTGGCATGTCAACGGCCATATTCCTCCCACGGACAACAGGTGTCTCCCCGGGTGCCTGACTTAAACAAACCACCTCACCATCAGAATCCTCCTGGTCAATTTCCTCCCCAGCGCCAGCAACACCCATATCCTCCTCATCCTGGTGTACTTCAACACTGACATCTTCAATCTGACTATCAGGAACTGGACTGCGGGTGCTCCTTCCAGCACTTGCAGGGGGCGTGCAAATGGTGGAAGGCGCATGCTCTTCACGTCCAGTGTTGGGAAGGTCAGGCATCGCAACCGACACAATTGGACTCTCCTTGTGGATTTGGGATTTCAAAGAACGCACAGTTCTTTGCGGTGCTTTTGCCAGCTTGAGTCTTTTCAGTTTTCTAGCGAGAGGCTGAGTGCTTCCATCCTCATGTGAAGCTGAACCACTAGCCATGAACATAGGCCAGGGCCTCAGCCGTTCCTTGCCACTCCGTGTGGTAAATGGCATATTGGCAAGTTTACGCTTCTCCTCCGACAATTTTATTTTAGGTTTTGGAGTCCCTTTTTTACTGATATTTGGTGTTTTGGTTTTGACATGCTCTGTACTATGCCATTGGGCATCGGCCTTGGCAGACGACGTTGCTGGCATTTCATCGTCTCGGCCATGACTAGTGGCAGCAGCTTCAGCACGAGGTGGAAGTGGATCTTGATCTTTCCCTAATTTTGGAACCTCAACATTTTTGTTCTCCATATTTTAATAGGCACAACTAAAAGGCACCTCAGGTAAACAATGGAGATGGATGGATTGGATACTAGTATACAATTATGGACGGGCTGCCGAGTGCCGACACAGAGGTAGCCACAGCCGTGAACTACCGCACTGTACTGTGTCTGCTGCTAATATATAGACTGGTTGATAAAGAGATAGTATACTCGTAACTAGTATGTATGTATAAAGAAAGAAAAAAAAACCACGGTTAGGTGGTATATACAATTATGGACGGGCTGCCGAGTGCCGACACAGAGGTAGCCACAGCCGTGAACTACCGCACTGTACTGTGTCTGCTGCTAATATATAGACTGGTTGATAAAGAGATAGTATACTCGTAACTAGTATGTATGTATAAAGAAAGAAAAAAAAACCACGGTTAGGTGGTATATACAATTATGGACGGGCTGCCGAGTGCCGACACAGAGGTAGCCACAGCCGTGAACTACCGCACTGTACTGTGTCTGCTGCTAATATATAGACTGGTTGATAAAGAGATAGTATACTCGTAACTAGTATGTATGTATAAAGAAAGAAAAAAAAACCACGGTTAGGTGGTATATACAATTATGGACGGGCTGCCGAGTGCCGACACAGAGGTAGCCACAGCCGTGAACTACCGCACTGTACTGTGTCTGCTGCTAATATAGACTGGTTGATAAAGAGATAGTATACTACTAATATTATATATACTGGTGGTCAGGTCACTGGTCACTAGTCACACTGGCAGTGGCACTCCTGCAGCAAAAGTGTGCACTGTTTAATTTTAATATAATATTATGTACTCCTGGCTCCTGCTATAACCTATAACTGGCACTGCAGTAGTGCTCCCCAGTCTCCCCCACAATTATAAGCTGTGTGAGCTGAGCAGTCAGACAGATATATAATATATATAGATGATGCAGCACACTGGCCTGAGCCTGAGCAGTGCACACAGATATGGTATGTGACTGACTGAGTCACTGTGTGTATCGCTTTTTTCAGGCAGAGAACGGATATATTAAATAAACTGCACTGTGTGTCTGGTGGTCACTCACTATATAATATATTATGTACTCCTGGCTCCTGCTATAACCTATAACTGGCACTGCAGTAGTGCTCCCCAGTCTCCCCCACAATTATAAGCTGTGTGAGCTGAGCAGTCAGACAGATATATAATATTATATATAGATAATAGATGATGCAGCACACTGGCCTGAGCCTGAGCAGTGCACACAGATATGGTATGTGACTGAGTCACTGTGTGCTGTGTATCGCTTTTTTCAGGCAGAGAACGGATTATAAATAAAAGTGGTGGTCACTGGTCACTATCAGCAAAACTCTGCACTGTACACTACTGAGTACTCCTAATGCTCCCCAAAATTAGTAAATCAAGTGTCTAAACGGAGAGGACGCCAGCCACGTCCTCTCCCTATCAATCTCAATGCACGTGTGAAAATGGCGGCGACGCGCGGCTCCTTATATAGAATCCGAGTCTCGCGATAGAATCCGAGCCTCGCGAGAATCCGACAGCGTGATGATGACGTTCGGGCGCGCTCGGGTTAACCGAGCAAGGCGGGAAGATCCGAGTCGCTCGGACCCGTGAAAAAAAACATGAAGTTCTGGCGGGTTCGGATTCAGAGAAACCGAACCCGCTCATCTCTAGTCTAGGGGCATGATACTGGCATTCAGGACAGGAAGAACAATATTCAGACACTTCTTTATAAACCCCTGGCCAAAAGAACCTTTGTAAAACTCTTTCAGTGGTTTTTTCTGCCCCTAAATGTCCTGCGGTAACGTGACTATGAGCTAAATCTAGTACCGTTCTCCGATAAGGCTGGGGAACTACCAGCTGTTCCACCACATCCTCACCCTTTTTGACAATGTGGTACAAGAGCTCATTACAGATGGCCATGTGGGGATACGTAACCCTGTCACCTGGTACCACAGGCTCCCCATTAACAATCTTAACATTCTCTCTAGCCTTTATCAAGGTAGGATCCTTTAACTGTTCAGATGCAAACAGATCCTTTTTTACCTCCAGGTCAGGCACACTTTCGTTTCTAACCACTATGTCTCTGTTCCCAGCAAGAGGGTCCTCACTGGACTCCCCGTCTGTCACTTCCCCAGCCAAACTGGCAAAAGGCAAAGGGTCAGAAAGTTCCGAAGACACACGTACATCCATACAATCACCGGTATTACCAACTGGCTCTTCACTTCTCACATCTGTTGATAAACGTGATTCCCACAGTTTCCAAAAATGAGGAAAATCCCTCCCTATTATGGCCTTATGCACCAAGGTGGGGACCAGTCCTACTTTAACCATTGCTGACCCACAACAAGTTTCTATATTCACTTCAGCAGTGACATAATATTGGGTATCCCCATGTATGCAAGTTACCCCAATAGGTATTTGCTGGACCTTTAAGGGGTTCATTAACCCAGCTTTCACGAGGGTAACTAAACTTCCTGAATCTAGCAAGGCCTCTACCCGGTTACCCTCTAAGAACACATCACACATTTGTTTTTCCAGCTCAGGTGAAGGTACCACAGTACAGGCTAACCTAGCAAAGAAAGACATTCTGCGACATTCAAAGGCAGCATCACATTGCATGGGTTCTTGCATGCCTGGGCAATTGGCAATAACATGACCTGGCATACCACATCTAAAACATTTAACCACACGATTATCAACCCGTTTGGGCAACATAGACCGTTCTAGACCCATTGGCCTGTCTCCAGGGCCAGTGTTTACAGTCTCTCCAGCCTTGCGTTCTCTTAACCGCCCAGCAACGTTTTCCCACGGAACAGTCTTTACTGAAGGGCGCTGTCGAGGATCTATGGGTTGCTGGGTGGTCATCAGTAGTTCCTCTGCTGCCAAATACCGCTCTACCATGTCCACTAATTGGTCAGCAGTACCCGGGTTTCCATGGCTCACCCACTTGCGCAGGACCATGGGCAAAGATCTCAAGTAGCGGTCCATGACGACTCTTTCAACCATCTGGGGACCAGTTAATGTCTCTGGCTGTAGCCATTTTTTTGTTAGCTGAATAAGGTGGTGCATCTGGGAGCGCGGAGGCTTCTCCATGGCGTACACCCAAAGGTGCACCCGTTGTGCTCGTACTGACAGCGTGACTCCCAGGCGGGTCAGGATCTCAGTCTTTAGTTTATCATAGTCCCGAGCCTCAGCAGGGCTTAAATCAAAGTACGCTTTTTGGGGCTCACCTGACAAAAAAGGTGCCAGCAGACTGGCCCACTGCGCTTTCGGCCAGTTCTCACGCTCGGCAGTCCTTTCAAACGTGGTCAGGTAGGCCTCCACATCATCAGCCACTGTCATTTTCTGCAGGAAGTGACTGGCCCGTATAGAACTAGAGCTGGTCGGAGCACTGACGGCCACATCTCCAACCCGAGCTGCAAGTCTATGCACCACTTCTGCTAAGGCCTCTCTATCCTGACGCTGTTGCCTCCAATTTTCCTCCATTGCCACCTGCTGCTGTCTGATGGCCTCCTGCTGTGCCGCTGTAGCTTGCAGCAGGGCTTTAAGCAGTTCCTCCATGTCGACAGATTTTTCAGGCGGCTTTGTAGCTGCTTTCACCCAGGACATATATCAAACCCTCGGGGTGAGTCTCAGCAACTTCACACTGGGCTGAATCTGCATAAACCACCGTGTTCTGCAGGCCTCAGAAAGCTGCTGCTTTCACTTATGCGCAGAGCGGCATGCTCGCATTCTCCACCAAATTGAAACACTGTAGGGGTGCAAGGCGCCTCTTCCTGGGGAATATGGCAGCACGCAGCAGCTGAGAAACAACACAAGTCCAGTTTTTGGTACAACTGGCCCCGGCCAGTTTTATTGAAACAGAAAATAAAACAAACACCAAAAGAAAATACCTTGCCTGTCCGGCACTAACTAAACACAAGATGTTCCTAACTATCACTAAACAAAAACACAGGGTTCTCCAGTAAACACTGTATAGCTCACTTGTATCCAGAAGCGTGTTTCTCTCACACAGATCCCTCCAGTCTTCCCAGGCAGTCTGCCCATACTAATCAGGCTAGCAGCCCTATAACACTCTTACACAGCTGAAACCCTGATTAGCCCTCTGTGAGGCCAAAGACCCGAACTGGGCCCAATGTCTAGAACTCGCCTTATCTCTCTCTCAGAGCCTTTACCCAGTTTTTACAGCAAACTGAAAAGGTTCTGACAAAACAAAAGCATTTTTCCTAGAAGTTTTCATTTTCTAAAACATGTAAGACAAGAACCTGGGACAAACATACCTGCCCTTAAACACTATCCCAGTGTTCTTGTCACAATATATATATATATATATATATATATATATGGAAATAGCAAAAGAAGGAGAATGCGCTCATAATGCAAATCAATTTAATTCATAAACCACATATATACACAGGTTAGGGCAAATGAATAGCAGTGGACTCGTACCCTGATAGCCCACTCTGTGGGCTGTGTATCACATGAAAAGTAAAACCACGAGGCAACAGCTGCAGCCCGCTGCACCTGGATCTGGGACCACGCACCGCACCAGCTACAGCGACCGATCCATCAGGACACCTGTACCGGGTGAAGTCGGAGATGACAGCTCATGTGGAACAGGAATCGCCTGGTAAGCCCCACATATATATATATATATATATATGTTGTAACACTGTAAGAGTACAAGGTGCTGTTTCCTGGGATAAATGGCAGCATGCAGCAGCTGAGGAACCACACAAGTCCAGTTTCCGGTACAACTGGACCCAGCCAGTTTTATTATACAGAAAATAAAACAAACAGCAAAAGAAAATACCTTGCCTGTCCGGCACTAACTAAACACAAGATGTTCCTAACTATCACTAAACAAAAACACAGAGTTCTCCAGTAAACACTGTATAGCTCACTTGTATTAGGAAGCGTGTTTCTCTTACAGAGATCCTGCAGTCTTCCCAGGCAGTCTGCACACATTAATCAGGCTAGAAGCCCTATAAGACTCTTGCACAGCTGAAAGCCCTGATTAGCCATCTGTGAGGCCAAAGATCCGAACTGGGCCCAATGTCTGGAACTCGCCCTATCGCTCTCTCAGGGCCCTTATCCAGCTTTTCCAGCAAACTGAAAAGGTTCTAACAAAACATGTAAGACAAGAACCTGGGACAAACATACCTGCCCTCAAACACTATCCCAGTGTTCTTGTCACATATCCCCCTCCCCTGTTTCGACCTAGGGGCCGGAACACTTGTAGCCCCCAGACAGAAGATGCGGGACAATGCATCTGCGTTGGCCAATTGTGTACCCGGTCTATGTTCGACAGTAAACTTAAAATCCTGCAACGCTAGAAACCATCTAGTTACACGAGCATTCTTGCCTCTATTTACATACATCCATTTTAAAGGGGCATGATCTGTCACTAGTCTGAATTGTCTACCCAAGAGGTAATATCTCAAGGTATCTAGTGCCCACTTAATGGCCAAAGCCTCCTTTTCCACAATGGCATACCTTTTTTCATGCTCATTGAGTTTCCTACTCAAATAAATGATAGGGTGTTCGTCCCCATCTCTGGTTTGGGACAACACAGCCCCTATCCCTACCTCTGAGGCATCTGTCTGTACCACAAATTCTTTTGAAAAATCTGGTGTTATCAATACCGGTTGTGAACACAAAGCCACTTTTAACGCTTGGAATGCTTTTTCTGCATCAGGGTTCCATTTCACCATATTTGACTGCTTCCCTTTGGTAAGGTCTGACAACGGCACCGCTGTGGCTGAAAAATTGGGAATAAACCGTCTATAGTACCCAGTAATTCCCAAAAAAGCCCTTAGCTGTTTTTTATTCACTGGACGAGGCCAGTTTTGAATAGCATCAATTTTATTCAATTGGGGCCTAATCAGACCTCTGCCTATGGTGAAGCCCAAGTATTTGACCTCCTCCATTGCGAGGCAGCACTTCTTTGGGTTAGCAGTAAACCCTGCCTCTCTGATTGAGTCCAGTACTGCTTGTACTTTAACCAAGTGGGACCCCCAGTCTGTACTGTGAATTACCACATCATCCAAATAGGCAGCTGCATATTTTCTATAGGGCCTCAAAATTTTATCCATCGCCCGTTGAAAGGTTGCTGGAGCCCCATGCAACCCAAAGGGTAACATCTTATACTGGTACAGCCCCTCCGGAACCGAAAAGGCTGTTTTTTCTTTTGCGCTATCAGATAAAGGTATTTGCCAGTAACCTTTGGTCAGGTCCAACGTGGTGAGAAACCTGGCTGTTTCCAGCCTTTCTATAAGCTCATCCACACGGGGCATGGGGTATGCGTCAAACTTGGACACCTCATTTAACTTACGAAAGTCATTACAGAAGCGTATGCTACCGTCGGGCTTCGGGATGAGAACTATGGGACTGGGACTGTTAGATTCCTCTATGACTCCAAGTTCTAACATGGTTTTAACTTCTTTAGAAACAGCTTCTCGCTGTGCTTCAGGAATCCTATATAGCTTTAAATGAACCCTGACCCCTGGTTCTGTGACAATGTCATGTTTTATTATAGTCGTTCGGCCAGGCAGCTCTGAAAATATCTCCCTATTTTGGATGAGATATTCTTTAACCTGATTATTCTGATCAGCTGATAATGTCTCTGACACCTTTACTGCGGGAAGCAACCGAGGTGAAGACACCGAAGGGCAAGGCTCCGCTGACAGTGACAACCTATCTTTCCAGGGTTTGATTAAGTTAACATGGTAGATTTGTTCGGGTTTTCTCTTTCCCGGCTGGTATACTTTGTAATTAACCTCATTCACTTTTTCCCTAATCTCAAATGGACCCTGCCATTTAGCTAGGAATTTGCTTTCCACAGTGGGTACCAAAACAAGAACTCTATCTCCAGGAGCAAATTCCCGTATCTTGGCACTCCGGTTACGGGAATTTGAGCACTTTGGGCCTGTTCCATGTGCTCTCTGACAATAGGTACCACGGCTGCAATCCTATCCTGCATTTGTGTTACATGTTCAATAACGCTTCTATAAGGAGTGGACTGTCCTTCCCACGTCTCTTTGGCAATGTCCAACAGCCCTCTGGGGTGTCTACCATACAACAAATCAAATGGAGAAAACCCTGTAGAGGACTGAGGAACTTCTTTGATGGCCATTAACAAGTAGGGCAACAAACAATCCCAGTTTTTCCCATCTCTCTCAACAACCTTTTTTAACATACTTTTTAATGTTTTATTAAACCTTTCCACCAACCCGTCAGTTTGGGGATGGTAGATGGACATCCTGAGGTGAGTGACCTTAAATAATTTGCACAATTCTTTCATGATCCTTGACATAAATGGAGTACCTTGGTCAGTCAACATTTCTTTTGGTATTCCCACTCTACTAAAAACCTGCACCAGCTCCCTAGCTATCGCCTTGGTTGTGAAAGTGCGTAAAGGGACAGCCTCAGGATATCGAGTGGCATAGTCCATAATTACCAGGATATACTGATGGCCCCAAGCAGACTTTAACAAGGGCCCCACGAAATCTATGGCTATTCTGTCAAACGGGACCTCTATAATAGGCATGGGAACTAGTGGGCTCCTGAAATGGGGTCTAGGGGCATGATACTGGCATTCAGGACAGGAAGAACAATATTCAGACACTTCTTTATAAACCCCTGGCCAAAAGAACCTTTGTAAAACTCTTTCAGTGGTTTTTTATGCCCCTAAATGTCCTGCAGTAACGTGACTATGAGCTAAATCTAGTACCGTTTTCCGATAAGGCTGGGGAACTACCAGCTGTTCCACCACATCCTCACCCCTTTTGACAATGTGGTACAAAAGCTCATTACAGATGGCCATGTGGGGATACGTAACCCTGTCACCTGGTACCACAGGTTCCCCATTAACAATCTTAACATTCTCTCTAGCCTTTATCAAGGTAGGATCCTTTAACTGTTCAGACGCAAACAGATCCTTCTTTACCTCCAGGTCAGGCACGCTTTCAGTTCTAACTACTATGTCTCTGTTCCCAGCAAGAGGGTCTTCACTGTATTCCCCATCTGTCCCTTCCCCAACCAAACTAGCAAAAGGCAAAGGGTCAGAAAGTTCCGAAGACACACGTACATCCATGAAATCACCGGTATTATCAACTGGCTCTTTACTTCTCACATCTGTTGATAAACGTGATTCCCACAGTTTCCAAAAATGAGGAAAATCCCTCCCTATTATGGCCACATGCACCAAGGTGGGGACCAGTCCTACTTTAACACTTGCTGACCCACAACAAGTTTCTATATTCACTTCAACAGTGACATAATGTTGGGTATCCCCATGTATGCAAGTTACCCCAATAGGTATTTGCTGGACCTTTAAGGGGTTCATTAACCCCGCTTTCACGAGGGTAACTAAACTTCCTGAATCTAGCAAGGCCTCTACCGGGTTACCCTCTAAGAACACATCACACATTTGTTTTTCCAGCTCAGGTGAAGGTACCACAGTACAGGCTAACCTAGCAAAGAAAGACATTCTGCGACATTCAAAGGCAGCATCACATTGCATGGTTTCTTGCGTGACTGGGCAATTGGCAATAACATGACCTGGCATACCACACCTAAAACATTTAACCACACGATTATCAACCCGTTTGGGCAGCATAGACCGTTCTAGCCCCATTGGCCTGTCTCCAGGGCCAGTGTTTACAGTCTCTCCAGCCTTGCGTTCTCTTAACCGCCCAGCAACATTTTCCCACGGAACAGTCTTACCAGTCTTTACTGAAGGGCGCTGTCGAGGATCTATGGGTTGTTGGGTGGTCATCAGTAGTTCCTCTGCTGCCAAATACCTCTCTACCATGTCCATTAATTGGTCAGCAGTACCCGGGTTTCCATGGCTCACCCACTTGCGCAGGACCATGGGCAAAGATCTCAAGTAGCGGTCCATGACGACTCTTTCAACCATCTGGGGACCAGTTAATGTCTCTGGCTGTAACCATTTTTTTGTTAGCTGAATAAGGTCGTGCATCTGGGAGCGAGGAGGCTTCTCCATGGCGTACACCCAACGGTGCACCCGTTGTGCTCGTACTGACAGCGTGACTCCCAGGCGGGTCAGGATCTCATTCTTTAGTTTATCATAGTCCCGAGCCTCAGCAGGGCTTAAATCAAAGTACACTTTTTGGGGCTCACCTGACAGAAAAGGTGCCAGCAGACTGGCCCACTGTGCTTTCGGCCAGTTCTCACGCTCGGCAGTCCTTTCAAACGTGGTCAGGTAGGCCTCCACATCATCAGCCTCTGTCATTTTCTGCAGGAAGTGATTGGCCCGTATAGAACTAGAGCTGGTCGGAGCACTGACGGCAACATCTCCAATCCGGGCTGCAAGGCTCTGCACCACTTCTGTTAAGGCCTCTCTATCCTGACGCTGTTGCCTGTAAAGTTCATAAACAGCTGCCTGCTGTTGTCTCCTATTTTCCTCCATTGCCACCTGCTGCTGTCTCCAATTTTCCTCCATTGCCACCTGCTGCTGTCTGTTGGCCTCCTGCTGAGCCGCTGTAGCTTGCAGCAAAGCTTTAAGCAGTTACTCCATGTCGACAGATTTTTCAGGCGGCTTTGTAGATGCTTTCACCCAGGACATATATCAAATCCTCAGGGCGAGTCTCAGTAACTTCACACTGGGCTGTATCTGCATAAACAACCGTTTTCTGCAGGCCTCACAAAGCTGCTGCTTTCACTTATGCGCAGAACAGCATGCTCGCATTCTCCACCATGTTGTAACACTGTAAGGGTACAAGGTGCCGTTTCCTGGGATAAATGGCAGCATGCAGCAGCTGAGGAACCACACAAGTCCAGTTTCTGGTACAACTGGCCCCAGCCAGTTTTATTATACAGAAAATAAAACAAACAGCAAAAGAAAATACCTTGCCTGTCCGGCACTAACTAAACACAAGATGTTCCTAACTATCACTAAACAAAAACACAGAGTTCTCCAGTAAACACTGTATAGCTCACTTGTATTAGGAAGCGTGTTTCTCTCACAGAGATCCTGCAGTCTTCCCAGGCAGTCTGCACACATTAATCAGGCTAGAAGCCCTATAAGACTCTTGCACAGCTGAAAGCCCTGATTAGCCCTCTGTGAGGCCAAAGATCCGAACTGGGCCCAATGTCTGGAACTCGCCCTATCTCTCTCAGGGCCCTTATCCAGCTTTTCCAGCAAACTGAAAAGGTTCTAACAAAACATGTAAGACAAGAACCTGGGACAAAATACCTGCCCTGAAACACTATCCCAGTGTTCTTGTCACAATATATATATATATATATATATATATATATATAGGCAAATGCGGAGTTCCCACATAGACCAGCACACCAAAACATAGCAGCAAGTTGAGTTAGTACATTTTAATCCATTTTAATCCATCAGAACTCCATATAAAGTGCAATGTGCAAGCATAGCCATAGGCAATAAAAAGAATTGGTACTTAGCAGTTCAGCATATCAGCATCTCAGAACGAGTGGCAGCTCCTACAGCTGTTTCGGTGCCGTAGCACCTTCATCATGGGAAAAAGCCATCGGCGTATCATGCCACAGCCAACCATCACATATAAATACCATGCAAATAATCAGCAAATTACATACACCTGTACCATTAGAAAAAGTGCTCACCAATCAGTCATAGGAGAGAGGATCCCCCACTCCTCCCCCATCATCAGCCATGCCATCTCTGCCTGGCTTTCCAGGTGGTACGCGCCATCGACCGGCACTCACTTCCGGTGTCCGGAACAAAAACACAGGTCAGGCTCTCGGGGACAGTATTGCGGGCCGCGCCACCCGGAAGTGACGCAGACTCCACTCCTCCGTCCACTGCGTCATCTCCCGTGTGATTGTAGACACACTGGAGTTGCCAGGCAACCGCTAACGCCCCCACCCTTGTCTGCCGGCCAATGGCGCGGCTCAAACAGGCCGGAGGGGTTGGCACATCCTGTCTCCCATGGCAACAATAAACATAGCGACGCGCTAAACAAGCGCATCACATAATCCATAACCTAATAAGTAAGTGATATACCAGGTGAAATAACAATTAAAATAGAGTGGACCATAGGATCACACCCAATAAGGACTTAAGCATCATGTTATAAACCACAGGGAATTAAATTAGATCCCTGCTGTCATATTGTTTTACATGAGTATACTAGATCACTGGGGGGCCCATCAGATAAACCAGCTAAGTAAGTTGTCAAGTCAGATAAATGAGTGGAATGACAGTTCCTCATTTAACCCCTGAGGGGCCATTGCTTGTAGATTATATACCCATTTGCATTCTCTCTGTAATAGGTGTCTGTTCCTATCACCTCCTCTACGCGAGGGCGGTACCTGTTCAATTGGCATCACCTTCAGATCCTTCATGGTATGCTTTGCTGCTGCAAAATGGCGTGCTACTGGTGGTGTGCTGGTATCTGTTTTAAGTAATGCTTTTTTTATTGAACTGCGATGCATTGCCACTCGTTCTTTTAGCATTCTCTGGGTCTTTCCAACATATGTCAAATTACAAGGGCACCAAATCACATATACGACATATTTTGTGTCACACGACATCCGTTGTTTTATTTGGTAGTTTTTATTTGTAATAGGATTTAGGAAATGAGTCCCAGTCTGAAGAAAGCCACAGTTCGCACATCCTGTGCACTTATATACACCTTTCTGAGGTTGCAGCCATCCTGTACCAGTCATGACCCTGGGACTGATATCTGAGTAGACCAATTGGTCCCTCAAGTTATGGGGGAGGAGTGGGGGATCCTCTCTCCTATGACTGATTGGTGAGCACTTTTTCTAATGGTACAGGTGTATGTAATTTGCTGATTATTTGCATGGTATTTATATGTGATGGTTGGCTGTGGCATGATACACTGATGGCTTTTTCCCATGATGAAGGTGCTACGGCACCGAAACAGCTGTAGGAGCTGCCACTCGTTCTGAGATGCTGATATGCTGAACTGCTAAGTACCAATTCTTTTTATTGCCTATGGCTATGCTTGCACATTGCACTTTATATGGAGTTCTGATGGATTAAAATGGATTAAAATGTACTAACTCAACTTGCTGCTATGTTTTGGTGTGCTGGTCTATGTGGGAACTCCGCATTTGCCTATACATGATTGTTTCACCGGGCACCCATCTGATATTAGGAAAGTGTGTGCGATTCACTCTGGATTTGTCTATTTGCCTTTGATTGGGTACATGAATTGCACCACCAAGTAAATGAATGAAGATTTTGATATATGAAAATTGTGGAGACATTTATGCTATTTGCACATTTATGCTATTTGCACATTCACCTGTGAGACCATGGATCTAGATGTTGGCGACCTGATAGGCACCAAACGTTTCCTTGAAAAGGACATTTTCAAAATGTTGTTTCCAGCTACGGATGAACTGGCATTTGATACCGACAGTCCAAATGAGGTTTATACTGATTTGTTAAAGCTCAAGAAAAGACGTACTGAATTAGAACTTCATGGACTTACGTTATCGCAGTATCACAAAGACAAATATATACCCAGGGGATTCCGTATCAGAAACCAGCCCACTATAGGGCGCAATAATACAGAATTTTGTAGGCAATGGTGTCTTATGATCTTAGTCATTCAACAGGTTAATACTGAAATTGAAGCACTCAATAAGGAATTGGCTGTTTGTGAATCCACAGGGCTTTCAGTTTTACAATCTGATGTAGGTGGAGATTGGCTCACGAAATTGGAAGCTAGTGTTGCCAGTTTTAGGTCTGACCTGCTGTCATTTAAGAAAAATAAGTTCAGAAAAGTGAAAGAGGATTATAGGGAGCTTAGGGTCTACCCGTGGCTCACCAATCCAGGGGTGAGACAGGTGTGGAGAGGCGGTCAAGTTAATAGGGGTAGGAGGAGGGGAGATAGGACTTACACCGACTTAGATTCCCAAACTTCTCCTAGTGATTCTGATCAACCCTCCACCAGCAGACGGCCTTTTTTTCGGAAGCGCGTGTACACGAGAAGTCAACACAAGGGAGGCAGAGACCTTGTAGGAGAGGGGGGATTAAACATCGAAAGAGAGCAAGAGAGGACACACACAAAGGGGAACAAGAGATAGTGGTCTTTAATTTATCCAATCACACTCTCACACCAGTGGAAATGGCGGTACTATCTAAGGGGTTAACATTTGTGCCCACGTTTAAGCAGACAGCGTTCCAATGGGAAACTGAGTTATATCGCTTTTACAGGCAATTTAGCCTGAGGGATTTTTTCAGTAAACATGAAACAACGGCCACAAAGGAACGGGTGTTTAAACCAAGGAGGACCTTTGATCCCCCAAGTAATAATGCGTCTATAGAGACTTTTGTTAGATTGGTCAGGAGGGACACATTACCCATTATTAACTCTATGAAGAAAAAACATCAGAATATGAGTATACAGGAGGCAAAGACAGCGTGTGAACTGCGCAATAATAGTCAAGTGATCATACGCCCTGCAGATAAGGGAGGGGGGATTGTCCTCCTGGACCGCCTGGATTATATTACTGAGGTTATGTCCCAATTGAATGACACTTTATGTTACAAGAAGCTCACATTTGATCCTACAGGATCTTACAAACATGAGATTGATGCCATCATTTCCAAGGGTGTTGTTAATGGGTGGATTGATGAAGACACTGCTGGGTTTTTAACTCAGGAATTTCGCAAGGTACCCATCCTATACATACTACCCAAGGTACATAAATCAAAGACAAAACCCCCGGGCAGGCCTATAATCTCTTCTAGAGGTTCTTTAGGTCAGCCACTGTCTCAATTTGTAGACATTTATCTACAACCTGTTGTTCAAAGTAATCCTTCGTACATACGAGATACCACTGATTTTATCAATAAATTACAATCATTTGGTACACCTCCAAAAGGCTGTCTGCTGGTGACACTTGATGTTAATAGCCTATACACTAACATAGGTCACCAGGAAGGAATGGATGCGGTCAGAGCAGTAATCTCTTGAAATACACGGTACAAAGGCCCACCAGTGGAATTTCTGGTGCTCCTTATGGAGATAGTACTCCATAAACACTACTTCATGTTCAACAATGCACTTTATTTACAGTTACGGGGTACAGTGATGGGGTCCAACATGGCCCCATCATACGCTAACCTGTTCATGCATGAACATGAAGCAGTACACATACATGGTGACCCCACATTTTCCAAATATGTGAAATTTTACACCCGTTTCATAGATGATTTATTTCTGATATGGACAGGGGGGAGCGAATTGTTAGACACTTTTGTTGCTAAGCTCAATAGCACTGAGGGGTCCATCAGATTTACATATACCAGCAGTTCTACCAGCATTGAGTTTCTGGATGTGAAGGTTAGCATTCAGGATAGTCAGTTTTCTACTGAAATATTCCGTAAACCGACGGATAAAAATACATTGTTGCAGTTTGACAGTTTCCACCCACAACCTCTGAAGAAAGGCCTGCTGTTGATTAGGGTGGTCAGGGCGACTTCGGATCCTCACAAACTTCCTGAGGCATTATATCAGATGGGAACCAAAGTCTTACAACGTGGTTACGATAAGAATGAGGTTAATGAGGCCATACAAAGGTGTTTATTACTGGACAGAAAGGAACTCCTAATCCCCAAAGAGAAAAAAGTTGAAAGTGGGAGGATGCTACTGTCCAATACTTATTCCATATCATCGGGAGCGGTCAGACGGGCCATCTTGTCACATTGGCACATCATTCAGAGTGACCCGGTACTTAACCAGTTCTGTAAGGAAAAAACACTCTTTTGTTATAAAAGAAACAATAACTTGAGGGACCAATTGGTCTACTCAGATATCAGCCCCAGGGTCATGACTGGTACAGGATGGCTGCAACCTCAGAAAGGTGTATATAAGTGCACAGGATGTGCGAACTGTGGCTTTCTTCAGACTGGGACTCATTTCCTAAATCCTATTACAAATAAAAACTACCAAATAAAACAACGGATGTCGTGTGACACAAAATACGTCGTATATGTGATTTGGTGCCCTTGTAATTTGATATATGTTGGAAAGACCCAGAGAATGCTAAAAGAACGAGTGGCGATGCATCACAGTTCAATAAAAAAAGCATTACTTAAAACAGATACCAGCACACCACCAGTAGCACGCCATTTTGCAGCAGCAAAGCATACCATGAAGGATCTGAAGGTGATGCCAATTGAACAGGTACCGCCCTCGCGTAGGGGAGGTGATAGGAACAGACACCTATTACAGAGAGAATGCAAATGGATATATAATCTACAAGCAATGGCCCCTCAGGGGTTAAATGAGGAACTGTCATTCCACTCATTTATCTGATTTGACAACTTACTTAGCTGGTTTATCTGATGGGCCCCCCAGTGATCTAGTATACTCATGTAAAACAATATGACAGCAGGGATCTAATTTAATTCCCTGTGGTTTATAACATGATGCTTAAGTCCTTATTGGGTGTGATCCTATGGTCCACTCTATTTTAATTGTTGTTTCACCTGGTATGTCACTTACTTATTAGGTTATGGATTATGTGATGCGCTTGTTTAGCGCGTCGCTATGTTTATTGTTGCCATGGGAGACAGGATGTGCCAACCCATCCGGCCTGTTTGAGCCGCGCCATTGGCCGGCAGGCAAGGGTGGGGGCGTTAGCGTTTGCCTGGCAACTCCAGTGTGTCTACAATCACACGGGAGATGACGCAGTGGACGGAGGAGCGGAGTCCGAGTCACTTCCGAGTGGGCGGCCCGCAATACTGTCCCTGAGATCCTGACCTGTGTTTTTGTTCCAGACACCGGAAGTGAGTGCCGGTCGACGGCGCGTGCCACCCGGAAAGCCAGGCAGAGATGGCGTGGCTGATGATGGGGGAGGAGTGGGGGATCCTCTCTCCTATGACTGATTGGTGAGCACTTTTTCTAATGGTACAGGTGTATGTAATTTGCTGATTATTTGCATGGTATTTATATGTGATGGTTGGCTGTGGCATGATACGCCGATGGCTTTTTCCCATGATGAAGGTGCTACGGCACCGAAACAGCTGTAGGAGCTGCCACTCGTTCTGAGATGCTGATATGCTGAACTGCTAAGTACCAATTCTTTTTATTGCCTATGGCTATGCTTGCACATTGCACTTTATATGGAGTTCTGATGGATTAAAATGGATTAAAAAGTACTAACTCAACTTGCTGCTATGTTTTGGTGTGCTGGTCTATGTGGGAACTCCGCATTTGCCTATACATGATTGTTTCACCGGGCACCCATCTGATATTAGGAAAGTGTGTGCGATTCACTCTGGATTTGTGTATATATATATATGTATATACGATATTGGACCGGCACTTCCTCTAGATAAATACAGTTGCTCCAGTGCCCTCAATGGAAAATAGCCAAGTACAAGTACATAGAAAAAGCAGCGGCACTCAAGAGACTTAGCCAGGTCAAAAATGTATTAAAAAAGCATACAATACACCAACGTTTCGGGGCCAAATGCCCCTTTGTCCAGGTGTTTGCTTTCTATGTATAAAAAAATATATTTGGGTGTCACATCAAATAACCAACGTTTCTGGGCCTGTAGCCCCTTTGTCAAAGCGTGAACAAAGGAGCTACAGGCCTCGAAATGTTGGTTATTTGATATGACACTAGAGATGAGCGCCTGAAATTTTTCGGGTTTTGTGTTTTGGTTTTGGGTTCGGTTCCGCGGCCGTGTTTTGGGTTCGACCGCGTTTTGGCAAAACCTCACCGAATTTTTTTTGTCGGATTCGGGTGTGTTTTGGATTCGGGTGTTTTTTTCAAAAAACCCTAAAAAACAGCTTAAATCATAGAATTTGGGGGTCATTTTGATCCCAAAGTATTATTAACCTCAAAAACCATAATTTCCACTCATTTTCAGTCTATTCTGAATACCTCACACCTCACAATATTATTTTTAGTCCTAAAATTTGCACCGAGGTCGCTGTGTGAGTAAGATAAGCGACCCTAGTGGCCGACACAAACACCGGGCCCATCTAGGAGTGGCACTGCAGTGTCACGCAGGATGTCCCTTCCAAAAAACCCTCCCCAAACCGCACATGACGCAAAGAAAAAAAGAGGCGCAATGAGGTAGCTGTGTGAGTAAGATTAGCGACCCTAGTGGCCGACACAAACACCGGGCCCATCTAGGAGTGGCACTGCAGTGTCACGCAGGATGTCCCTTCCAAAAAACCCTCCCCAAACAGCACATGACGCAAAGAAAAAAAGAGGCGCAATGAGGTAGCTGACTGTGTGAGTAAGATAAGCGACCCTAGTGGCCGACACAAACACCGGGCCCATCTAGGAGTGTCACTGCAGTGTCACGCAGGATGTCCCTTCCAAAAAACCCTTCCCAAACAGCACATGACGCAAAGAAAAAAAGAGGCGCAATGAGGTAGCTGACTGTGTGAGTAAGATAAGCGACCCTAGTGGCCGACACAAACACCGGGCCCATCTAGGAGTGTCACTGCAGTGTCACGCAGGATGTCCCTTCCAAAAAACCCTCCCCAAACAGCACATGACGCAAAGAAAAAAAGAGGCGCAATGAGGTAGCTGACTGTGTGAGTAAGATAAGCGACCCTAGTGGCCGACACAAACACCGGGCCCATCTAGGAGTGGCACTGCAGTGTCACGCAGGATGTCCCTTCCAAAAAACCCTCCCCAAACAGCACATGACGCAAAGAAAAAAAGAGGCGCAATGAGGTAGCTGACTGTGTGAGTAAGATAAGCGACCCTAGTGGCCGACACAAACACCGGGCCCATCTAGGAGTGGCACTGCAGTGTCACGCAGGATGGCCCTTCCAAAAAACCCTCCCCAAACAGCACATGACGCAAAGAAAAAAAGAGGCGCAATGAGGTAGCTGACTGTGTGAGTAAGATAAGCGACCCTAGTGGCCGACACAAACACCGGGCCCATCTAGGAGTGGCACTGTAGTGTCACGCAGGATGGCCCTTCCAAAAAACCCTCCCCAAACAGCACATGACGCAAAGAAAAAAAGAGGCGCAATGAGGTAGCTGACTGTGTGAGTAAGATAAGCGACCCTAGTGGCCGACACAAACACCGGGCCCATCTAGGAGTGGCACTGCAGTGTCACGCAGGATGCCCCTTCCAAAAAACCCTCCCCAAACAGCACATGACGCAAAGAAAAAAAGAGGCGCAATGAGGTAGCTGACTGTGTGAGTAAGATAAGCGACCCTAGTGGCCGACACAAACACCGGGCCCATCTAGGAGTGGCACTGCAGTGTCACGCAGGATGGCCCTTCCAAAAAACCCTCCCCAAACAGCACATGACGCAAAGAAAAAAAGAGGCGCAATGAGGTAGCTGACTGTGTGAGTAAGATAAGCGACCCTAGTGGCCGACACAAACACCGGGCCCATCTAGGAGTGGCACTGCAGTGTCACGCAGGATGTCCCTTCCAAAAAACCCTCCCCAAACAGCACATGACGCAAAGAAAAAAAGAGGCGCAATGAGGTAGCTGACTGTGTGAGTAATATAAGCGACCCTAGTGGCCGACACAAACACCGGGCCCATCTAGGAGTGGCACTGCAGTGTCACGCAGGATGGCCCTTCCAAAAAACCCTCCCCAAACAGCACATGACGCAAAGAAAAAAAGAGGCGCAATGAGGTAGCTGACTGTGTGAGTAAGAGAAGCGACCCTAGTGGCCGACACAAACACCGGGCCCATCTAGGAGTGGCACTGCAGTGTCACGCAGGATGTCCCTTCCAAAAAACCCTCCCCAAACAGCACATGACGCAAAGAAAAAAAGAGGCGCAATGAGGTAGCTGACTGTGTGAGTAAGATAAGCGACCCTAGTGGCCGACACAAACACCGGGCCCATCTAGGAGTGGCACTGCAGTGTCACGCAGGATGGCCCTTCCAAAAAACCCTCCCCAAACAGCACATGACGCAAAGAAAAAAAGAGGCGCAATGAGGTAGCTGACTGTGTGAGTAAGATAAGCGACCCTAGTGGCCGACACAAACACCGGGCCCATCTAGGAGTGGCACTGCAGTGTCACGCAGGATGTCCCTTCCAAAAAACCCTCCCCAAACAGCACATGACGCAAAGAAAAAAAGAGGCGCAATGAGGTAGCTGACTGTGTGAGTAAGATAAGCGACCCTAGTGGCCGACACAAACACCGGGCCCATCTAGGAGTGGCACTGCAGTGTCACGCAGGATGGCCCTTCCAAAAAACCCTCCCCAAACAGCACATGACGCAAAGAAAAAAAGAGGCGCAATGAGGTAGCTGACTGTGTGAGTAAGATAAGCGACCCTAGTGGCCGACACAAACACCGGGCCCATCTAGGAGTGGCACTGCAGTGTCACGCAGGATGGCCCTTCCAAAAAACCCTCCCCAAACAGCACATGACGCAAAGAAAAAAAGAGGCGCAATGAGGTAGCTGACTGTGTGAGTAAGATAAGCGACCCTAGTGGCCGACACAAACACCGGGCCCATCTAGGAGTGGCACTGCAGTGTCACGCAGGATGCCCCTTCCAAAAAACCCTCCCCAAACAGCACATGACGCAAAGAAAAAAAGAGGCGCAATGAGGTAGCTGACTGTGTGAGTAAGATAAGCGACCCTAGTGGCCGACACAAACACCGGGCCCATCTAGGAGTGGCACTGCAGTGTCACGCAGGATGGCCCTTCCAAAAAACCCTCCCCAAACAGCACATGACGCAAAGAAAAAAAGAGGCGCAATGAGGTAGCTGACTGTGTGAGTAAGATAAGCGACCCTAGTGGCCGACACAAACACCGGGCCCATCTAGGAGTGGCACTGCAGTGTCACGCAGGATGTCCCTTCCAAAAAACCCTCCCCAAACAGCACATGACGCAAAGAAAAAAAGAGGCGCAATGAGGTAGCTGACTGTGTGAGTAATATAAGCGACCCTAGTGGCCGACACAAACACCGGGCCCATCTAGGAGTGGCACTGCAGTGTCACGCAGGATGGCCCTTCCAAAAAACCCTCCCCAAACAGCACATGACGCAAAGAAAAAAAGAGGCGCAATGAGGTAGCTGACTGTGTGAGTAAGATAAGCGACCCTAGTGGCCGACACAAACACCGGGCCCATCTAGGAGTGGCACTGCAGTGTCACGCAGGATGTCCCTTCCAAAAAACCCTCCCCAAACAGCACATGACGCAAAGAAAAAAAGAGGCGCAATGAGGTAGCTGACTGTGTGAGTAAGATAAGCGACCCTAGTGGCCGACACAAACACCGGGCCCATCTAGGAGTGGCACTGCAGTGTCACGCAGGATGGCCCTTCCAAAAAACCCTCCCCAAACAGCACATGACGCAAAGAAAAATAAAAGAAAAAAGAGGTGCAAGATGGAATTGTCCTTGGGCCCTCCCACCCACCCTTATGTTGTATAAACAGGACATGCACACTTTAACCAACCCATCATTTCAGTGACAGGGTCTGCCACACGACTGTGACTGATATGACGGGTTGGTTTGGACCCCCCCCCAAAAAAGAAGCAATTAATCTCTCCTTGCACAAACTGGCTCTACAGAGGCAAGATGTCCACCTCATCATCATCCTCCGATATATCACCGTGTACATCCCCCTCCTCACAGATTATCAATTCGTCCCCACTGGAATCCACCATCTCAGCTCCCTGTGTACTTTGTGGAGGCAATTGCTGCTGGTCAATGTCTCCGCGGAGGAATTGATTATAATTCATTTTAATGAACATCATCTTCTCCACATTTTCTGGATGTAACCTCGTACGCCGATTGCTGACAAGGTGAGCGGCGGCACTAAACACTCTTTCGGAGTACACACTTGTGGGAGGGCAACTTAGGTAGAATAAAGCCAGTTTGTGCAAGGGCCTCCAAATTGCCTCTTTTTCCTGCCAGTATAAGTACGGACTGTGTGACGTGCCTACTTGGATGCGGTCACTCATATAATCCTCCACCATTCTTTCAATGGGGAGAGAATCATATGCAGTGACAGTAGACGACATGTCCGTAATCGTTGTCAGGTCCTTCAGTCAGGACCAGATGTCAGCATCAGCAGTCGCTCCAGACTGCCCTGCATCACCGCCAGCGGGTGGGCTCGGAATTCTGAGCCTTTTCCTCGCACCCCCAGTTGCGGGAGAATGTGAAGGAGGAGATGTTGACAGGTCGCGTTCCGCTTGACTTGACAATTTTCTCACCAGCAGGTCTTTCAACCCCAGCAGACTTGTGTCTGCCGGAAAGAGAGATCCAAGGTAGGCTTTAAATCTAGGATCGAGCACGGTGGCCAAAATGTAGTGCTCTGATTTCAACAGATTGACCACCCGTGAATCCTTGTTAAGCGAATTAAGGGCTCCATCCACAAGTCCCACATGCCTAGCGGAATCGCTCCGTGTTAGCTCCTCCTTCAATGTCTCCAGCTTCTTCTGCAAAAGCCTGATGAGGGGAATGACCTGACTCAGGCTGGCAGTGTCTGAACTGACTTCACGTGTGGCAAGTTCAAAGGGCATCAGAACCTTGCACAACGTTGAAATCATTCTCCACTGCGCTTGAGACAGGTGCATTCCACCTCCTATATCGTGCTCAATTGTATAGGCTTGAATGGCCTTTTGCTGCTCCTCCAACCTCTGAAGCATATAGAGGGTTGAATTCCACCTCGTTACCACTTCTTGCTTCAGATGATGGCAGGGCAGGTTCAGTAGTTTTTGGTGGTGCTCCAGTCTTCTGTACGTGGTGCCTGTACGCCGAAAGTGTCCCGCAATTCTTCTGGCCACCGACAGCATCTCTTGCACGCCCCTGTCGTTTTTTAAAAAATTCTGCACCACCAAATTCAAGGTATGTGCAAAACATGGGACGTGCTGGAATTTGCCCATATTTAATGCACACACAATATTGCTGGCGTTGTCCGATGCCACAAATCCACAGGAGAGTCCAATTGGGGTAAGCCATTCCGCGATGATCTTCCTCAGTTGCCGTAAGAGGTTTTCAGCTGTGTGCGTATTCTGGAAAGCGGTGATACAAAGCGTAGCCTGCCTAGGAAAGAGTTGGCGTTTGCGAGATGCTGCTACTGGTGCCGCCGCTGCTGTTCTTGCGGCGGGAGTCCATACATCTACCCAGTGGGCTGTCACAGTCATATAGTCCTGACCCTGCCCTGCTCCACTTGTCCACATGTCCGTGGTTAAGTGGACATTGGGTCCAGCTGCATTTTTTAGGACACTGGTGAGTCTTTTTCTGAGGTCCGTGTACATTTTCGGTATCGCCTGCCTAGAGAAGTGGAACCTAGATGGTATTTGGTAACGGGGGCACACAGCCTCAATAAATTGTCTAGTTCCCTGTGAACTAACGGCGGATACCGGACGCACGTCTAACACCAACATAGTTGTCAAGGCCTCAGTTATCCGCTTTGCAGCAGGATGACTGCTGTGATATTTCATCTTCCTCGCAAAGGACTGTTGAACAGTCAATTGCTTACTGGAAGTAGTACAAGTGGGCTTACGACTTCCCCTCTGGGATGACCATCGACTCCCAGCAGCAACAACAGCAGCGCCAGCAGCAGTAGGCGTTACACGCAAGGATGCATCGGAGGAATCCCAGGCAGGAGAGGACTCGTCAGAATTGCCAGTGACATGGCCTGCAGGACTATTGGCATTCCTGGGGAAGGAGGAAATTGACACTGAGGGAGTTGGTGGGGTGGTTTGCGTGAGCTTGGTTACAAGAGGAAGGGATTTACTGGTCAGTGGACTGCTTCCGCTGTCACCCAAAGTTTTTGAACTTGTCACTGACTTATTATGAATGCGCTGCAGGTGACGTATAAGGGAGGATGTTCCGAGGTGGTTAACGTCCTTACCCCTACTTATTACAGCTTGACAAAGGGAACACACGGCTTGACACCTGTTGTCCGCATTTCTGTTGAAATAGTTCCACACCGAAGAGCTGATTTTTTTGGTATTTTCACCAGGCATGTCAACGGCCATATTCCTCCCACGGACAACAGGTGTCTCCCCGGGTGCCTGACTTAAACAAACCACCTCACCATCAGAATCCTCCTGGTCAATTTCCTCCCCAGCGCCAGCAACACCCATATCCTCCTCATCCTGGTGTACTTCAACACTGACATCTTCAATCTGACTATCAGGAACTGGACTGCGGGTGCTCCTTCCAGCACTTGCAGGGGGCGTGCAAATGGTGGAAGGCGCATGCTCTTCACGTCCAGTGTTGGGAAGGTCAGGCATCGCAACCGACACAATTGGACTCTCCTTGTGAATTTGGGATTTCGAAGAACGCACAGTTCTTTGCGGTGCTACTGCTTTTGCCAGCTTGAGTCTTTTCATTTTTCTAGCGAGAGGCTGAGTGCCTCCATCCTCATGTGAAGCTGAACCACTAGCCATGAACATAGGCCAGGGCCTCAGCCGTTCCTTGCCACTCCGTGTGGTAAATGGCATATTGGCAAGTTTACGCTTCTCCTCCGACAATTTTATTTTAGGTTTTGGAGTCCTTTTTTTACTGATATTTGGTGTTTTGGATTTGACATGCTCTGTACTATGACATTGGGCATCGGCCTTGGCAGACGACGTTGCTGGCATTTCATCGTCTCGGCCATGACTAGTGGCAGCAGCTTCAGCACGAGATGGAAGTGGATCTTGATCTTTCCCTAATTTTGGAACCTCAACATTTTTGTTCTCCATATTTTAATAGGCACAACTAAAAGGCACCTCAGGTAAACAATGGAGATGGATGGATACTAGTATACAATTATGAAAGGACTGCCGAGTGCCGACACAGAGGTAGCTACAGCCGTGGACTACCGTACTGTACTGTGTCTGCTGCTAATATAGACTGGATGATAATGAGATGTAGTATGTATAAAGAAGAAAGAAAAAAAACCACGGGTATGTGGTATACAATTATGGATGGACTGCCGAGTGCCGACACAGAGGTAGCTACAGCCGTGGACTACCGTACTGTACTGTGTCTGCTGCTAATATAGACTGGTTGATAATGAGATGTAGTATGTATGTATAAAGAAGAAAGAAAAAAAAACCACGGGTAGGTGGTATACAATTATGGATGGACTGCCGAGTGCCGACACAGAGGTAGCTACAGCCGTGGACTACCGTACTGTACTGTGTCTGCTGCTAATATAGACTGGATGATAATGAGATGTAGTATGTATAAAGAAGAAAGAAAAAAAAAACCACGGGTAGGTGGTATACAATTATGGATGGACTGCCGAGTGCCGACACAGAGATAGCTACAGCCGTGAACTACCGTACTGTGTCTGCTGCGATTGGATGATAAATAATGATATAAAAAATATATATATATCACTACTGCAGCCGGACAGGTATATATTATATAATGACGGACCTGCTGGACACTGTCTGTCAGCAGAATGAGTTTTTTATAGAATAAAAAAAAAAACACCACACAAGTCACACGACGAGTGTTTAACTTTTTCAGGCAATCACAATATAGTATACTATACTGGTGGTCAGTGTGGTCAGGTCACTGGTCAGTCACACTGGCAGTGGCACTCCTGCCTGCAGCAAAAGTGTGCACTGTTTAATTTTAATAATATGTATGTACTCCTGGCTCCTGCTATAACCTATAACTGCTCCCCAGTCTCCCCCACAATTAAGCTGTGTGAGCACAGTCAGATATTATACATAGATGATGCAGCACACTGGGCTGAGCACAGATATGGTATGTGACTGAGTCACTGTGTATCGTTTTTTTCAGGCAGAGAACGGATTATATTAAATAAAACTGCACTGGTGGTCACTGGTCAGTGGTCAGTCACTAGTAAACTCTGCATTCTCTAGTACTCCTAAGCTCCAGTAAATCAAGTGTCTCTGTCTCAATCTCACTCTCTCTCTTCTAATCTAAATGGAGAGGACGCCAGCCACGTCCTCTCCCTATCAATCTCAATGCACGTGTGAAAATGGCGGCGACGCGCGGCTCCTTATATAGAATCCGAGTCTCGCGATAGAATCCGAGCCTCGCGAGAATCCGACAGCGTCATGATGACGTTCGGGCGCGCTCGGGTTAACCGAGCAAGGCGGGAAGATCCGAGTCGCTCGGACCCGTGTAAAAAAACATGAAGTTCGGGCGGGTTCGGATTCAGAGGAACCGAACCCGCTCATCTCTATATGACACCCAAATATATTTTTTATAAACTCCAAAAGAGTGCAGCTATCCATTTTTCCCTAGGCATACATTTTTCACAGAGGGCACTGGGGCCATTGTTATAAGATTGTAGGAGTGCCGGACACTAAAAAATAAATAAAAAAATATTATGTGTATGTACAGTATGTGTGTGTATATATATATATATATATATATATACACACACACACACACACACACACACACACACACTAGAGATGTGCGGCGGGCACTTTTTGTGTTTTGTGTTTTGTTTTGGTTCTAATTCAATTTTCGTGTTTTGGTTTTGGCTTGGTTTTGCCAAAACCACCCTTTTGTGTTTTGGTTTTGGATCTGGATGATTTTGGAAAAAAAACATAAAAACAGCTAAAATCACAGAATATAGGGGTAATTTTGCTCCTACAGTATTATTAACCTCAATAACAATTATTTCCACTTATTTCCAGTCTATTCTGAATACCTCACACCTCACAATATTGTTTTTAGGCCTAAAAGTTGCACCGAGGTGGCTGTATGACTAAGCTAAGTGGCACAAGTGTGCGGCACAAACACCTGGCCCATCTAGGAGTGGCACTGCAGTTGCAGACAAGATGGCACTATTCAAAAACTAGTCTCCAAACAGCACATGATGCAAAGAAGAAAAAGAGGTGCAATGAGGTAGCTGGATGGCCAAGCTAAGCGACACAAGTGTGCAGCATAAACACCTGGCCCATCTAGGAGTTGGTTGTTGTTATAGGTTGTTGTTATAATTGTTATACTGCAGCAGTGGATATATAGCAGCAGTGTATATCGTCACTGGAATTACTGATGACACAGGACATTACCACTGGTCTGATGCAGCACAACAGGTTGTTGTTACAATTGTTATACAGCAGCAGTGGACATATAGCAGCAGCGTATATCGTCACTGGAATTACTGATGACAGAAGACACTACCACTAGTCTGATGCAGCACAACAGGTTGTTGTTATAATTATTTTTTTATTATATTCTAAAACACATATTGGTTGTGAGAAATATAGTATCTCAAAACTCTGTGTAAATCTATTTATGGATTCTTTGAATGAATAACAAAGGATGTTTTACTTGATATGAAACAATCTGGAAATTAGGTGGAACGCATACGATATCCCCAGCAAGAAAATGGAATGACAGTAAAACAGTGTGAAAACGAGGGGTGAGAAGCAGACACGTGATCCGGAAAGGTTGCGGAAAGGTCTGAATGCGCATGCGTATGCGCTCCACTCTGAAACGAGGCCTGGAGGAGAGACGCAAGGCGCGCCCACAGATGGGAAAAAGTCTGCTATTTAAATGGAAACACGGGTGGCGAGAGATATACTTCTCTGAGGAAGCCGCTGACATTGCTGGGGCGGAGAAACGCATAAGAAGTCCTTCACAACATACGTCCAGTACCGGACTCACTTTGCACTATTTGCGGGCTTTCTTTATCACTCTTTGGACACTCCAGATATGGCACCTATAATGGGATAACGCACCAGGAGCCGGGAGGAACCATTGGACTGAAGGATCAAGCTGAGATCCATTCCAGCAGGTGATTTTACAAACAAACAAACAGCGCTGTCAATTACTGTTTATAAAGTCATCCTAACGTAAGAAGCAGCATGCTCCACTAACTGACTAACACTGTTTAAAGTAGTGATGTGCACCGGAAATTTTTCGCGTTTTGTGTTTTGGTTTTGGGTTCGGTTCTGCGGCCGTGTTTTGGATTCGGACGCGTTTTGGCAATACCTCACCGAAATTTTTTTGTCGGATTCGGGTGTTTTTTTCAAAAAACCCTAAAAAACAGCTTAAATCATAGAATTTGGGGGTCATTTTGATCCCATAGTATTATTAACCTCAATAACCACAATTTCCACTCATTTCCAGTCTATTCTGAACACCTCACACCTCACAATATTATTTTTAGTCCTAAAATTTTCACCGAGGTCGCTGGATGGCTAAGCTAAGCGACACAAGTGGCCGACACAAACACCTGGCCCATCTAGGAGTGGCACTGCAGTGTCAGGCAGGATGGCCCTTCAAAAAAATAGTCCCCAAACAGCACATGATGCAAAGAAAAAAAGAGGCGCACCAAGGTGGCTGTGTGACTAAGCTAAGCGACACAAGTGGCCGACACAAACACCTGGCCCATCTAGGAGTGGCACTGCAGTGTCAGGCAGGATTGCCCTTCAAAAAAATACTCCCCAAACAGCACATGATGCAAAGAAAAAAAGAGGCGCACCAAGGTGGCTGTGTGACTAAGCTAAGCGACACAAGTGGCCGACAAAAACACCTGGCCCATCTAGGAGTGGCACTGCAGTGTCAGGCAGGATGGCCCTTCAAAAAAATACTCCCCAAACAGCACATGATGCAAAGAAAAAAAGAAGTGCACCAAGGTGGCTGTGTGACTAAGCTAAGCGACACAAGTGGCCGACACAAACACCTGGCTCATCTAGGAGTGGCACTGCAGTGTCAATCAAGACAGGATGGCCCTTCCAAAAAATTGTCCCCAAACAGCACATGATGCAAAGAAAAAAAGAGGCGCACCAAGGTGGCTGTGTGACTAAGCTAAGCGACACAAGTGGCCGACACAAACACCTGGCCCATCTAGGAGTGGCACTGCAGTGTCAATCAAGACAGGATGGCCCTTCCAAAAAATTGTCATCAAAAAGCACATGATGCAAAGAAAAAAAGAGGCGCACCAAGGTGGCTGTGTGACTAAGCTAAGCGACACAAGTGGCCGACACAAACACCTGGCCCATCTAGGAGTGGCACTGCAGTGTCAATCAAGACAGGATGGCCCTTCCAAAAAATTGTCCCCAAACAGCACATGATTCAAAGAAAAAAAGAGGCGCACCAAGGTGGCTGTGTGACTAAGCTAAGCGACACAAGTGGCCGACACAAACACCTGGCCCATCTAGGAGTGGCACTGCAGTGTCAATCAAGACAGGATGGCCCTTCCAAAAAATTGTCCCCAAACAGCACATGATGCAAAGAAAAAAAGAGGCGCACCAAGGTGGCTGTGTGACTAAGCTAAGCGACACAAGTGGCCGACACAAACACCTGGCCCATCTAGGAGTGGCACTGCAGTGTCAGGCAGGATGGCCCTTCCAAAAAATTGTCCCCAAACAGCACATGATGCAAAGAAAAAAAGAGGCGCACCAAGGTGGCTGTGTGACTAAGCTAAGCGACACAAGTGGCTGACACAAACACCTGGCCCATCTAGGAGTGGCACTGCAGTGTCAGGCAGGATGGCCCTTCCAAAAAATTGTCCCCAAACAGCACATGATGCAAAGAAAAAAAGAGGAGCACCAAGGTGGCTGTGTGACTAAGCTAAGCGACACAAGTGGCCGACACAAACACCTGGCCCATCTAGGAGTGGCACTGCAGTGTCAGGCAGGATGGCCCTTCCAAAAAATTGTCCCCAAACAGCACATGATGCAAAGAAAAAAAGAGGCGCACCAAGGTGGCTGTGTGACTAAGCTAAGCGACACAAGTGGCCGACACAAACACCTGGCCGATCTAGGAGTGGCACTGCAGTGTCAATCAAGACAGGATGGCCCTTCCAAAAAATTGTCCCCAAACAGCACATGATGCAAAGAAAAAAAGAGGCGCACCAAGGTGGCTGTGTGACTAAGCTAAGCGACACAAGTGGCCGACACAAACACCTGGCCCATCTAGGAGTGGCACTGCAGTGTCAGGCAGGATGGCCCTTCCAAAAAATTGTCCCCAAACAGCACATGATGCAAAGAAAAAAAGAGGCGCACCAAGGTGGCTGTGTGACTAAGCTAAGCGACACAAGTGGCCGACACAAACACCTGGCCCATCTAGGAGTGGCACTGCAGTGTCAGGCAGGATTGCACTTCAAAAAAATACTCCCCAAACAGCACACTTTAACGAACCCATCATTTCAGTGAGAGGGTATGCCACACGACTGTGACTGAAATGACTGGTTGGTTTGTGCCCCCACCAAAAAAGAAGCAATCAATCTCTCCTTGCACAAACTGGCTCTACAGAGGCAAGATGTCCACCTCATCATCATCCTCCGATTCCTCACCCCTTTCACTGTGTACATCCCCCTCCTCACAGATTATTAATTCGTCCCCACTGGAATCCACCATCTCAGGTCCCCGTGTACTTTCTGGAGGCAATTGCTGCTGGTGAATGTCTCCACGGAGGAATTGATTATAATTCATTTTAATGAACATCATCTTCTCCACATTTTCTGGAAGTAACCTTGTACGCCGATTGCTGACAAGGTGAGCGGCTGCACTAAACACTCTTTCGGAGTTCACACTGGAGGGAGGGCAACTTAGGTAGAATAAAGCCAGTTTCTGCAAGGGCTTCCAAATTGCTTCTTTTTCCTGCCAGTATACGTCTGACGTGCCTACTTGGATGCGGTCACTCATATAATCCTCCATCATTCTTTCAATGGTGAGAGAATCATATGCAGTGACAGTAGACGACATGTCAGTAATCGTTGCCAGGTCCTTCAGTCCGGACCAGATGTCAGCACTCGCTCCAGACTGCCCTGCATCACCGCCAGCGGGTGGGCTCGGAATTCTTAGCCTTTTCCTCGCACCCCCAGTTGCGGGAGAATGTGAAGGAGGAGATGGTGACGGGTCACGTTCCGCTTGACTTGACAATTTTCTCACCAGTAGGTCTTTGAACCTCTGCAGACTTGTGTCTGCCGGAAAGAGAGATACAACGTAGGTTTTAAATCTAGGATCGAGCACGGTGGCCAAAATGTAGTGCTCTGATTTCAACAGATTGACCACCCGTGAATCCTGGTTAAGCGAATTAAGGGCTCCATCCACAAGTCCCACATGCCTAGCGGAATCGCTCTGTTTTAGCTCCTCCTTCAGTGTCTCCAGCTTCTTCTGCAAAAGCCTGATGAGGGGAATGACCTGACTCAGGCTGGCAGTGTCTGAACTGACTTCACGTGTGGCAAGTTCAAAGGGTTGCAGAACCTTGCACAACGTTTAAATCATTCTCCACTGCGCTTGAGTCAGGTGCATTCCACCTCCTTTGCCTATATCGTGGCCAGATGTATAGGCTTGAATGGCCTTTTGCTGCTCCTCCATCCTCTGAAGCATATAGAGGGTTGAATTCCACCTTGTTACCACCTCTTGCTTCAGATGATGGCAGGGCAGGTTCAGGAATGTTTGGTGGTGCTCCAGTCTTGTGTACGCGGTGCCTGAATGCCGAAAGTGGCCCGCAATTATTCGGGCCACCGACAGCATCTCTTGCACGCCCCTGTCGTTTTTTTAAATAATTCTGCCCCACCAAATTCAAGGTATGTGCAAAACATGGGACGTGCTGGAATTTGCCCAGATGTAATGCACGCACAATATTGCTGGCGTTGTCCGATGTCACAAATCCCCAGGAGAGTCCAATTGGGGTAAGCCATTCTGCGATGATCTTCCTCAGTTGCCGTAAGAGGTTTTCAGCTGTGTGCCTATTCTGGAAAGCGGTGATACAAAGCGTAGCCTGCCTAGGAACGAGTTGGCGTTTGCGAGATGCTGCTACTGGTGCCGCCGCTGCTGTTCTTGCTGCGGGAGGCAATACATCTACCCAGTGGGCTGTCACAGTCATATAGTCCTGAGTCTGCCCTGCTCCACTTGTCCACATGTCCGTGGTTAAGTGGACATTGGGTACAACTGCATTTTTTAGGACACTGGTGAGTCTTTTTCTGAGGTCTGTGTACATTTTCGGTAACCCCTGCCTAGAGAAATGGAACCTAGATGGTATTTGGTACCGGGGACACAGTACCTCAATCAAGTCTCTAGTTGGCTCTGAATTAACGATGGATACCGGAACCACGTTTCTCACCGCCCAGGCTGCCAAGGCCTCAGTTATTCGCTTTGCAGCAGGATGACTGCTGTGATATTTCATCTTCCTCGCAAAGGACTGTTGGACAGTCAATTGCTTACTGGAAGTAGTACAAGTGGTCTTCCGACTTCCCCTCTGGGATGACGATCGACTCCCAGCAGCAACAACAGCAGCGCCAGCAGCAGTAGGCATTACACTCAAGGATGCATCGGAGGAATCCCAGGCAGGAGAGGACTCGTCAGACTTGACAGTGACATGGCCTGCAGGACTATTGGCTTTCCTGGGTAAGGAGGAAATTGACACTGAGGGAGTTGGTGGTGTGGTTTGCAGGAGCTTGGTTACAAGAGGAAGGGATTTAGTGGTCAGTGGACTGCTTCCGCTGTCACCCAAAGTTTTTGAACTTGTCACTGACTTATGATGAGTGCGCTGCAGGTGACGTATAAGGGAGGATGTTCCAAGGTGGTTAACGTCCTTACCCCTACTTATTACAGCTTGACAAAGGCAACACACGGCTTGACACCTGTTGTCCGCATTTGTGTTGAAATAATTCCACACCGAAGAGCTGATTTTTTTTGTATTTTGACCAGGCATGTCAAGGGCCATATTCCTCCCACGGACAACAGGTGTCTCCCCGGGTGCCTGACTTAAACAAACCACCTCACCATCAGAATCCTCCTTGTCAATTTCCTCCCCAGCGCCAGCAACACCCATATCCTCATCCTGGTGTACTTCAACAGTGACATCTTCAATTTGACTATCAGGAACTGGACTGCGGGTGCTCCTTCCAGCACTTGCAGGGGGCGTGCAAATGGTGGAAGGCGCAAGCTCTTCCCGTCCAGTGTTGGGAAGGTCAGGCATCGCAACCGACACAATTGGACTCTCCTTGGGGATTTGTGATTTTGAAGAACGCACAGTTCTTTGCTGTGCTTTTGCCAGCTTAAGTCTTTTCTTTTTTCTAGCGAGAGGATGAGTGCTTCCATCCTCATTTGAAGCTGAACCACTAGCCATGAACATAGGCCAGGGCCTCAGCCGTTCCTTACCACTCCGTGTCGTAAATGGCATATTGGCAAGTTTACGCTTCTCCTCAGACGCTTTTAATTTTGATTTTTGGGTCATTTTACTGAACTTTTGTGTTTTGGATTTTACATGCTCTCTACTATGACATTGGGCATCGGCCTTGGCAGACGACGTTGATGGCATACATTGTCTCGGCCATGACTAGTGGCAGCAGCTTCAACACGAGGTGGAAGTGGATCTTGATCTTTCCCTTTAACCTCCACATTTTTTCTCTCCATTTTTTAATGTGTGGAATTATATGCCAGTATCAATAGCAATGGCCTACTACTATATTTACTGTGCAAAACTAAAATGCACCACAGGTATAGAATGTAGATGGATAGTATACTTAATGGATGACGAGTGACGACACAGAGGTAGGTACACAGCAGTGGCCTACCGTACTGCTATATATAGTATACTGGTGGACACTGTCAGCAAACTGCAAAACTGTCTAAAATGCACCACAGGTATAGAATGTAGATGGATAGTATACTTAATGGATGACGAGGGACGATACAGAGGTAGGTACACAGCAGTGGCCTACCGTACTGCTATATATAATATACTGGTGGACACTGTCAGCAAACTGCAAAACTGTCTAAAATGCACCACAGGTATAGAATATAGATGGATAGTATACTTAATGGATGACGAGTGACGACACAGAGGTAGGTACACAGCAGTGGCCTACCGTACTGCTATATATAGTATACTGGTGGACACTGTCAGCAAACTGCAAAACTGTCTAAAATGCACCACAGGTATAGAATGTAGATGGATAGTATACTTAATGGATGACGAGTGACGACATAGAGGTAGGTACACAGCAGTGGCCTACCGTACTGCTATATATAGTATACTGGTGGACACTGTCAGCAAACTGCAAAACTGTCTAAAATGCATCACAGTTATAGAATGTAGATGGATAGTATACTTAATGGATGACGAGTGACGACACAGAGGTAGGTACACAGCAGTGGCCTACCGTACTGCTATATATAGTATACTGGTGGACACTGTCAGCAAACTGCAAAACTGTCTAAAATGCACCACAGGTATAGAATGTAGATGGATAGTATACTTAATGGATGACGAGTGACGACACAGAGGTAGGTACACAGCAGTGGCCTACCGTACTGCTATATATAGTATACTGGTGGACACTGTCAGGAAACTGCAAAACTGTCTAAAATGCACCACAGGTATAGAATGTAGATGGATAGTATACTTAATGGATGACGAGTGACGACACAGAGGTAGGTACACAGCAGTGGCCTACCGTACTGCTATATATAGTATACTGGTGGACACTGTCAGCAAACTGCAAAACTGTCTAAAATGCACCACAGGTATAGAATGTAGATGGATAGTATACTTAATGGATGACGAGGGACGATACAGAGGTAGGTACACAGCAGTGGCCTACCGTACTGCTATATATAATATACTGGTGGACACTGTCAGCAAACTGCAAAACTGTCTAAAATGCACCACAGGTATAGAATATAGATGGATAGTATACTTAATGGATGACGAGTGACGACACAGAGGTAGGTACACAGCAGTGGCCTACCATACTGCTATATATAGTATACTGGTGGACACTGTCAGCAAACTGCAAAACTGTCTAAAATGCACCACAGGTATAGAATGTAGATGGATAGTATACTTAATGGATGACGAGTGACGACACAGAGGTAGGTACACAGCAGTGGCCTACCGTACTGCTATATATAGTATACTGGTGGACACTGTCAGCAAACTGCAAAACTGTCTAAAATGCACCACAGGTATAGAATGTAGATGGACAGTATACTTAATGGATGACGAGTGACGACACAGAGGTAGGTACACAGCAGTGGCCTACCGTACTGCTATATATAGTATACTGGTGGACACTGTCAGCAAACTGCAAAACTGTCTAAAATGCACCACAGGTATAGAATGTAGATGGATAGTATACTTAATGGATGACGAGTGACGACACAGAGGTAGGTACACAGCAGTGGCCTACCGTACTGCTATATATAGTATACTGGTGGACACTGTCAGCAAACTGCAAAACTGTCTAAAGTGCACCACAGGTATAGAATGTAGATGGATAGTATACTTAATGGATGACGAGTGACGACACAGAGGTAGGTACACAGCAGTGGCCTACCATACTGCTATATATAGTATACTGGTGGACACTGTCAGCAAACTGCAAAACTGTCTAAAATGCACCACAGATATAGAATGTAGATGGATAGTATACTTAATGGATGACGAGTGACGACACAGAGGTAGGTACACAGCAGTGGCCTACCGTACTGCTATATATAGTATACTGGTGGACACTGTCAACAAACTGCAAAACTGTCTAAAATGCACCACAGGTATAGAATGTAGATGGATAGTATACTTAATGGATGACGAGTGACGACACAGAGGTAGGTACACAGCAGTGGCCTACCGTACTGCTATATATAGTATACTGGTGGACACTGTCAGCAAACTGCAAAACTGTCAAAAAATGCACCACAGGTATAGAATGTAGATGGATAGTATACTTAATGGATGGCGAGTGACGACACAGAGGTAGGTACACAGCAGTGGCCTACCGTACTGCTATATATAGTATACTGGTGGACACTGTCAGCAAACTGCAAAACTGTCTAAAATGCACCACAGGTATAGAATGTAGATGGATAGTATACTTAATGGATGACGAGTGACGACACAGAGGTAGGTACACAGCAGTGGCCTACCGTACTGCTATATATAGTATACTGGTGGACACTGTCAGCAAACTGCAAAACTGTCTAAAATGCACCACAGGTATAGAATGTAGATGGATAGTATACTTAATGGATGACGAGTGACGACACAGAGGTAGGTACACAGCAGTGGCCTACCGTACTGCTATATATAGTATAATGGTGGACACTGTCAGCAAACTGCAAAACTGTCTAAAATGCACCACAGGTATAGAATGTAGATGGATAGTATACTTAATGGATGACGAGTGACGACACAGAGGTAGGTACACAGCAGTGGCCTACCGTACTGCTATATATAGTATACTGGTGGACACTGTCAGGAAACTGCAAAACTGTCTAAAATGCACCACAGGTATAGAATGTAGATGGATAGTATACTTAATGGATGACGAGTAACGACACAGAGGTAGGTACACAGCAGTGGCCTACCGTACTGCTATATATAGTATACTGGTGGACACTGTCAGCAAACTGCAAAACTGTCTAAAATGCACCACAGGTATAGAATGTAGATGGATAGTATACTTAATGGATGACGAGTGACGACACAGAGGTAGGTACACAGCAGTGGCCTACTGTACTGCTATATATAGTATACTGGTGGACACTGTCAGCAAACTGCAAAACTGTCTAAAATGCACCACAGGTATAGAATGTAGATGGATAGTATACTTAATGGATGACGAGTGACGACACAGAGGTAGGTACACAGCAGTGGCCTACCGTACTGCTATATATAGTATACTGGTGGACACTGTCAGCAAACTGCAAAACTGTCTAAAATGCACCACAGGTATAGAATGTAGATGGATAGTATACTTAATGGATGACAAGTGACGACACAGAGGTAGGTACACAGCAGTGGCCTACCGTACTGCTATATATAGTATACTGGTGGACACTGTCAGCAAACTGCAAAACTGTCTAAAATGCACCACAGGTATAGAATGTAGATGGATAGTATACTTAATGGATGACGAGTGACGACACAGAGGTAGGTACACAGCAGTGGCCTACCGTACTGCTATATATAGTATACTGGTGGACACTGTCAGCAAACTGCAAAACTATCCAAAATGCACCACAGGTATAGAATGTAGATGGATAGTATACTTAATGGATGACGAGTGACGACACAGAGGTAGGTACACAGCAGTGGCCTACCGTACTGCTATATATAGTATACTGGTGGACACTGTCAGCAAACTGCAAAACTGTCTAAAATGCACCACAGGTATAGAATGTAGATGGATAGTATACTTAATGGATGACGAGTGACGACACAGAGGTAGGTACACAGCAGTGGCCTACCGTACTGCTATATATAGTATAATGGTGGACACTGTCAGCAAACTGCAAAACTGTCTAAAATGCACCACAGGTATAGAATGTAGATGGATAGTATACTTAATGGATGACGAGTGACGACACAGAGGTAGGTACACAGCAGTGGCCTACCATACTGCTATATATAGTATACTGGTGGACACTGTCAGGAAACTGCAAAACTGTCTAAAATGCACCACAGGTATAGAATGTAGATAGATAGTATACTTAATGGATGACGAGTGACGACACAGAGGTAGGTACACAGCAGTGGCCTACCGTACTGCTATATATAGTATACTGGTGGACACTGTCAGCAAACTGCAAAACTGTCTAAAATGCACCACAGGTATAGAATGTAGATGGATAGTATACTTAATGGATGACGAGTGACGACACAGAGGTAGGTACACAGCAGTGGCCTACTGTACTGCTATATATAGTATACTGGTGGACACTGTCAGCAAACTGCAAAACTGTCTAAAATGCACCACAGGTATAGAATGTAGATGGATAGTATACTTAATGGATGACGAGTGACGACACAGAGGTAGGTACACAGCAGTGGCCTACCGTACTGCTATATATAGTATACTGGTGGACACTGTCAGCAAACTGCAAAACTGTCTAAAATGTACCACAGGTATAGAATGTAGATGGATAGTATACTTAATGGATGACGAGTGACGACACAGAGGTAGGTACACAGCAGTGGCCTACCGTACTGCTATATATAGTATACTGGTGGACACTGTCAGCAAACTGCAAAACTGTCTAAAATGCACCACAGGTATAGAATGTAGATGGATAGTATACTTAATGGATGACGAGTGACGACACAGAGGTAGGTACACAGCAGTGGCCTACCGTACTGCTATATATAGTATACTGGTGGACACTGTCAGCAAACTGCAAAACTGTCTAAAATGCACCACAGGTATAGAATGTAGATGGATAGTATACTTAATGGATGACGAGTGACGACACAGAGGTAGGTACACAGCAGTGGCCTACCGTACTGCTATATATAGTATACTGGTGGACACTGTCAGCAAACTGCAAAACTGTCTAAAATGTACCACAGGTATAGAATGTAGATGGATAGTATACTTAATGGATGACGAGTGACGACACAGAGGTAGGTACACAGCAGTGGCCTACCGTACTGCTATATATAGTATACTGGTGGACACTGTCAGCAAACTGCAAAACTGTCTAAAATGCACCACAGGTATAGAATGTAGATGGATAGTATACTTAATGGATGACGAGTGACGACACAGAGGTAGGTACACAGCAGTGGCCTACCGTACTGCTATATATAGTATACTGGTGGACACTGTCAGCAAACTGCAAAACTGTCTAAAATGCACCACAGGTATAGAATGTAGATGGATAGTATACTTAATGGATGACGAGTGACGACACAGAGGTAGGTACACAGCAGTGGCCTACCATACTGCTATATATAGTATACTGGTGGACACTGTCAGCAAACTGCAAAACTGTCTAAAATGCACCACAGATATAGAATGTAGATGGATAGTATACTTAATGGATGACGAGTGACGACACAGAGGTAGGTACACAGCAGTGGCCTACCGTACTGCTATATATAGTATACTGGTGGACACTGTCAGCAAACTGCAAAACTGTCTAAAATGCACCACAGGTATAGAATGTAGATGGATAGTATACTTAATGGATGACGAGTGACGACACAGAGGTAGGTACACAGCAGTGGCCTACCGTACTGCTATATATAGTATACTGGTGGACACTGTCAGCAAACTGCAAAACTGTCTAAAATGCACCACAGGTATAGAATGTAGATGGATAGTATACTTAATGGATGACGAGTGACGACACAGAGGTAGGTACACAGCAGTGGCCTACCGTACTGCTATATATAGTATACTGGTGGACACTGTCAGCAAACTGCAAAACTATCTAAAATGCACCACAGGTATAGAATGTAGATGGATAGTATACTTAATGGATGACGAGTGACGACACAGAGGTAGGTACACAGCAGTGGCCTACCGTACTGCTATATATAGTATACTGGTGGACACTGTCAGCAAACTGCAAAACTGTCTAAAATGCACCACAGGTATAGAATGTAGATGGATAGTATACTTAATGGATGACGAGTGACGACACAGAGGTAGGTACACAGCAGTGGCCTACCGTACTGCTATATATAGTATAATGGTGGACACTGTCAGCAAACTGCAAAACTGTCTAAAATGCACCACAGGTATAGAATGTAGATGGATAGTATACTTAATGGATGACGAGTGACGACACAGAGGTAGGTACACAGCAGTGGCCTACCGTACTGCTATATATAGTATACTGGTGGACACTGTCAGGAAACTGCAAAACTGTCTAAAATGCACCACAGGTATAGAATGTAGATGGATAGTATACTTAATGGATGACGAGTGACGACACAGAGGTAGGTACCAGTGACGTGCGGTGAGGTCACTGGTTGGGGAGGCACTGGCAGCTAAGAAGCCCCCCCCCCCCCCCCCCCACCTGAAAAAAAAAAAAAACTGTGTGGTCCCCCGACACACCAGTAAAACCAGCACCAGGCAGAACCAGCCAGGGGGAGTAATGCCATAGCAGGGGAGACACTCAGTGTGGGGTCCCCCTGCCATAACATTAATCTGCCCCCCAGCCAGTCAGCCCAGGGTTGGAATTACTCGGAAAGTGGGAACCCCAAAAAATAAAAATGGGGTCCCCCCTCCCGAGCAACAACCAGCACTGGGCTGACAGCCCAGTGCTATGCCCCGCACCCCTGGTGGCGGTGGGTGCGGGGTTCATTGTGTTAATATTGTTCTTTACAGGTTCCTACAGGTCCCAGCAAGCCTGCCCCAGCAAGCTGGCACTTGGAGAACCACAAGTGCCAGCATGCCTGGACACAAAGGGCCTGCTGGCACCTGTAGTCCACCTGCAAAGAATAGTAATATTGTTCTTTACAGGTAGCCTACAGGTCCCAGCAAGCCTGCCCCAGCATGCTGGCACTTGGAGAACCACAAGTGCCAGCATGCCTGGACATAAAGTGCCCGCTGGCACCTGTAGTCCACCTGTAAAGAAAATATTAAAATAAAAACACCACACTGTCTTAAAAATAAACTTTATTAAACTGGGTCTTCACCTGGGGGCGGCGGCCTTTAAGCTCTTTTGCGTGGCCGCCGCCTTCCCAGGGCTTCCGGCGTCTTCACCTGGGGGGGCGCCACCCCCCCAGGGCTTCCAGCGTCTTCACCTGGTGGGCGGCGGCTGCTAAGCTCTTTTGCATAGCCGCCGCCCAGCCAGGACTTCCAGCCGTCTTCATTCTTCAGGAGCTCTTCACAGCTCCTCCTCCGCCGTCGGACTGACTCTCCTCCGCCTCGCGCTGACTTATATAAGTCAGCCGGCGGGGGCGGGGCGATGACGCGGCGAGCCGTGATTGGCTCGCGGCGGCCATCTTGAATTTCAAAAATGACGCTGAGGCGCCATTTTTGAAACTGAACCGCTCCGCTGCCAAACTCTGCATAATAAAGGTATTTCCGCCGCCACACCACCGCCGCAACCCGCTCCGCCGACGCCCGCTCCACCGCCGCATCCCGCCGCCCGCACCATCGCCGCATCCCGCCGCCCGCACCTCCTCCCCCGCGTCGCACACACAGTGATTGACAGCGGATCCAGTGACGGATCCGCTGGCCAATCACTGTGGCCTCACTGACAGGGACGTGCTTTCATAGGTTGAAAGCACGTCCCTGTATGAAAGCGGCACCACTAATGGTGCCGCTTTCCCATACATTTTCAATGGGCTTTTACAGCCCATGGATAGTCACCGCCCGTACCCGCCCCCCGCTCCCCATACTTTCCCCTGTGACAACGGGAGGCACCACGATCGGTGCCTCCCAAACACATACAGAGGGAGCAACGTAAAGAATAATATAAAGAAGATACATATGACACAGAATATGTGTCATATGCATCTTCTTTGTATTATCTTAATCATTATGACAGGGGAGGCACTGCCTCCCTGCCTCCCCTGACTGCACGTCCCTGGTAGGTACACAGCAGTGGCCTACCGTACTGCTATATATAGTATACTGGTGGACACTGTCAGCAAACTGCAAAACTGTCTAAAATGCACCACAGGTATAGAATGTAGATGGATAGTATACTTAATGGATGACGAGTGACGACACAGAGGTAGGTACACAGCAGTGGCCTACTGTACTGCTATATATAGTATACTGGTGGACACTGTCAGCAAACTGCAAAACTGTCTAAAATGCACCACAGGTATAGAATGTAGATGGATAGTATACTTAATGGATGATGAGTGACGACACAGAGGTAGGTACACAGCAGTGGCCTACCGTACTGCTATATATAGTATACTGGTGGACACTGTCAGCAAACTGCAAAACTGTCTAAAATGCACCACAGGTATAGAATGTAGATGGATAGTATACTTAATGGATGACGAGTTTCGACACAGAGGTAGGTACACAGCAGTGGCCTACCGTACTGCTATATATAGTATACTGGTGGACACTGTCAGCAAACTGCAAAACTGTCTAAAATGCACCACAGGTATAGAATGTAGATGGATAGTATACTTAATGGATGACGAGTGACGACACAGAGGTAGGTACACAGCAGTGGCCTACCGTACTGCTATATATAGTATACTGGTGGACACTGTCAGCAAACTGCAAAACTGTCTAAAATGCACCACAGGTATAGAATGTAGATGGATAGTATACTTAATGGATGACGAGTGACATCACAGAGGTAGGTACACAGCAGTGGCCTACCGTACTGCTATATATAGTATACTGGTGGACACTGTCAGCAAACTGCAAAACTGTCTAAAATGCACCACAGGTATAGAATGTAGATGGATAGTATACTTAATGGATGACGAGTGACGACACAGAGGTAGGTACACAGCAGTGGCCTACCGTACTGCTATATATAGTATACTGGTGGACACTGTCAGCAAACTGCAAAACTGTCTAAAATGCACCACAGGTATAGAATGTAGATGGATAGTATACTTAATGGATGACGAGTGACGACACAGAGGTAGGTACACAGCAGTGGCCTACCGTACTGCTAAATATATAGTATACTGGTGGACACTGTCAGCAAATTGCAAAACTGTCTAAAATGCACCACAGGTATAGAATGTAGATGGATAGTATACTTAATGGATGACGAGTGATGACACAGAGGTAGGTACACAGCAGTGGCCTACCGTACTGCTATATATAGTATACTGGTGGACACTGTCAGCAAACTGCAAAACTGTCTAAAATGCACCACAGGTATAGAATGTAGATGGATAGTATACTTAATGGATGACGAGTGACGACACAGAGGTAGGTACACAGCAGTGGCCTACTGTACTGCTATATATAGTATACTGGTGGACACTGTCAGCAAACTGCAAAACTGTCTAAAATGCACCACAGGTATAGAATGTAGATGGATAGTATACTTAATGGATGACGAGTGACGACACAGAGGTAGGTACACAGCAGTGGCCTACCGTACTGCTATATATAGTATACTGGTGGACACTGTCAGCAAACTGCAAAACTGTCTAAAAATGCACCACAGGTATAGAATGTAGATGGATAGTATACTTAATGGATGACGAAGTGACGACACAGAGGTAGGTACACAGCAGTGGCCTACCGTACTGCTATATATAGTATACTGGTGGACACTGTCAGCAAACTGCAAAACTGTCTAAAATGCACCACAGGTATAGAATGTAGATGATAGTATACTTAATGGATGACGAGTGACGACACAGAGGTAGGTACACAGCAGTGGCCTACCGTACTGCTATATATAGTATTCTGGTGGACACTGTCAGCAAACTGCAAAACTGTCTAAAATGCACCACAGGTATAGAATGTAGATGGATAGTATACTTAATGGATGACGAGTGACGACACAGAGGTAGGTACACAGCAGTGGCCTACCGTACTGCTATATATAGTATACTGGTGGACACTGTCAGCAAACTGCAAAACTGTCTAAAATGCACCACAGGTATAGAATGTAGATGGATAGTATACTTAATGGATGACGAGTGACGACACAGAGGTAGGTACACAGCAGTGGCCTACCGTACTGCTATATATAGTATACTGGCGGACACTGTCAGGAAACTGCAAAACTGTCTAAAATGCACCACAGGTATAGAATGTAGATGGATAGTATACTTAATGGATGACGAGTGACGACACAGAGGTAGGTACACAGCAGTGGCCTACCGTACTGCTATATACAGTATACTGGTGGACACTGTCAGCAAACTGCAAAACTGTCTAAAATGCACCACAGGTATAGAATGTAGATGGATAGTATACTTAATGGATGACGAGTGACGACACAGAGGTAGGTACACAGCAGTGGCCTACCGTACTGCTATATATAGTATACTGGTGGACACTGTCAGAAACTGCAAAACTGTCTAAAATGCACCACAGGTATAGAATGTAGATGGATAGTATACTTAATGGATGACGAGTGACGACACAGAGGTAGGTACACAGCAGTGGCCTACCGTACTGCTATATATAGTATACTGGTGGACACTGTCAGCAAACTGCAAACTGTCTAAAATGCACCACAGGTATAGAATGTAGATGGATAGTATACTTAATGGATGACGAGTGACGACACAGAGGTAGGTACACAGCAGTGGCCTACCGTACTGCTATATTTAGTATACTGGTGGACACTGTCAGCAAACTGCAAAACTGTCTAAAATGCACCACAGGTATAGAATGTAGATGGATAGTATACTTAATGGATGACGGAGTGACGACACAGAGGTAGGTACACAGCAGTGGCCTACCGTACTGCTATATATAGTATACTGGTGGACACTGTCAGCAAACTGCAAAACTGTCTAAAATGCACCACAGGTATAGAATGTAGATGGATAGTATACTTAATGGATGACAAGTGACGACACAGAGGTAGGTACACAGCAGTGGCCTACAGTACTGCTATATATAGTATACTGGTGGACACTGTCAGCAAACTGCAAAACTGTCTAAAATGCACCACAGGTATAGAATGTAGATGGATAGTATACTTAATGGATGACGAGTGACGACACAGAGGTAGGTACACAGCAGTGGCCTACCGTACTGCTATATATAGTATACTGGTGGACACTGTCAGCAAACTGCAAAACTGTCTAAAATGCACCACAGGTATAGAATGTAGATGGATAGTATACTTAATGGATGACGAGTGACAACACAGAGGTAGGTACACAGCAGTGGCCTACCGTACTGCTATATATAGTATACTGGTGGACACTGTCAGCAAACTGCAAAACTGTCTAAAATGCACCACAGGTATAGAATGTAGATGGATAGTATACTTAATGGATGACGAGTGACGACACAGAGGTAGGTACACAGCAGTGGCCTACCGTACTGCTATATATAGTATACTGGTGGACACTGTCAGCAAACTGCAAAACTGTCTAAAATGCACCACAGGTATAGAATGTAGATGGATAGTATACTTAATGGATGACGAGTGACGACACAGAGGTAGGTACACAGCAGTGGCCTACCGTACTGCTATATATAGTATACTGGTGGACACTGTCAGCAAATTGCAAAACTGTCTAAAATGCACCACAGGTATAGAATGTAGATGGATAGTATACTTAATGGATGACGAGTGACGACACAGAGGTAGGTACACAGCAGTGGCCTACCGTACTGCTATATATAGTATACTGGTGGACACTGTCAGCAAACTGCAAAACTGTCTAAAATGCACCACAGGTATAGAATGTAGATGGATAGTATACTTAATGGATGACGAGTGACGACACAGAGGTAGGTACACAGCAGTGGCCTACTGTACTGCTATATATAGTATACTGGTGGACACTGTCAGCAAACTGCAAAACTGTCTAAAATGCACCACAGGTATAGAATGTAGATGGATAGTATACTTAATGGATGACGAGTGACGACACAGAGGTAGGTACACAGCAGTGGCCTACCGTACTGCTATATATAGTATACTGGTGGACACTGTCAGCAAACTGCAAAACTGTCTAAAATGCACCACAGGTATAGAATGTAGATGGATAGTATACTTAATGGATGACAAGTGACGACACAGAGGTAGGTACACAGCAGTGGCCTACCGTACTGCTATATATAGTATACTGGTGGACACTGTCAGCAAACTGCAAAACTGTCTAAAATGCACCACAGGTATAGAATGTAGATGGATAGTATACTTAATGGATGACGAGTGACGACACAGAGGTAGGTACACAGCAGTGGCCTACCGTACTGCTATATATAGTATTCTGGTGGACACTGTCAGCAAACTGCAAAACTGTCTAAAATGCACCACAGGTATAGAATGTAGATGGATAGTATACTTAATGGATGACGAGTGATGACACAGAGGTAGGTACACAGCAGTGGCCTACCGTACTGCTATATATAGTATACTGGTGGACACTGTCAGCAAACTGCAAAACTGTCTAAAATGCACCACAGGTATAGAATGTAGATGGATAGTATACTTAATGGATGACGAGTGACGACACAGAGGTAGGTACACAGCAGTGGCCTACCGTACTGCTATATATAGTATACTGGCGGACACTGTCAGGAAACTGCAAAACAGTCTAAAATGCACCACAGGTATAGAATGTAGATGGATAGTATACTTAATGGATGACGAGTGACGACACAGAGGTAGGTACACAGCAGTGGCTTACCGTACTGCTATATATAGTATACTGGTGGACACTGTCAGCAAACTGCAAAACTGTCTAAAATGCACCACAGGTATAGAATGTAGATGGATAGTATACTTAATGGATGACGAGTGACGACACAGAGGTAGGTACACAGCAGTGGCCTACCGTACTGCTATATACAGTATACTGGTGGACACTGTCAGCAAACTGCAAAACTGTCTAAAATGCACCACAGGTATAGAATGTAGATGGATAGTATACTTAATGGATGACGAGTGACGACACAGAGGTAGGTACACAGCAGTGGCCTACCGTACTGCTATATATAGTATACTGGTGGACACTGTCAGGAAACTGCAAAACTGTCTAAAATGCACCACAGGTATAGAATGTAGATGGATAGTATACTTAATGGATGACGAGTGACGACACAGAGGTAGGTACACAGCAGTGGCCTACCGTACTGCTATATATAGTATACTGGTGGACACTGTCAGCAAACTGCAAAACTGTCTAAAATGCACCACAGGTATAGAATGTAGATGGATAGTATACTTAATGGATGACGAGTGACGACACAGAGGTAGGTACACAGCAGTGGCCTACTGTACTGCTATATATAGTATACTGGTGGACACTGTCAGCAAACTGCAAAACTGTCTAAAATGCACCACAGGTATAGAATGTAGATGGATAGTATACTTAATGGATGACGAGTGACGACACAGAGGTAGGTACACAGCAGTGGCCTACCGTACTGCTATATATAGTATACTGGTGGACACTGTCAGCAAACTGCAAAACTGTCTAAAATGCACCACAGGTATAGAATGTAGATGGATAGTATACTTAATGGATGACAAGTGACGACACAGAGGTAGGTACACAGCAGTGGCCTACCGTACTGCTATATATAGTATACTGGTGGACACTGTCAGCAAACTGCAAAACTGTCTAAAATGCACCACAGGTATAGAATGTAGATGGATAGTATACTTAATGGATGACGAGTGACGACACAGAGGTAGGTACACAGCAGTGGCCTACCGTACTGCTATATATAGTATACTGGTGGACACTGTCAGCAAACTGCAAAACTGTCTAAAATGCACCACAGGTATAGAATGTAGATGGATAGTATACTTAATGGATGACGAGTGACAACACAGAGGTAGGTACACAGCAGTGGCCTACCGTACTGCTATATATAGTATACTGGTGGACACTGTCAGCAAACTGCAAAACTGTCTAAAATGCACCACAGGTATAGAATGTAGATGGATAGTATACTTAATGGATGACGAGTGACGACACAGAGGTAGGTACACAGCAGTGGCCTACCGTACTGCTATATATAGTATACTGGTGGACACTGTTAGCAAACTGCAAAACTGTCTAAAATGCACCACAGGTATAGAATGTAGATGGATAGTATACTTAATGGATGACGAGTGACGACACAGAGGTAGGTACACAGCAGTGGCCTACCGTACTGCTATATATAGTATACTGGTGGACACTGTCAGCAAATTGCAAAACTGTCTAAAATGCACCACAGGTATAGAATGTAGATGGATAGTATACTTAATGGATGACGAGTGACGACACAGAGGTAGGTACACAGCAGTGGCCTACCGTACTGCTATATATAGTATACTGGTGGACACTGTCAGCAAACTGCAAAACTGTCTAAAATGCACCACAGGTATAGAATGTAGATGGATAGTATACTTAATGGATGACGAGTGACGACACAGAGGTAGGTACACAGCAGTGGCCTACTGTACTGCTATATATAGTATACTGGTGGACACTGTCAGCAAACTGCAAAACTGTCTAAAATGCACCACAGGTATAGAATGTAGATGGATAGTATACTTAATGGATGACGAGTGACGACACAGAGGTAGGTACACAGCAGTGGCCTACCGTACTGCTATATATAGTATACTGGTGGACACTGTCAGCAAACTGCAAAACTGTCTAAAATGCACCACAGGTATAGAATGTAGATGGATAGTATACTTAATGGATGACAAGTGACGACACAGAGGTAGGTACACAGCAGTGGCCTACCGTACTGCTATATATAGTATACTGGTGGACACTGTCAGCAAACTGCAAAACTGTCTAAAATGCACCACAGGTATAGAATGTAGATGGATAGTATACTTAATGGATGACGAGTGACGACACAGAGGTAGGTACACAGCAGTGGCCTACCGTACTGCTATATATAGTATTCTGGTGGACACTGTCAGCAAACTGCAAAACTGTCTAAAATGCACCACAGGTATAGAATGTAGATGGATAGTATACTTAATGGATGACGAGTGATGACACAGAGGTAGGTACACAGCAGTGGCCTACCGTACTGCTATATATAGTATACTGGTGGACACTGTCAGCAAACTGCAAAACTGTCTAAAATGCACCACAGGTATAGAATGTAGATGGATAGTATACTTAATGGATGACGAGTGACGACACAGAGGTAGGTACACAGCAGTGGCCTACCGTACTGCTATATATAGTATACTGGCGGACACTGTCAGGAAACTGCAAAACAGTCTAAAATGCACCACAGGTATAGAATGTAGATGGATAGTATACTTAATGGATGACGAGTGACGACACAGAGGTAGGTACACAGCAGTGGCCTACCGTACTGCTATATACAGTATACTGGTGGACACTGTCAGCAAACTGCAAAACTGTCTAAAATGCACCACAGGTATAGAATGTAGATGGATAGTATACTTAATGGATGACGAGTGACGACACAGAGGTAGGTACACAGCAGTGGCTTACCGTACTGCTATATATAGTATACTGGTGGACACTGTCAGCAAACTGCAAAACTGTCTAAAATGCACCACAGGTATAGAATGTAGATGGATAGTATACTTAATGGATGACGAATGACGACACAGAGGTAGGTACACAGCAGTGGCCTACCGTACTGCTATATATAGTATACTGGTGGACACTGTCTGCAAACTGCAAAACTGTCTAAAATGCACCACAGGTATAGAATGTAGATGGATAGTATACTTAATGGATGACGAGTGACGACACAGAGGTAGGTACACAGCAGTGGCCTACCGTACTGCTATATATAGTATACTGGTGGACACTGTCAGCAAACTGCAAAACTGTCTAAAATGCACCACAGGTATAGAATGTAGATGGATAGTATACTTAATGGATGACGAGTGACGACACAGAGGTAGGTACACAGCAGTGGCCTACCATACTGCTATATATAGTATACTGGTGGACACTGTCAGCAAACTGCAAAACTGTCTAAAATGCACCACAGATATAGAATGTAGATGGATAGTATACTTAATGGATGACGAGTGACGACACAGAGGTAGGTACACAGCAGTGGCCTACCGTACTGCTATATATAGTATACTGGTGGACACTGTCAGCAAACTGCAAAACTGTCTAAAATGCACCACAGGTATAGAATGTAGATGGATAGTATACTTAATGGATGACGAGTGACGACACAGAGGTAGGTACACAGCAGTGGCCTACCGTACTGCTATATATAGTATACTGGTGGACACTGTCAGCAAACTGCAAAACTGTCTAAAATGCACCACAGGTATAGAATGTAGATGGATAGTATACTTAATGGATGACGAGTGACGACACAGAGGTAGGTACACAGCAGTGGCCTACCGTACTGCTATATATAGTATACTGGTGGACACTGTCAGCAAACTGCAAAACTATCTAAAATGCACCACAGGTATAGAATGTAGATGGATAGTATACTTAATGGATGACGAGTGACGACACAGAGGTAGGTACACAGCAGTGGCCTACCATACTGCTATATATAGTATACTGGTGGACACTGTCAGCAAACTGCAAAACTGTCTAAAATGCACCACAGATATAGAATGTAGATGGATAGTATACTTAATGGATGACGAGTGACGACACAGAGGTAGGTACACAGCAGTGGCCTACCGTACTGCTATATATAGTATACTGGTGGACACTGTCAGCAAACTGCAAAACTGTCTAAAATGCACCACAGGTATAGAATGTAGATGGATAGTATACTTAATGGATGACGAGTGACGACACAGAGGTAGGTACACAGCAGTGGCCTACCGTACTGCTATATATAGTATACTGGTGGACACTGTCAGCAAACTGCAAAACTGTCTAAAATGCACCACAGGTATAGAATGTAGATGGATAGTATACTTAATGGATGACGAGTGACGACACAGAGGTAGGTACACAGCAGTGGCCTACCGTACTGCTATATATAGTATACTGGTGGACACTGTCAGCAAACTGCAAAACTATCTAAAATGCACCACAGGTATAGAATGTAGATGGATAGTATACTTAATGGATGATGAGTGACGACACAGAGGTAGGTACACAGCAGTGGCCTACCGTACTGCTATATATAGTATACTGGTGGACACTGTCAGCAAACTGCAAAACTGTCTAAAATGCACCACAGGTATAGAATGTAGATGGATAGTATACTTAATGGATGACGAGTGACGACACAGAGGTAGGTACACAGCAGTGGCCTACCATACTGCTATATATAGTATACTGGTGGACACTGTCAGCAAACTGCAAAACTGTCTAAAATGCACCACAGATATAGAATGTAGATGGATAGTATACTTAATGGATGACGAGTGACGACACAGAGGTAGGTACACAGCAGTGGCCTACCGTACTGCTATATATAGTATACTGGTGGACACTGTCAGCAAACTGCAAAACTGTCTAAAATGCACCACAGGTATAGAATGTAGATGGATAGTATACTTAATGGATGACGAGTGACGACACAGAGGTAGGTACACAGCAGTGGCCTACCGTACTGCTATATATAGTATACTGGTGGACACTGTCAGCAAACTGCAAAACTGTCTAAAATGCACCACAGGTATAGAATGTAGATGGATAGTATACTTAATGGATGACGAGTGACGACACAGAGGTAGGTACACAGCAGTGGCCTACCGTACTGCTATATATAGTATACTGGTGGACACTGTCAGCAAACTGCAAAACTATCTAAAATGCACCACAGGTATAGAATGTAGATGGATAGTATACTTAATGGATGATGAGTGACGACACAGAGGTAGGTACACAGCAGTGGCCTACCGTACTGCTATATATAGTATACTGGTGGACACTGTCAGCAAACTGCAAAACTGTCTAAAATGCACCACAGGTATAGAATGTAGATGGATAGTATACTTAATGGATGACGAGTGACGACACAGAGGTAGGTACACAGCAGTGGCCTACCGTACTGCTATATATAGTATAATGGTGGACACTGTCAGCAAACTGCAAAACTGTCTAAAATGCACCACAGGTATAGAATGTAGATGGATAGTATACTTAATGGATGACGAGTGACGACACAGAGGTAGGTACACAGCAGTGGCCTACCGTACTGCTATATATAGTATACTGGCGGACACTGTCAGGAAACTGCAAAACTGTCTAAAATGCACCACAGGTATAGAATGTAGATGGATAGTATACTTAATGGATGACGAGTGACGACACAGAGGTAGGTACACAGCAGTGGCCTACCGTACTGCTATATATAGTATACTGGTGGACACTGTCAGCAAACTGCAAAACTGTCTAAAATGCACCACAGGTATAGAATGTAGATGGATAGTATACTTAATGGATGACGAGTGACGACACAGAGGTAGGTACACAGCAGTGGCCTACTGTACTGCTATATATAGTATACTGGTGGACACTGTCAGCAAACTGCAAAACTGTCTAAAATGCACCACAGGTATAGAATGTAGATGGATAGTATACTTAATGGATGACGAGTGACGACACAGAGGTAGGTACACAGCAGTGGCCTACCGTACTGCTATATATAGTATACTGGTGGACACTGTCAGCAAACTGCAAAACTGTCTAAAATGCACCACAGGTATAGAATGTAGATGGATAGTATACTTAATGGATGACAAGTGACGACACAGAGGTAGGTACACAGCAGTGGCCTACCGTACTGCTATATATAGTATACTGGTGGACACTGTCAGCAAACTGCAAAACTGTCTAAAATGCACCACAGGTATAGAATGTAGATGGATAGTATACTTAATGGATGACGAGTGACGACACAGAGGTAGGTACACAGCAGTGGCCTACCGTACTGCTATATATAGTATACTGGTGGACACTGTCAGCAAACTGCAAAACTGTCTAAAATGCACCACAGGTATAGAATGTAGATGGATAGTATACTTAATGGATGACGAGTGACGACACAGAGGTAGGTACACAGCAGTGGCCTACCGTACTGCTATATATAGTATACTGGTGGACACTGTCAGCAAACTGCAAAACTGTCTAAAATGCACCACAGGTATAGAATGTAGATGGATAGTATACTTAATGGATGACGAGTGACGACACAGAGGTAGGTACACAGCAGTGGCCTACCGTACTGCTATACATAGTATACTGGTGGACACTGTCAGCAAACTGCAAAACTGTCTAAAATGCACCACAGGTATAGAATGTAGATGGATAGTATACTTAATGGATGACGAGTGACGACACAGAGGTAGGTACACAGCAGTGGCCTACCGTACTGCTATATATAGTATACTGGTGGACACTGTCAGCAAACTGCAAAACTGTCTAAAATGCACCACAGGTATAGAATGTAGATGGATAGTATACTTAATGGATGACGAGTGACGACACAGAGGTAGGTACAGCATTGGCCTACCGTACTGCTATATATAGTATACTGGTGGACACTGTCAGCAAACTGCTAAACTAGTCTAAAATGCACCACAGGTATACAGTGCAGATGGATAGTATACTTAATGGATGACGAGTGACGACACAGAGGTTGGTACAGCAGTGCACTCTGCACTGTACTACTCCTATATAATATTAATTATATTGGTGGTCCCCAGTCCCCACAATAAAGCAGCACACTGTGAGCACAGATATGGAGTGTTTTTCAGGCAGACAACGTATACTGGTGGTCACTGTCAACAAAACTCTGCACTGTACTCCTGCTATAGCTGCTCCCCAGTCCCCACAATTAAGCAGTGTGAGCACTCAGCACAGATATATCATGCAGCACACTGAGCACAGATATGGTATGGAGCGTTTTTTTCAGGCAGAGAACGGATAAAAACTGGTGGTCACTTATCAGCAAAACTCTGCACTGTACTCCTCCTAACAGCTGCTCCCCAATCCTCCCCACAAATAAGAAATAAAGTAAACCAATCAACTTCTACAATAAACGGAGAGGACGCCAGCCACGTCCTCTCCCTATCATCTCCAATGCACGAGTGAAAATGGCGGTGACGCGCGGCTGCTTATATAGAATCCGAATCTCGCGAGAATCCGACAGCGGGATGATGACGTTCGGGCGCGCTCGGGTTAGCCGAGCAAGGCGGGCAGGTTCGAACCTGCCTCGGACCCGTGTGAAAAAGGTGAAGTTCGGGGCCGAACCCGCTCATCACTAGTTTAAAGCCTGTTATGATTAACTAATCAGTTACTATTTGCGGCAACTACCATTACCTTGCAAAGGACTATTTAACATCTATTAGGTCAAGAGACTAATCAAATAGATAAGCTTGAGAAATCTGCTAACTAATACTATCGGTTATGCTTGGTACTGAACTGCCATTGAATTAATCTAATCATTCACAGGAGTGACCGGTACTTGTGATGAGATCTGTTATTTATTGTGTCTAATGTTATAGTAATTGTCAAAAGAAAATAACACATCCTTTTTAAATAAGCAATGTTATTTATGTGTATTTTGTGTCTTTTGTAGGGTTAAGTACTTTCCCCTTTTCTAACAGCTGCTATAAAAGTGTGTGTCCTTTTTAATTTTTTAATTTATTAATTAATATATGCGCACCAATTCTATATAGCAGAGAGCGCCAAGTCGTTTCTTTTTCTGTTGTTATAATTGTTATACTGCAGCAGTGGACATATAGCAGCAGCGTATATCGTCACTGAAATTACTGCTGACACAGGACACCACCACTTGTCTGATGCAGCACAACAGGTTGTTTTTATAATTATTATATTGCAGCGGTGGACATATAGCAGCAGCGTATATCATCACTGGAATTACTGATGACACAGGGCACTACCACTGGTCTGATGTAGCTGTTTTTATGGGTTTGTTTTTATTCAAAAATCATCCCGATCCAAAACCAAAACCAAAACACATAACAACCTGTTATAATTAGAAATGTGCGGCTGGCACTTTTCGTGTTTTGTGTTTTGGTTCTAATTCCATTTTCGTGTTTTGGTTTTGGCTTGGTTTTGCCAAAACCACCCTTTTGTGTTTTGGTTTTGGTTTTGGATCGGGATGATTTTTGAATAAAAACAAACCCATAAAAACAGCTAAAAGCACACAATTTGGGAGTAATTTTGCTCCTACAGTATTATTAACCTCAATAACAATCATTTCCACTCATTTCCAGTCTATTCTGAACACCTCACACCTCATAATATTGTTTTTAGGCCTAAAAATTGCACCAAGGTGGCTGTATGACTAAGCTAAGCGACACAAGTTTGCGGCACAAACACCTGGCCCATCTAGGAGTGGCACTGCAGTTACAGACAGGATGTCACTATTCAAAAACTAGTCCCCAAACAGCACATAATGCACAGAAGAAAAAGAATTGCAATGAGGTAGTTGTATGACTAAGCCAAGTGACACAAACAATTAGGTCCATCTAGGCGTGACACTGCAGTGGCAGACAGGAGGGCAGATATAAAAAAAAGGCCCCAAACAGCACATGATGCAAAGAAGAAAAAGAGGTGCAATTAGGTAGCTGGATAACCAAGCTAAATGACAAAAGTGTGCGGCAAAAACACCTGGCCCATCTAGGAGTGGCACTGCAGTTACAGACAGGATAGCACAAAAAAAAGTAGTCCCCAAACAGCACATTATGCAAAGAAGAAAAAGAGGTGCAAGATCCATCCACAAGTACCACATACTTTGCGGAATCGCTCCATCTTAGCTCCTCCTTCAATTTATCCAGCTGCTTCTGCAAAAGCCTGATGAGGGGAATGACCTGGCTCAAGCTGGCAGTGTCTGAACTGACTTCACGTGTGGCAAGTTCGAAGGGTTGGAGAACCTTGCACAAGATGGAAATCATTCTCCACTGCGCTTGAGTCAGGTGCATTACCCCGCCTTTGCCATATTGTAGGTGGATGTATAGGCTTGAATGGCCTTTTGCTGCTCCTCCATCCTCTGAAGCACACAGAGTGTTGAATTCCACCTCGATACCACCTCTTGCTTCAGTTGATGGCAGGGCAGGTTCAGGAGTGTTTGCTGGCGCTCCAGTCTTCAGCACGTAGTGAAAGAATGCCGAAAGTGGCCCGCAATTTTTCGGGCCACCGACAGCATCTCCTGCACACCCCTCTCATTTAAAAAAAAAATTCTGAACCACCAAATTAATTGTATGTGCAAAACATGGGACGTGCTGGAATTTGCCCAGTTGTAACGCACGCACAATATTGGTGGCGTTGTCCGATATCACAAATCCCCAGGAGAGTCCAATTGGGGTAAGCCAATCTGCGATGATGTTCCTCAGTTTCCGTAAGAGGTTGTCAGTTGTGTGCCTCTTATGGAAAGCGGTGACACATAGCGTAGCCTGCCTAGGAATGAGTTGGCATTTGCAAGATGCTGCTACTGGTGCCACTGCGCGAGGCCATACATCTACCCAGTGGGCTCTTACAGTCATATAGTCCTTAGTCTGCCCTGTTCCACTTGTCCACATGTCCGTGGTTAAGTGGACAGTGGATACAACTGCATTTTTTAGGACACTGGTGACTCTTTTTCTGACGTCTGTGTACATTCTCTGTATCGCCTGCCTAGAGAAGTGGAACCTAGATGGGAATTGATACCGGGGACACAGTAACTCAAACAAATCTTTAAGTGACTCTGAACTAATGGTGGATACCGGACGCACCTCTAACACCAACATAGCTGTCAAGGCCTCAGTTATCTTCTTTGCAAAAGGATGACTGCTGCCATATTTTATCTTCCTCACAAAGGACTGTTGGATAGTCAATTGCTTACTGGAAGTAGTACAAGTGGTCTTCCGACTTCCCCTCTGGGATGACGATCGACTCTCAGCAGCAACAACAGCAGTGGCAGCAACAGCAGGCGTACCACTCAAGGATCCTACGGAGGAATCCCGGTTAGGAGAGGACTCCTCAGTCTTGACAGTGACATGGCCTGCAGGACTACGGACATTCCTGACTGAGGAAGTTGACGTTGAGGTGTGTCTAGCAGGAGCTTGGGTACAGGAGGAAGAAGGGATTTCGCTGTCAGTGGACTGCTTACACTCTTACCCAGAGTTTCTGAACTTGACTTCTGATGAATGCGCAGCAGGTGACGTATAAGGGAGGATGTTCCTAGGTGGTTAACATCCTTACCCCATCTTATTACAGATTGACAGAGGCAACAGATGGCTTGACACCTGTTGTCCGGATTTGAGGAGAAATAATTCCACACCGAAGATGTGGCTTTTTTGGTAGTTTGCCCAGGCATCACAATGGGCTTCTTCGTCCCAAGGACAACAGGTGTCTTCCCCGGTGCCTGACTTAAACAAACCACATCACCATCAGAATCCTCATCGTCAACTTCCTCCTCAGAGCCAGCAACACCCATATCCTCATCATGATGTACTTCAACAGTGACATCTTCAATTTGAATATCAGGAACTGGACTGTGGGTGCTCCTTCCAGCACCTGCAGGGGGCATGCAAATGGTGGAAGGAGCCACCTCTTCCCGTCCAGTGTTGGGAAGGTCAGGCATCGCAACCGCCGACACAATTGGACTCTCCTTTCGGGATTTGTGATACCATCTCAGAGCACACAGTTCTATACTGTACTCTTTCCAGCTTAACTCTTTTAATTTTTCTAGCGGGAGGATGAGGGCTTCCATCGTCATGTGAAGCTGAACCACTAGCCATGAACATAGGCCAGGGCTTCAGCCGTTCCTTGCCACTCCGTGTCGTAAATGGCATATTGGCAAGTTTACATTTCTCCTCAGATGATTTAAATTTCTTTATTTGGTTCTTTTTACTGAACTTTGGCTTTCTGGATTTTACACGCCCTCTACTATCACATTGGGCATCGGCCTTGGCAGACGACGTTGATGGTATTTCATCGTCTATGTCATGGCTAGTGGCAGCAGCTTCAGCACTAGGAGGAAGTGGTTCTTCTTGATCTTGATCTATTTTCTCCTCAACATTTTTGTTCTCCATTATTTTTTGGGAGTTATAAGAGACAATATGCGTCACAGTAATGACTGGAATTACTGATGACACAGGACACTACCAATTGTCTGATGCAGCCTAACAGATTGTTATAATTGTTATACTGCAGCAGTGGATATATAGCAGCAGCGTATATCACCACTGGAATTACTGATGATACAGGACACACACTACCATTGGTCTGATGCAGCCCAACAGCTTTTTAATAATAATAATAATAATAATATAATTGTAAGTAATTTGTTATACTGCAGCAGTGGATATATATTGCAGCAGCGTATATCGTCACTGGAATTACTGATGACACAGGAAACTACCACTGCTCTGATGCAGCCCAACAGGTTGTTATACTGCAGCAGTGGATATATATAGCAGCAGCGTATATCGTCACTGGAATTACTGATATATATACTGGAATTACTGATATATGGCAGCAGAGAACACCAACACTGTGAATGGCTGGGCTGATACAGCACAATACACTGACTACACTGGACTGGTCTGCTCAACACAGCACCACTTTACAGCTACACTGGATGTATCTGCCTGGACTGATACAGCACAATACACTGACTACACTGGACTGGTCTGCACAACACAGCACCACTTTACAGCTACACTGGATGTATCTGCCTGGACTGATACAGCACAATACACTGACTACACTGGACTGGTCTGCACAACACAGCACCACTTTACAGCTACACTGGATGTATCTGCCTGGACTGATACAGCACAATACACTGACTACACTGGACTGGTCTGCACAACACAGCACCACTTTACAGCTATACTGGATATATCTGCCTGGACTGATACAGCACAATACACTGACTACACTGGACTGGTCTACACTGCGCAACACAGCACCACTTTACAGCTACACTGGATATATCTGCCTGGACTGATACAGCACAATACACTGACTACACTGGACTGGTCTGCACAACACAGCACCACTTTACAGCTACACTGGCTATATGGACTGAGCTGAGCAGCACAACACTTGTCACCCCACTTTCCCACCTGAATAAACAGAGACTGAGCACACTGAATAGTACACGTCCTCTCACTCTCCGAGACTGGAGTGAAAATGGCTGCAACGCGCGGCTCCTTATATGGAATCCAAATCCCGCGAGAATCCAACAGCGTGATGATGACGTTTTGCCGTGTTCGGGTTTCTGAGTCAAGAGGGAAGATCCGAGCCTGACACAATATCCTGCACCCAGGGACCCAGGCCGGACGACACTCAGACGTGTCTGATATGCCGGAGTCTAGCTCCCACCTGACCGACCTCCAGGCTGTGCGGTCCACCGTCATGCTAAGGATTTTGAGGCACCAGAAGTAGACTCCTGGTCCTGGGAACCTGCAGGTGCAGGTTATTTGGATTTAGCCCTACCTCCTCTACAGAAGGTGTTAAAGGGCTTGTTCTTTCTAGTCCTAGCAGGCCGAAAGAACTGTGACGTATTGGGAGAAAAAGGTTTCTTCGTAGCCGGTGCAGCTGAGGGAAGAATAGGAGACTTACCAGTGGTTGCCGTAGAAATCCACACATGCAGCGCCTCCCCAAAAAGAGCCTGACCTGTGTAGGGTAGGTCCTCCACACTTCTCCTGGATTCCGTGTCCGCAGACCATTGGCGCACCCAGAGATCCCTGTGAGCCGCGATGGACATGGAGGAGATCCCTGCAGCCATGGAACCCAGGTCCTTCATGGATTCTACCATAAATCCTGCAGAATCCTGTATGTTACGTAAAAACAATTCAACGTCACCCTTATCCATTGTAGCCAAGTCTTCCAGTAGTGTGCCTGACCACTTTGCTATAGCTTTAGAAATCCATGCACAGGCAATAGTAGGCTGCAGTATCGCCCCTGAAGCCGTGTATATGGACTTGAGCATAGTGTCAACCTTGCGATCTGCCGGTTCTTTCCGGTAGATCCTGGGACAGGTAATACCACCTTCTTTGACAGTCTGGATACAGATGCGTCAACTATAGGTGGGGTTTCCCATTTTTTTCTATCTTCCTCACGCAAGGGAAAAGCAACCAGAATCCTTTTTGGGATCTGGAATTCTTTCTTCGGGTTCTCCCAGGATTTTTCAAATATAGCATTTAATTCTTTAGATGCAGGGAAGGTTAGGGAGGCTTTCTTATTTTCAGTGAAGTAAGCCTCCTCAACCTGCTCAGGAGTTGCATCAGCAATATTCAACACATCTCTCATGGCCTAAATCATCAACTGCACCACCTTAGCAAGTGATGCCGACCCCCGAAACACATCCCCATCACTGTCTGCTGTGTCAGAATCGGTATCCGTGTCATCCTGCGTAATTTGGGCAAGAGCACGTTTTTGAGGGTGTACCGCAGAGGGGCCCGAGGGAACAGAACTGGAACATACTGCCATAGTGGACTGTAAAGCCTGAGTAACATTCTCAGTCTGTGCAACCCTCTCAGAAATCTGAGAAATAACCCCCTTAAGAGAGGCTAACCACTCCGGTTCCCTAGTCGGGATATGCGCTACAACAGTGCAATCCTGATTACATGGAATGGGATCTTCCTGAGAAGATATATCCTCTGCAGCATATGATACAGAGTCTCTAGACATGGCTGCTTGCAATCCCCACACATCTCACATACACACAGGATAATGGCAGACAGAGTTTTCCCCCAAGAATGGCAGAGAGACACAGAGATTGGAGCCAACCCACACAGCTTCTGAGGAACAGGGGATTCCCCACCTCACGCTGACTGTGCTCCTTAATAGGTAGACACAGTATACACACTGCCTCCCCCCTTCTACAACCCCCTGGTACCGTACAGATAGCTGGAGTTGATGTGGAGGGACAGCGCTGAAGACTGCAGGCAGAGAAAATGGCACTGAACGCTGCTGGGTCCGCTGAGGAGAATCTCCGCCCCCTGAAGATGGCACGTCTTCCTGCTCTTCACAAGGATTATACTGGCCTGAGGTATATGCTAGCTGAGATCCAAGGACCCCGACAGGCTTGCTGACCAGTGCAGGGTGTAGATGCTGGCTCAGTGCGCCCCTCAGAGCGCCGCACAGTGTGCCTCTGAGCTCTGGAGCGCGGTTAATACCGCACTCCCTACCCTGTTGCCGCCATCTTCACATCGGCTCACCGCTTGTCAGGGGGGCCGGTGACTAACTCGCCACGATCTTCTGGCTCTGTAAGGGGGTGGCGGCATGCTGCTGGGGTGAGCGATCCCCTGTGGCGGGGAACGATCTATCCCCTCAGGAGCTCAGTGTCCTGTCAGCGGAGTAAGTGGCTCAGACCCCGCAGGGCAGACACTACTCCTCACCTTAGTCCCAAGAAGCAGGGAGGCTGTTGCCAGCAGCCGTCCCTGTGCCTAAACTCTATTAAAAATAATAAAACTAAAAGAACTCCTATGGAGCTCCCTTAGCTGTGACCGGCTCCTCCGGGCACATTTTCTAAACTAAGTCTGGTAGGAGGGGCATAGAGGGAAGAGCCAGCCCACACTGTTAAACTCTTAAAGTGCCAATGGCTCCTGGTGGACCCATCTATACCCCATGGTACTAATATGGACCCCAGCATCCTCTAGGACGTAAGAGAAAATACAATAATTAACTACTTTATAAAGACAATAGTATATATAGGGGGGGGGGGAGCTGGAATGCATAACCTAATTCTAAATATAATAAGAGGTGCTACTATGCTGAGATTTGTAGTGTCACACAGAAAAAAAGAGGAAATGCAGGTGCACACTAAGCAGTAAGAACACTGGTAATCAAAACAATTAGAATAAACAATTTGACATGGAGTAAAACTGAAGTTCTTGGCAAAATTTTTGGCGACCAGGTGACCTCATCAGGTGGGTCCCTAACATTCCTAATGTTCAAGTTCAGAGCACTGTACCCCTCCCAAGCCAACTCAACCCAAACGCCCCAAAGCATTGCTCTAGTAAGAAGTAGCAGAGGTATAAACAATATAATAGTGCTGCTTCTGCACATCATGACAATTAATAGTCTTATTGAATATCTACATTTAAAGTGTTTATACAATTAATTTATCGAACATCAGAGCGCTATTGGCAAAAAAAAAGTATCCAGTAGTTTTGTATTTCTTATAATTTATACCTGATGGCGTGAGGGTTCCTGCAATACTTCTTAATCAAGTTCTCATACTGATCCTTCTGTCCCTCTATTGTTAGGCGCCGGGGTCCGCTCGTCGGTGCGGCCCGGCGCCTAGCAACCAGGGACGCCGTGCGCGTACAGCCGACAGCTCCCTGGCAACGCTAGACGCCGGGCGCACGGAGCCGCACGGACCCTAGCAACGGGGACGCCACTGGCGGACCGCGTTCCCCGTTGCTGGGTCCATTTCAATTAGTAAGGGCACCTGTTTCCTGGCCGTGCAGCAAGGCAGCTGCACAGCATTCATGTAATCAGCACTGGCAGCAGTTGATTGGAGGGCTTCGGTTTATATGCTCTTGCAGTGCCTCACACAGACGCCGGTAATAGCTTCCTGCATGCTGTATCTGTTTGCTGAGAGTGTTTCCAGTCCTGCTGTATCCGGTCGTTCCTGTCCTCAGTTGTCCTGCACTCGGAAGTCGTCATCTGTTCCTAGAGTCCTGACTGAGCACCGTTAAACATCCAGTGGTGTTCGTGAGTCGCGGCGTAGCCGTGTGTTGCGGCTTGGCCGCTTTATTACTTATTATTTATTATTTGTGTTTCGGAGCTTTTGCGGAGGATTCCGCTCCCACAGATCCACTCTGGTATCCAGCAGTGCTGGGTAGGAGTAATGGACTAGTGGATTTTGGTTGTCCTTTTATCTGGCGGTTTTTCCGCGCATACTTCAAGTTTGGTTAGTTAGCTTGTTGCCCTTGGCCTGTTGTAGTCAGAGGTCCTCTTGTCATCATCCTGCCTCGGATTTCCCTTTGTCTCTCACTAAGACCGGGGGGCACCGGAGTTGGGCAGACATAATCCGCCTTTCAAACGTGGCTGCCAGGGGCTCAAGAAACCATAGTCTCGCAAGGGATTTCCGATAGCACGGGTGAGACAATAGAGTTAGGGCGCCAGGGGCAACTAGTCTTTCCTGCTCCCGTAACCAGCATTCCCTTCCAGTACTCTGGCCATTGTCATAAGATCTCCTCCGGTCAGGAGTACTGGAATCATAACATTATTACCGGCCCAAACCAAAACTTAAAATTAAACAGGGTTTGATTTTTTCCTTATTCAGTTTTGTAAGAGTTATCGGCCTCATGAATCCCACAGGTTTAGGGCCAAATCCTGGTCAGCTCCTAGTCAGCCAGATTCAAGAACTTACTCAGATGGTTCAGGATCTTTCCCTGCGGGTGAAGTCGCAGGAAGATCTTTTACGAACTTCCCCGAGGGTAGTCCCTGAACCAAAAATGCACTTGCCTGACCGTTTTTCTGGTGATAGGAAGGAGTTTTTTAATTTTAAAGAATCCTGTAAACTTTATTTTCGTTTAAAACCGATCTCCTCAGGTACTGAATCTCAGCAGGTTGGAATCATTATTTCTTTGCTCCAGGGGGATCCTCAGACCTGGGCATTTGGTTTAAAAGCAGAGGATCCGACATTGTTGTCAGTCGACGCTTTTTTGGGGTCTTTAGGGCTTTTGTATGATGACCCTGATAGAGAGGCATCCGCTGAGAGTCAGTTACGCGCTCTCAGACAGGGTAGAAATCCTGCAGAGGTTTATTGTACAGAATTTCGCCGTTGGTCGAACGACTGTGGCTGGAATGACCCAGCCCTGCGCAGTCAGTTTCGCCTCGGCTTATCTGAGTCTATAAAAGACAGTCTCCTTCAGTATCCCGCTCCTGAGACTCTCGATAAACTCATGGAGCTTTTTATTAAGATTGATCGACGTCTCAGAGAGCGGAGGGCTGAAAAAGGAGCACCAGTCAGGACTACTCCATGTGTATTTTCCATTCCTGAGGACGTAGAGGAGCCCATGCAGATGGGTCTCTCCCGACTGTCTCCAGAAGAAAGAGCCAGAAGGCAAAACTCTGGTCTTTGTTTGTACTGTGGGGGTAAGGGACATTTTGCCCGTTTTTGTCCGAACAAGTCGGGAAACGCCTCGACCAAGTGAATTGTGAGGGGGTTCACTTTGGTCTGCAGCTTATCTCCTCGAATAACTCCCTTTTAGTCCCAGCTAAAGTTTCCTTTGGCAGCCTCAGTTCTTCGGTGTCGGCTTTTGTCGACAGTGGAGCTGCAGGGAACTTTATGGACTTAACTTGGGCCAAGGCCTTAGGTATTCCTCAGTTAGCCTTGGGTAGGTGTATCACCATGCATGGTTTAGATGGGAGTCCCTTGTCCAATGGGGTTATTTCCCTCTGTACACCTCCTGTACTACTTACGGTAGGAGCTCTTCATTCCGAAAAGATCGAGTTCTTCCTTACCCATTGCCCAGCAGTTCCAGTGGTTCTGGGTCACCCTTGGCTGGCATTTCATAATCCCACCATTGATTGGCAGTCGGGGGAGATTTCACAATGGGGTACCATCTGTAATAAGGAATGTATTACGTTTCCCGTTAGAATAGCTGCTGCCATTCCCGAACCCATTCCCGTGGAATACCAGGACTTTGTTGATGAGTTTTCCAAGGGCAATGCGGACATTCTGCCTCCCCATCGGCCTTATGATTGTGCTATTGAGCTAATTCCCGGTGCCACATTGCCAAAGGGAAGGTTATATGCTTTATCCGGGCCAGAAACTGCGGCCATGAATGAGTATGTTAAGGAGAGTCTAGGGAAAGGATTTATCAGGCCATCTAAATCCCCTTTAAGTGCAGGCTTCTTCTTTGTGGAGAAAAAAGATGGATCACTCAGACCTTGCATTGACTTTAGAGCCCTGAATAAGATCTCAGTTAAAAATACTTATCCTCTGCCGCTGATTTCTGTCCTCTTTGATCAGCTGCGTTCGGCTGTGATTTTTTTCTAAAATTGACCTGAGGGGAGCATATAACCTCATCCGAATCAAGTCTGGAGATGAGTGGAAGACGGCTTTCAGTACTCAGTCGGGTCACTACGAGTATCTGGTGATGCCGTTCGGCTTGTCTAACGCTCCGGCAGTATTCCAGGATCTCATTAACGATGTGCTCCGTGACTTTTTAGGAAGATTCGTGGTCGTTTACTTAGACGACATCCTGATCTATTCTGACTCAATTGAACAGCATGTTACCCAGGTGCGTCAGGTTCTTCAAAAATTACGTGAAAATCATCTATATGCCAAGCTGGAGAAGTGTGAGTTTCATGTCACGGAGGTATCCTTTTTAGGGTACATTATTTCCCCTCGGGGATTCTACATGGAACCTAAGAAGCTCCAAGCCATCCTTAGTTGGGCGCAACCCACCAACTTAAAAGCAATTCAGCGCTTTTTAGGGTTTGCGAATTATTATAGAAGATTTATTCATTCTTTTTCCGACCTGGTTGCTCCCATGGTGGCACTGACTAAGAAGGGAGCCGATCCTACCAACTGGTCACGTGAAGCTGAGTTATCCTTTCAGGCCTTGAAACAAGCTTTTGTCTCTGCTCCAGTCCTCAGACATCCCAACCCAGAATTGCCCTTCATTGTTGAGGTTGATGTCTCGGAGGTTGGAGTGGGGGCTATCCTATCTCAAAAGGATCTGGAGTCTCTGGAACTACATCCTTGTGCCTTCATGTCCAGGAAATTCTCATCCGCTGAATCCAACTACGATGTTGGTAACCGGGAGTTACTGGCTATTAAATGGGCTTTCGAGGAGTGGAGACATTGGCTTGAGGGAGCAACACATACCATTTCAGTATTGACTGACCACAAAAATCTTCAGTACATCGAATCAGCTAAGCGGCTGAATGCCCGGCAGGCTCGTTGGGCTTTATTTTTTACTCGTTTCAAGTTTATTATCACCTTTAGGCCAGGTTCCAAGAATACCAAGGCGGATGCCCTGTCACACAGTTTTCTTCCAGTTCATAATAACAGTCCTGTTACCCCCATACTTCCGTCTTTAGTCATTTGGGCAGGCCTCACACAAGATTTATTTACCCAGTTAAAGCAGCTTCAACATCAAGCTCCTGGAAATACTCCTGCTGGTCGTCTTTACGTCCCTGAGTTTTTGAGAGCTACTGTTTTGACTGAATTTCATGATAGCAAAGTTGCCGGGCATCCGGGGATCTCTAAGACTTTGGAATTAGTCTCCCGCTCAGTATGGTGGCCTGGTCTTTCTAAAGACATTAAGGACTTTGTTTTTTCTTGTCAGGTCTGTGCACAGCATAAGGGTCCCCGTTCCTTGCCTATCGGGCAACTTATGCCCTTAAATGTTCCTCTCAGGCCATGGTCTCATATTTCCATGGATTTTGTGGTAGACCTCCCTCTGTCAGCCGGATTCCGAGTCATATGGGTGGTAGTGGACCGTTTTAGCAAGATGGCTCATTTCATTGCTCTTCCCCGACTGCCATCTGCCCAGGGATTGGTTGTTTTGTTTCTCCGCCATGTTTTCAGACTTCATGGGTTGCCCACTGATATTGTTTCTGATCGGGGTCCACAATTCATTGCACAATTCTGGAAGTCCTTTTGTGCCTCATTAAAGATGAAATTGTCTTTAACATCCGGTTACCATCCCCAATCCAACGGGCAGACCGAGCGAGTTAATCAATCATTAAAACAGTATTTGCGTTTGTACTCAGCCAAACTCCAGAATGATTGGTCCGAGTTTCTTCCTTTGGCGGAGTTTGCTTACAATAATTCTTGTCATTCCTCCACTAATGTGTCTCCATTCTTTTCAGTTTTTGGTTTTCACCTCAGAGCTAATTCTTTTTTTCAACATTCTTCTGTTTCCTCGCTAACCTTAACCTCTCATCTCAGAGTTATTTGGAAAAAAGTGCACCTTGCCCTCAGAAAAGCGGCATTTCGAGAGAAAATTTTTTCGGACAGGCTCCGACGTCCTTGCACTTTTAAGGTGGGAGACAGGGTATGGTTGTCGACTCGTAACATTAGACTTCGACAAACCTCAGCTAGATTGGGCCCCAAATTTATTGGACCATTTCATATTATTAAAAAAATCAACACAGTTGCTTTCCGGTTACGTTTACCAAGAGCTCTCCGGATCGGAAATACGTTCCATTGCTCCCTGTTGAAACCATACGTTTCTTCCAGTAGATTTCCTCGGAAGATCTCTCAGGGGAAATCACCAGTAGATGTACAGGGACAACAGGAGTTCTTGGTGGAGAAGGTTCTCGATTCCAAATTGTCCCGGGGTCGGCTTTATTTTCTGGTGCACTGGAGAGGCTATGGTCCAGAGGAAAGGTCTTGGGTCCTGGATAAGGATCTCCATGCCCCGAGGCTCAAGAGGGCATTTTTTCGGGAATTTCCTCGGAAACCTGGCTTTAGGGGTTCCTTGACCCCTCCTCAAGGGGGGGGTACTGTTAGGCGCCGGGGTCCGCTCGTCGGTGCGGCCCGGCGCCTAGCAACCAGGGACGCCGTGCGCGTACAGCCGCCGGCTCCCTGGCAACGCTAGACGCCGGGCGCACGGAGCCGCACGGACCCTAGCAACGGGGACGCCACTGGCGAACCGCGTTCCCCGTTGCTGGGTCCATTTAAATTAGTAAGGGCACCTGTTTCCTGGCCGTGCAGCAAGGCAGCTGCACGGCATTCATGCAATCAGCACTGGCAGCAGTTGATTGGAGGGCTTCGGTTTATATGCTCTTGCAGTGCCTCACACAGACGCCGGTAATAGCTTCCTGCATGCTGTATCTGTTTGCTGAGAGTGTTTCCAGTCCTGCTGTATCCGGTCGTTCCTGTCCTCAGTTGTCCTGCACTCGGAAGTCGTCATCTGTTCCTAGAGTCCTGACTGAGCACCGTTAAACATCCAGTGGTGTTCGTGAGTCGCGGCGTAGCCGTGTGTTGCGGCTTGGCCGCTTTATTACTTATTATTTATTATTTGTGTTTCGGAGCTTTTGCGGAGGATTCCGCTCCCACAGATCCACTCTGGTATCCAGCGGTGCTGGGTAGGAGTAATGGACTAGTGGATTTTGGTTGTCCTTTTATCTGGCAGTTTTTCCGCGCATACTTCAAGTTTGGTTAGTTAGCTTGTTGCCCTTGGCCTGTTGTAGTCAGAGGTCCTCTTGTCATCATCCTGCCTCGGATTTCCCTTTGTCTCTCACTAAGACCGGGGGGCACCGGAGTTGGGCAGACATAATCCGCCTTTCAAACGTGGCTGCCAGGGGCTCAAGAAACCATAGTCTCGCAAGGGATTTCCGATAGCACGGGTGAGACAATAGAGTTAGGGCGCCAGGGGCAACTAGTCTTTCCTGCTCCCGTAACCAGCATTCCCTTCCAGTACTCTGGCCATTGTCATAAGATCTCCTCCGGTCAGGAGTACTGGAATCATAACATCTATATACTCCCACTCCTCCATGGAGTGGGAGTATATAGAACAGTGACATCCTCACATGGGTGGGCTGAGCACAGAGGAGGATTTAACTAAACAGATAAGGTGGGAGAGCTGAACACAAAGAGGAATTTAATACCATGTATCTCAAAACCGCTGTCCATGCGCCATTTGGAGAGGACGTTTGTTATTACAATAATATTTGGAGATTAGGCCGCTACTGGATCTTGATACCTACCAATATTATCACCTTAGAGTAGACTTCTATGGTTCTGGCACAGGGAATTTCATTGAGATACCGCAGTGCTTTCTTTCTGGTACTGCAGAATATCATTGAGATACCTTCCTCAATAATCTGACGATGATTAATAATTGTGAGAATAATGCAGAGAATGAAGATTCAGCTATTTTTTCTATTCATTTCTGTGATCAGTCGGCCCCTCTGGTTTATCACCTATGTAAGCCATCTGGAGTTTATGAAATGAGCAGCCCTATGGCAGGAAGGTATTTGTTATATGACATATCATTATAATATATAGAGATACAGTAGATGTCCCTAGTGAACACAACACATGTTTGAATAGGTAACTGCTGGATCAGATAAGTGCTGGATGATAGAATGTGAGGTGTGCTAGATGTGAGGTGCTAGATGTGATAAGTGCTGGATGACAGGTGTACTGGATGTGAGGTGTGCTGGATGTGAGGTGCTAGATGTGATAAGTGCTGGATGATAGAATGTGAGGTGTGCTAGATGTGAGGTGCTAGATGTGATAAGTGCTGGATGACAGGTGTACTGGATGTGAGGTGTGCTGGATGTGAGGTGCTAGATATGATAAGTGCTGGATGACAGGTGTACTGGATGTGAGGTGTGCTGGATGTGAGGTGCTAGATGTGATAAGTGCTGGATGATAGAATGTGAGGTGTGCTGGATGTGAGGTGCTAGATGTGATAAGTGCTGGATGACAGGTGTACTGGATGTGAGGTGTGCTGGATGTGAGGTGCTAGATGTGATAAGTGCTGGATGATAGAATGTGAGGTGTTGCTGGATGTGAGGTGCTAGATGTGATAAGTGCTGGATGACAGGTGTACTGGATGTGAGGTGTGCTGGATGTGAGGTGCTAGATGTGATAAGTGCTGGATGACAGGTGTACTGGATGTGAGATGTGCTGGATGTGAGGTGCTAGATGTGATAAGTGCTGGATGATAGAATGTGAGGTGTGCTAGATGTGAGGTGCTAGATGTGATAAGTGCTGGATGACAGGTGTACTGGATGTGAGGTGTGCTGGATGTGAGGTGCTAGATGTGATAAGTGCTGGATGATAGAATGTGAGGTGTGCTGGATGTGAGGTGCTAGATGTGATAAGTGCTGGATGACAGGTGTACTGGATGTGAGGTGTGCTGGATGTGAGGTGCTAGATGTGATAAGTGCTGGATGATAGAATGTGAGGTGTTGCTGGATGTGAGGTGCTAGATGTGATAAGTGCTGGATGACAGGTGTACTGGATGTGAGGTGTGCTGGATGTGAGGTGCTAGATGTGATAAGTGCTGGATGACAGGTGTACTGGATGTGAGATGTGCTGGATGTGAGGTGCTAGATGTGATAAGTGCTGGATGATAGAATGTGAGGTGTGCTGGATGTGAGGTGCTAGATGTGATAAGTGCTGGATGGCAGGTGTACTGGATGTGAGGTGTGCTGGATGTGAGGTGCTAGATGTGATAAGTGCTGGATGATAGAATGTGAGGTGTGCTGGATGTGAGGTGCTAGATGTGATAAGTGCTGGATGGCAGGTGTACTGGATGTGAGGTGTGCTGGATGTGAGGTGCTAGATGTGATAAGTGCTGGATGACAGGTGTACTGGATGTGAGATGTGCTGGATGTGAGGTGCTAGATGTGATAAGTGCTGGATGATAGAATGTGAGGTGTGCTGGATGTGAGGTGCTAGATGTGATAAGTGCTGGATGACAGGTGTACTGGATGTGAGGTGTGCTGGATGTGAGGTGCTAGATGTGATAAGTGCTGGATGACAGGTGTACTGGATGTGAGATGTGCTAGATGTGAGGTGCTAGATGTGATAAGTGCTGGATGATAGAATGTGAGGTGTGCTGGATGTGAGGTGCTAGATGTGATAAGGTGTACTGGATGTGAGGTATGGCCTGACTGGTCCATGTAGGGGTTCACTTTAAATTAGTATTTAGTGGTCTAGACGAGTCTTTTCCCAAAAAATGACTTTAACTTTTTTCTGTGCTGTCTCTCAGTTTTGATCCATAGGTAAAACACTGCATGTTAAATCTTATTGAATGAAGTTTTGAAAATATATTGGGAGTCATTCCGACCCATTCGTATGCAGCGAAGATACAAACGGGTCAGAAATGCGCATGCGCGGCGGAAGCTTTGCGCACGCACGTCGTTGCCAGCGACAAATGTGATTACAGCGGCAATCGCAAGAAGCTGGACAGGCGGGAGGCGTTCCGGGGCGGATACTCACCGTTTCCAGCCGTTTTTGGGAAGTGGTAAGAAAAACGCAGGCGTGTCTAGGCGAACGGAGGGCGGATGTCTGACGTCAAAGCCGGGACCTGCATCACTGGATCCTTCGCACAGGGTAAGTAGGTCTAGGGCTAATCTTGTTTTGTGTGAAACTTTTTTAGCATTGCAGGGCTGCACAAGTGATCGCAGCCCTGCTATGCTAAAACACACTCCCCCATAGGCGGAGATTAGTTGATCACACCAGCAGCAAAAAGTTGCTTGGTGCGATCAACTCGGAATGAGGGCCATTGTACTGTAGCTCTGGTTGCACAGGTAGAAGCTTTTTTTTCCCCTTCTTCATCTCTACCCACTTTCTGACCTCCATCAGGGACCTGATTATCTCCTGATATTCTGGTTTGGCTTCTTGTTTCTTATAATATAATCAGATCAATGTGTTCAGTTATTGACAGAGGGTTTGCTCTTATAGTGATTTCACAGAGGTGCCTCAGACGCCACAGAGGTGCCTGTTAATAAGCCCAAATATTGCTTCTAACATATTATCATATTTTATGTCTAGACCTTTGGAGAACTTTTCTAGAATCATCTCCTTTCCAAAAGCTGCTTCAAACATTTTTTGGAGGCTATCAAAGCCTCTTTTCACTCTTTGGTTCATATAACCCCAATTATACTTTTGAGTGCAATGGGCCTTCCAGGAACATTTGCCTGGACATTGTCTGCAATACCCATCGTACACAACAGAGCATTGATACGTCATATTGTCATTAGCCGTAGTGCAGGGATAGTGTCATACTCAAAAGTCTTTATTTTCCCCTTTGTGGTGCTTGTGTTGTTGCAGAGCTTCCTGGGTCTTTCTTAGTTTATCCAGTTTTATTAGCCCAGCTTGTATCTGTGGCTTCAAGGCCTTCATGGTATTCTGTGTCTGTTTTCTTTCCTTGAGGACTTCCTTGATCAAAGTCAAGCTTTGCTTTCTATTTTACTTAGACCAGTTTGTCATACTGTGCGTCCCCATTTTCCAGAACATCTCATTAAAGCTCATGTCACTGGCCTAATTGTTGGCAAATAGAGCTGAATTGTTGAATTTGATGCGAACGGGATCACCGTGACTGTCCACAGGATATGCGTTGTCAGCTGCTTTTATGGCTTCTAGTACTTTAGGTCTTTCACCATCTGAGAAGTTGATCAGGATCAGTACTGTCTCTGATATCTTTCCCAAAGATAGAAAACATAGAATCACAAATATATTTCTGGGTGTGTGTCAGCCGAGCCAAAGAACCCTGAACAACAAAGCACACAGCATCTATCTGATCAATGCCATTGTCAGCTGTAAAAAATACATTGATGTCTTCTGTGACCTTCTTGTTGTCACAACTGAGGGCTGGTGCTGACCAGGGGGAAGCCTCAGTTGTAGGGGCTGAGGTATATGTGTACCTGGGAGGCAGTACAGGGTTCTTGGACATGCAGGGAACCTTTAGAACAAATGCCCGAGGGCATGACCACGACAACAAGGGAAAGTTCAAAGGTTTTATTAAACACAGTTCACAGTAATCACCAGGGAGTCAGGCTGTACTGCAGAGAAATTCCATGGGAGAACTGCACACTGGAATCACTGAAGACAATTGAAGCACTGACATCTTTCCACCCCAGGAACAGGATATTTATACCTGCTGGGAAGCAGGGATTGGCTGGCTGATTAACCAGAGACCAGAGTGCAGCTGCTGTGTAATCAGGCTGAGAGCAGAGTGCAGCTGATAGGCTGAAAGGTGACATGTGATTCGGAAAACATGGCTGCGCCCATGTTAGCTTTTGGAGGGAAAGATTGTTTGTAACTTGAATGTGAGCTTTAACCATGAAGCTGCCAGAATCACAGTAAAGAGATTAGAGACAATGAGATGCAGCGTGCTGCATGCAGACAGTGCAGATGGAATCCAGGCTTGGAACACTGGGACAGTCTCAGGAGGCATTTGGAAGGTAAATACTGATAAGGAATTACCTGGATCGTGACAGCACCCCCTCCTTTAGGAGTGGTCCCAGGACACTTCTTATAAATTCTTTACCTGAACAAACGGAAGAATCTAGATTGAATCCTGATGAACTTGAACTGGCTGGAACCAGAGGAGACTGTACTGGACATATGGACGAGACCAGATTGAGTCCAGACAAACTTGAACCGGCTGAGACCGGCGGAGACTTTGGGCCGATGGATAGGTCAGGATTGAGTTTGGAGACCGTTGAATCAGCTGGAACTGAAAGAGTCAGAATCCGGTTAGAACCGGAATGAGTGGTATCTGAGTGTTCAGTTAGACCATCCTGGACCTGGTCCATGCTGGATGCCAACAGGGTGGTGCTCTCTGAAGACGGCAAACAGGAGTTCATAACTGCATCTGTAGCACAAAAATTTCCATCTGGGAACTTGGCTCTGGATACTTCCCTTGGGGCTGAAACTTTGGTGACCCCCTCCTGGGGTTGACGAATCAGACACCTCTCTCAGGGTTGTTTTCTCCAGCACCCCCCCTGGGGTTGACAGATCAGAAACTCCTTTTTGAGAAGACTGATATGCCCCTACTAGAGCTTGAACATTGGATACCCCTTCTTGGGCTGTAGAAACAGGCGCCCCTTCTTGGGCTGTAGACACAGACGCCCCTTCTTGGGCTGTAGACACAGACGCCCCTTCTTGGGCTGTAGACACAGACGCCCCTTCTTGGGCTGAGTAAAGAGCGTCATCATTCCAGAAAAGTTCGGACGCTAGGATCTGGAACTGTACGAGATATTGACCGACTGTTCGTGTCCCCTGAAGTAGCCGGAGGATATCAGAGGAGGCTGAGGTCACACGACCTGCTTCGTCAAAGATGCGCCTGAAGGTTGCCACAAAATCTGCATATGAAGAGAGCAGGACATCTGACTGCTCCCATAGAGGTGATGCCCAATCGAGGGCGGAACCACTGAGGAGGGAGATGATGTAAGCAACCTTGGTGCGGTCAGTTCGGAAACTGCCAGGCTGTAATTTAAAATATATCTCACACTGATTTAGGAAACCCCAACAGGCTTTTGGGGAACCATCAAACTTGGCAGGTGTCGGTAAATGGAGACAAGGAGCAGAAACCGGAATGGTGGGTGGGGATACCACCAAAGGTACTGCAGTCGGCACACTGGACGCCCCTGAACCACGGAGGGTTACTTGTATTCCATCCAGCCGAGAAGAGAGGTCCTGGAGACAGCGGATCACATGGCCCTGTGCAGTCTCCTGACGTTCAAGGCAGGCTGCAAGTTCTTGCATCGGCCTGGTCGCTTGGACCTGGTCTCCGGCCGGATCCATTGGAGGTCAGTGCTTCCTGTCACAACTAAGGGCTGGTGCTGACCAGGGGGAAGTCTCAGTTGTAGGGGCTGAGGCATATGTGTACCTGGGAGGCAGTACAGGGTTCTTGGACATGCAGGGAACCTTTAGAACAAATGCTCGAGGGCATGACCACGACAACAAGGGAAAGTTCAAAGGTTTTATTAAACACAGTTCAGAGGAATACTGATGACTTGGTACTGGTAATAGGAAACACAGTTCAGAGAAATACTTGGGATCGATGACGGAACACCGATGGTGACTTGGAATCGATGACAGAACACTGATGGTTACTTTGGGATCATTGGTAAGCTTTGAGTAAAGCTGGGGTTCGCAGATAGAAATGCACTATTGTACTTAGAAACACAGGTGAAGCATGAAGTGATGCTGGGGATCGCTGGAGAAGAAGCTGGAGAATGGCTGCTGGGAAGCCGGAGTTCAGACACAGGTGAATCAGGGTAGACTGTAGAGGGTTAATCACTGGAGTGTCGGGTTACACTGCAGAGTGTAATCACCAGGGAGTCAGGCTGTACTGCAGAGAAAATCCATGGGAGAATTGCACACTGGAATCACTGAAGACAATTGAAGCACTGACATCTTTACACCCCAGGAACAGGATATTTATACCTGCTGGGAAGCAGGGATTGGCTGGCTGATTAACCAGAGACCAGAGTGCAGCTGCTGTGTAATCAGGCTGAGAGCAGAGTGCAGCTGATAGGCTGAAACGTAACATGTGATTAGGAAAACATGGCTGCGCCCATGTTAGCTTTTGGAGGGAAAGATTGTTTGTAACTTGAATGTGAGCTTTAACCATGAAGCTGCCAGAATCACAGTAAAGAGATTAGAGACAATGAGATGCAGCGTGCTGCATGCAGACAGTGCAGATGGAATCCAAGCTTGGAACACTGGGACAGTCTCAGGAGGCATTTGGAAGGTAAATACTGATAAGGAATTACCTGGATCGTGACACTTGTCCTGCTCTATTCCTTGTGTGTCTCCAAACCCTGGTGTGTCTATAATGGTGAGGGGATTCTGTAGCCACTTTCTTGGTTCATCTTGTTGGCTGTAACTAGAGAGGTTTGGCTGTGAGCCCATTTATTTGTAGCCTTGTGTACAAGTTTGAACTTAAAGTCATCTTCTCAGTCTTTACCAAGGATGTAGTTGGACATCCTATTGATCAGGGTTGTATTTCTAGCACCTGTAGCTCTTACTAATAGAATCACTTTATTATGTATCTGTAGGTTTTCTTTCCCCAAACTGTATTTACAATAACTAGAGTCACAAAGATCTGTTTCCAGAAGATATGTGGATGGTTTTCTTTCTTCCTGTCGCTTTGTGACCATAATACTTTCTTTGAGGAGTTCCTGTTTAAAGGACTTTTCTTTTGTTGTCATAACTACAATCTCATTACTTAGCATTGACCCCAGATTCACCACATATGGCCGATATATGTATTATGTAGGATGTCATTGGATTCAGCCTCTCAAAAGTTTTGACTTTCTTTCCTGATCTATATTCCAGCCCCCACCCTTCCTGTTTCCTGTTTAGCCTCCATCTTGTATTCAACTTTAACTCACTTATTGTGGCTCCATCACAGATTATAGTTGATTCCTTAAAATGTAATATAACATGGTTCAGCAGTGACATGTATGGCTTCAAGTGGACTAGTGGGAAGGGTTCTCTCTTTGTAAAATCACTGACAGCACAGAGTTCTGGTTTACACACTGCAGAGTATCTTAGTTTATTCTTTATATTTGGTGTTGGTCCTGTAACTGTGATCTTCTGGTCTTTAGTCTTGGTTATAAAATGTGACCAGTTCTCCTCGTCAGATCTACAGTATACTCTACCCTGTATCCCTCTATAAACTCTTTCCCAAAGTCTGCAGGACTTAGAGTGAGCTCCATACTATCTTTGGTCCTACCACTGATAATGGGGGGTGATTAGGTTTAGTTGGGGGCTTAAACTTTGCACTCAGCAAAACCCCACCCTCATGCAGGTGAATAGAGACACCAGGATTACTCTGGTCTGGGACAGATGAGATAATGAATTGGGTTTTCTCACTGGTGTCAGCAAATTCCTGAAATGCTCTCACACATTCCCTGCCCTTCGTAGTGACATCTTTGTCCTTGAACCACAGTGAGATATTTGCAGTCTCATAGACATTGTATCCTGATGATTGCAGCAAACTGCATGTATCAAAAAGGGTATCTGGATGATATGTCGACCTTAATTAGGTCAACAGTCAATAGGTCGAGCATTAATGGTCTAGTTTTAGCAGCCGTGCAAACGCTATGCTGCCGCCCACTGGGGAGTATATTTTAGCTTAGCAGAAATGCGAACGCATGTGCAGCCGAGATCTGCAAAAACAGTTTGTGCAGTTTCTGAGTAGCTCTGAACCTACTCAGCGCTTGCGATCACTTCAGCCTATTCGTGTCCGGATTTGACGTCATACACCCGCCCAATGAACGCCCAGCCACGCCTGTGTTTTTCAAACCCTCCCTGAAAACGGTCAGTTGACACCCTGAAATGCCCACTTCCTGTCAATCTTCTTGCGGCTGCCAGTGCGACTGAAAACTTTGCTAGAACCTGTGCACAACCACAAAGGGCTTTGTACTCGTACGTCGCGCGTGCGCATTGCGGGACATATGCATGCACAGAAATGCCGTTCTTTAGCCTGATCGCTGCACTGCGAACAACGGCAGCTAGCGATCAACTCGGAATGACCCCCGATATGCATTAGATCAACATGAACAAAAGGTCGACATGGTCATTGTGTCGACATGTAAAAGGTTGGCAGTGCTTATAGTCGACAGGGTCAAAAGGTCGACATGTGCAAATGGTCAACACACCTACGGTCAACAAAGCATTTTGGGATTCTTTTTCAACTTTTCATACTAGAACCATCCACATGGACTTCGATTGGGAATAGTAACCTGCGGGCGGTGGTAGTGGAGCGAGGCACCTCGTCCAAAGCATGGTGAGTAAAGCGAGCCATGTGAGGGGATGTGGTACACTAATTAAGGTTCCTTGTGCTTTGATGGTGAAAATGACACTGAGTGTAATGTGGATACCTTACAGTCAAATATACGGAAAGCTTGAGCACCATACAATATACCAGTTGAGGACTTGTTGAGGGAATCTTCCTTCATCCACCCACATTAATTAGAATTCAGGGTCACCATACCATTGTAGGTATTCCATGTCAACTCAGGAACTCGGGATGACCCTTCTTACAGTGAAGCTGTCATTTGCCACTGGAGTCTGACTATTGGCTTTGATGGCCTGCATGACCGCCAACCTCCCCCGTTGGTGTGAGAAAGCTGAGTAGACCTGCAGCTGCCTGTCTCGGCTCATAATACTTTAGTGCTAGATACCAGCCAGGGACAGTGACTTCTGACAGGACTCTTAGAGAGATGGCATGGTGGGGACTCCTGGGTCCGTAAACAATTTGCGTGTCTGAAGGCACAGTGATCGTGCTCTCTCCATATTGCTTCCTGCTGAGCCGTGTCCCATGGCTGCTGCCCTCTGCCTCTGCCACATTTCCTGACCTCTGTCTGCATAGGCTGCTCCTGAAGGTTTGCTGCAGCAGCTGTGATTCTCCCAATGCTGTGCAGGTGGAAGGTGCACACACCTGGCTACTTATGGAAATAGACTCTCTCCAAGCTCCCTAAATCCGCTGGTGGTGACCTACGGTGTGTGTTGGTTCTGGGGTGACAAATTCTGCTTGGACCAGTTCCTTGAGAGGGCTATTATTTGCAGCTGCTGACCTTCTATTGATCACATCACTGCATTGCATCATACTTCCCTGGAGGGCTTGGGTGATAGGCTTTATCCCGCTGACTGCTTCTGCTGCTTGGACTGCATCTAGACCATGTCTGCTTGTTCACTGAACTCTTTCAAACATCTTTATTCCCAGTTTGTAGTTTTAAGTACTGTTTGGGACATAACACCTTACCTAATTGTGTAGGAATAATATCTTGATTTTCTACACTCAAGACAAATGTTTTACCTTAATATTGCATTTTTATCTTCTTATAGTAACATTTATTTGAAAGGAATTGCACTGTTCTGATTTCTCATAACTTACGCTTTTACAGAATCACACTGTACTGCTCTGTTGCTGATTTTATAACCTAGCAGGTGTGCAGTCTATGGTAAGGTCAAATTCATTTATTGTATAATAGAGCCACCTAGTGGCATCTTCTAGTACTGTGTTTCACACTTTGTTTTGTTTTTAATACTCAGTCTCTACTGGTTAAAAGCCCGTCAAAATGATGGACACCAGGGCTGGATTATATTAGCAGTCTGGTCACTACTCACACAGGAGCTGCCGGGTTTCTGGATGTCCTGCTGCTGGGAGTTGGGGCTCTGTCATATGTGTGTGTGTGTGTGTGTGTGTGGTCAGGGATGTGCGGTGAGGTAAGTGGCTCAGGAGGCAATAGAGACTACCAGAGCCAGATTTACATGCAATATATGAGCCACTGTCCCTATCTGCCACTACCGCTCTACTCTCTCCCTAGATGCTATCTAACCTAACCCCTCCCGCTTCTCTCTCCCCGATGCCTATCTGCCCCTACCAGGGGCAAACGCAGGATTTAGTGAGGAGGGTTTCTGTAGGGGGGGGGGTGTCTGTGTATATGTATGTGTGCATGTATATATATATATATATATATATTTATTGTGTGTATATATATATTCACACACACGTTCATATTTACACACACACACATATATATATTTATTAGTGATGAGCGGGTTCGGTTCCTCGGAATCCGAACCCCCCCGAACTTCACCCATTTTACATGGGTCCGAGGCATACTCGGATTCTCCCGTATGGCTCGGTTAACCCGAGCGCGCCCGAACGTCATCATCCCGCTGTCGGATTCTCGCGAGATTCGGATTCTATATAAGCAGCCGCGCGTCGCCGGCATTTTCACTCGTGCACTGGAAATGTTACGGAGAGGACGTGGCTGGCGTCCTCTCCGTTTATTATACTTGAATTCTTGATGCAAAAATATTTGTGCTTATTGCTTAATTGTGGGGACTGGGGAGCAGCTGTATTATATAGGAGGAGTACAGTGCAGAGTTTTGCTGACAGTGACCACCAGTATACGTTGTCTGCCTGAAAAACACTCCATATCTGTGCTCAGTGTGCTGCATATATCTGTGCTCACACTGCTTTATTGTGGGGACTGGGGACCACCAGTATATTATATAGGAGGAATACAGTGCAAAGTTTTGCTGACAGTGACCACCAGTATACGTTGTCTGCCTGAAAAACACTCCATATCTGTGCTCAGTGTGCTGCATATATCTGTGCTCATGTAAGAGGGTGACAATGGTTTGTGTAGTGCCCACTGCCGTGCAGGTGTAGATTCACCACTTACCAGGCGCCGCACTCTCTCACCTTCAGGTACCGGAACCTTCAACGGACCTGGAATTCTTCAGTCGGACCCGGACTCGATGACCTAGGAGGAAGGAGATTGCTGAGTGCCGTAGAGATGAGCGCCGGAAATTTTTCGGGTTTTGTGTTTTGGTTTTGGGTTCGGTTCCGCGGCCGTGTTTTGGGTTCGACCGCGTTTTGGCAAAACCTCACCGAATTTTTTTTGTCGGATTCGGGTGTGTTTTGGATTCGGGTGTTTTTTTCAAAAAACCCTAAAAAACAGCTTAAATCATAGAATTTGGGGGTCATTTTGATCCCAAAGTATTATTAACCTCAAAAACCATAATTTCCACTCATTTTCAGTCTATTCTGAATACCTCACACCTCACAATATTATTTTTAGTCCTAAAATTTGCACCGAGGTCGCTGGATGACTAAGCTAAGCGACCCTAGTGGCCGACACAAACACCTGGCCCATCTAGGAGTGGCACTGCAGTGTCACGCAGGATGTCCCTTCCAAAAAACCCTCCCCAAACAGCACATGACGCAAAGAAAAAAAGAGGCGCAATGAGGTAGCTGTGTGAGTAAGATAAGCGACCCTAGTGGCCGACACAAACACCGGGCCCATCTAGGAGTGGCACTGCAGTGTCACGCAGGATGTCCCTTCCAAAAAACCCTCCCCAAACAGCACATGACGCAAGGAAAAAAAGAGGCGCAATGAGGTAGCTGACTGTGTGAGTAAGATAAGGGACCCTAGTGGCCGACACAAACACCGGGCCCATCTAGGAGTGGCACTGCAGTGTCACGCAGGATGGCCCTTCCAAAAAACCCTCCCCAAACAGCACATGACGCAAAGAAAAAAAGAGGCGCAATGAGGTAGCTGACTGTGTGAGTAAGATAAGCGACCCTAGTGGCCGACACAAACACCGGGCCCATCTAGGAGTGGCACTGCAGTGTCACGCAGGATGGCCCTTCCAAAAAACCCTCCCCAAACAGCACATGACGCAAAGAAAAAAAGAGGCGCAATGAGGTAGCTGACTGTGTGAGTAAGATAAGCGACCCTAGTGGCCGACACAAACACCGGGCCCATCTAGGAGTGGCACTGCAGTGTCACGCAGGATGGCCCTTCCAAAAAACCCTCCCCAAACAGCACATGACGCAAAGAAAAATAAAAGAAAAAAGAGGTGCAAGATGGAATTGTCCTTGGGCCCTCCCACCCACCCGGAATTGTCCTTGGGCCCTCCCACCCACCCTTATGTTGTATAAACAGGACATGCACACTTTAACCAACCCATCATTTCAGTGACAGGGTCTGCCACACGACTGTGACTGATATGACGGGTTGGTTTGGACCCCCCCCAAAAAAGAAGCAATTAATCTCTCCTTGCACAAACTGGCTCTACAGAGGCAAGATGTCCACCTCATCATCATCCTCCGATATATCACCGTGTACATCCCCCTCCTCACAGATTATCAATTCGTCCCCACTGGAATCCACCATCTCAGCTCCCTGTGTACTTTGTGGAGGCAATTGCTGCTGGTCAATGTCTCCGCGGAGGAATTGATTATAATTCATTTTAATGAACATCATCTTCTCCACATTTTCTGGATGTAACCTCGTACGCCGATTGCTGACAAGGTGAGCGGCGGCACTAAACACTCTTTCGGAGTACACACTTGTGGGAGGGCAACTTAGGTAGAATAAAGCCAGTTTGTGCAAGGGCCTCCAAATTGCCTCTTTTTCCTGCCAGTATAAGTACGGACTGTGTGACGTGCCTACTTGGATGCGGTCACTCATATAATCCTCCACCATTCTTTCAATGTTGAGAGAATCATATGCAGTGACAGTAGACGACATGTCCGTAATCGTTGTCAGGTCCTTCAGTCCGGACCAGATGTCAGCATCAGCAGTCGCTCCAGACTGCCCTGCATCACCGCCAGCGGGTGGGCTCGGAATTCTGAGCCTTTTCCTCGCACCCCCAGTTGCAGGAGAATGTGAAGGAGGAGATGTTGACAGGTCGCGTTCCGCTTGACTTGACAATTTTCTCACCAGCAGGTCTTTCAACCCCAGCAGACTTGTGTCTGCCGGAAAGAGAGATCCAAGGTAGGTTTTAAATCTAGGATCGAGCACGGTGGCCAAAATGTAGTGCTCTGATTTCAACAGATTGACCACCCGTGAATCCTGGTTAAGCGAATTAAGGGCTCCATCCACAAGTCCCACATGCCTAGCGGAATCGCTCCGTGTTAGCTCCTCCTTCAATGTCTCCAGCTTCTTCTGCAAAAGCCTGATGAGGGGAATGACCTGACTCAGGCTGGCAGTGTCTGAACTGACTTCACGTGTGGCAAGTTCAAAGGGCATCAGAACCTTGCACAACGTTGAAATCATTCTCCACTGCACTTGAGACAGGTGCATTCCACCTCCTATATCGTGCTCAATTGTATAGGCTTGAGTGGCCTTTTGCTGCTCCTCCAACCTCTGAAGCATATAGAGGGTTGAATTCCACCTCGTTACCACTTCTTGCTTCAGATGATGGCAGGGCAGGTTCAGTAGTTTTTGGTGGTGCTCCAGTCTTCTGTACATGGTGCCTGTACGCCGAAAGTGTCCCGCAATTCTTCTGGCCACCGACAGCATCTCTTGCACGCCCCTGTCGTTTTTTAAAAAATTCTGCACCACCAAATTCAAGGTATGTGCAAAACATGGGACGTGCTGGAATTTGCCCATATTTAATGCACACACAATATTGCTGGCGTTGTCCGATGCCACAAATCCACAGGAGAGTCCAATTGGGGTAAGCCATTCTGCGATGATCTTCCTCAGTTGCCGTAAGAGGTTTTTAGCTGTGTGCGTATTCTGGAAAGCGGTGATACAAAGCGTAGCCTGCCTAGGAAAGAGTTGGCGTTTGCGAGATGCTGCTACTGGTGCCGCCGCTGCTGTTCTTGCGGCGGGAGTCCATACATCTACCCAGTGGGCTGTCACAGTCATATAGTCCTGACCCTGCCCTGCTCCACTTGTCCACATGTCCGTGGTTAAGTGGACATTGGGTACAACTGCATTTTTTAGGACACTGGTGAGTCTTTTTCTGACGTCCGTGTACATTCTCGGTATCGCCTGCCTACAGAAGTGGAACCTAGATGGTATTTGGTAACGGGGGCACACTGCCTCAATAAATTGTCTAGTTCCCTGTGAACTAACGGCGGATACCGGACGCACGTCTAACACCAACATAGTTGTCAAGGCCTCAGTTATCCGCTTTGCAGCAGGATGACTGCTGTGATATTTCATCTTCCTCGCAAAGGACTGTTGGACAGTCAATTGCTTACTGGAAGTAGTACAAGTGGGCTTACGACTTCCCCTCTGGGATGACCATCGACTCCCAGCAGCAACAACAGCAGCACCAGCAGCAGTAGGCGTTACACGCAAGGATGCATCGGAGGAATCCCAGGCAGGAGAGGACTCGTCAGAATTGCCAGTGACATGGCCTGCAGGACTATTGGCATTCCTGGGGAAGGAGGAAATTGACACTGAGGGAGTTGGTGGGGTGGTTTGCGTGAGCTTGGTTACAAGAGGAAGGGATTTACTGGTCAGTGGACTGCTTCCGCTGTTGCCCAAAGTTTTTGAACTTGTCACTGACTTATTATGAATGCGCTGCAGGTGACGTATAAGGGAGGATGTTCCGAGGTGGTTAACGTCCTTACCCCTACTTATTACAGCTTGACAAAGGGAACACACGGCTTGACAAATGTTGTCCGCATTTCTGGTGAAATACTTCCACACCGAAGAGCTGATTTTTTTGGTATTTTCACCAGGCATGTCAACGGCCATATTCCTCCCACGGACAACAGGTGTCTCCCCGGGTGCCTGACTTAAACAAACCACCTCACCATCAGAATCCTCCTGGTCAATTTCCTCCCCAGCGCCAGCAACACCCATATCCTCCTCATCCTGGTGTACTTCAACACTGACATCTTCAATCTGACTATCAGGAACTGGACTGCGGGTGCTCTTTCCAGCACTTGCAGGGGGCGTGCAAATGGTGGAAGGCGCATGCTCTTCACGTCCAGTGTTGGGAAGGTCAGGCATCGCAACCGACACAATTGGACTCTCCTTGTGGATTTGGGATTTCGAAGAACGCACAGTTCTTTGCGGTGCTTTTGCCAGCTTGAGTCTTTTCAGTTTTCTAGCGAGAGGCTGAGTGCTTCCATCCTCATGTGAAGCTGAACCACTAGCCATGAACATAGGCCAGGGCCTCAGCCGTTCCTTGCCACTCCGTGTGGTAAATGGCATATTGGCAAGTTTACGCTTCTCCTCCGACAATTTTATTTTAGGTTTTGGAGTCCTTTTTTTACTGATATTTGGTGTTTTGGATTTGACATGCTCTGTACTATGACATTGGGCATCGGCCTTGGCAGACGACGTTGCTGGCATTTCATCGTCTCGGCCATGACTAGTGGCAGCAGCTTCAGCACGAGGTGGAAGTGGATCTTTATCTTTCCCTAATTTTGGAACCTCAACATTTTTGTTCTCCATATTTTAATAGGCACAACTAAAAGGCACCTCAGGTAAACAATGGAGATGGATGGATACTAGTATACAATTATGGATGGACTGCCGAGTGCCGACACAGAGGTAGCTACAGCCGTGGACTATTGTACTGTACTGTGTCTGCTGCTAATATAGACTGGATGATAATGAGATGTAGTATGTATGTATAAAGAAGAAAGAAAAAAAACCACGGGTAGGTGGTATACAATTATGGATGGACTGCTGAGTGCCGACACAGAGGTAGCTACAGCCGTGGACTACCGTACTGTGTCTGCTGCTAATATAGACTGGTTGATAATGAGATGTAGTATGTATAAAGAAGAAAGAAAAAAAAAAACACGGGTAGGTGGTATACAATTATGGACGGACTGCCGAGTGCCGACACAGAGGTAGCTACAGCCGTGGACTACCGTACTGTGTCTGCTGCTAATATAGACTGGTTGATAATGAGATGTAGTATGTATAAAGAAGAAAGAAAAAAAAAAACCACGGGTAGGTGGTATACAATTATGGACGGACTGCCGAGTGCCGACACAGAGGTATCTACAGCCGTGGACTACCGTACTGTACTGTGTCTGCTGCTAATATAGACTGGATGATAATGAGATGTAGTATGTATAAAGAAGAAAGAAAAAAAAACCACGGGTAGGTGGTATACAATTATGGACGGACTGCCGAGTGCCGACACAGAGGTAGCTACAGCCGTGGACTACCGTACTGTACTGTGTCTGCTGCTAATATAGACTGGTTGATAAAGAGATGTAGTATGTATGTATAAAGAAGAAAGAAAAAAAAACCACGGGTAGGTGGTATACAATTATGGATGGACTGCCGAGTGCCGACACAGAGGTAGCTACAGCCGTGGACTACTGTACTGTGTCTGCTGCTAATATAGACTGGTTGATAAAGAGATGTAGTATGTATGTATAAAGAAGAAAGAAAAAAAAACCACGGGTAGGTGGTATACAATTATGGATGGACTGCCGAGTGCCGACACAGAGGTAGCTACAGCCGTGGACTACCGTACTGTACTGTGTCTGCTGCTAATATAGACTGGTTGATAAAGAGATGTAGTATGTATGTATAAAGAAGAAAGAAAAAAAAACCACGGGTAGGTGGTATACAATTATGGATGGACTGCCGAGTGCCGACACAGAGGTAGCTACAGCCGTGGACTACTGTACTGTGTCTGCTGCTAATATAGACTGGTTGATAAAGAGATGTAGTATGTATGTATAAAGAAGAAAGAAAAAAAAACCACGGGTAGGTGGTATACAATTATGGATGGACTGCCGAGTGCCGACACAGTGGTAGCTACAGCCGTGAACTACCGTACTGTGTCTGCTGCGACTGGATGATAAATAATGATATAAAAAATATATATATATCACTACTGCAGCCGGACAGGTATATATTATATAATGACGGACCTGCTGGACACTGTCTGTCAGCAGAATGAGTTTTTTATAGAATAAAAAAAAAAACACCACACAAGTCACACGACGAGTGTTTAACTTTTTCAGGCAATCACAATATAGTATACTACTAACTATACTGGTGGTCAGTGTGGTCAGGTCACTGGTCAGTCACACTGGCAGTGGCACTCCTGCAGCAAAAGTGTGCACTGTTTAATTTTAATAATATGTACTCCTGGCTCCTGCTATAACCTATAACTGGCACTGCTCCCCAGTCTCCCCCACAATTATAAGCTGTGTGAGCACAGTCAGATATATACATAGATGATGCAGCACACTGGGCTGAGCAGTGCACACAGATATGGTATGTGACTGAGTCACTGTGTATCGTTTTTTTCAGGCAGAGAACGGATTATATTAAATAAAACTGCACTGTCTGGTGGTCACTGTGGTCAGTCACTACTAAACTCTGCACTCTCTACAGTACTCCTAAGCTCCAGTAAATCAAGTGTCTCTGTCTCAAATCAATCTCACTCTCTCTCTTCTAATCTAAATGGAGAGGACGCCAGCCACGTCCTCTCCCTATCAATCTCAATGCACGTGTGAAAATGGCGGCGACGCGCGGCTCCTTATATAGAATCCGAGTCTCGCGAGAATCCGACAGCGTCATGATGACGTTCGGGCGCGCTCGGGTTAACCGAGCAAGGCGGGAAGATCCGAGTCGCTCGGACCCGTGAAAAAAAACATGAAGTTCGGGCGGGTTCGGATTCCGAGGAACCGAACCCGCTCATCTCTAGAGTGCCGTCCTCCTAACTGTGGACCGAAACGCCCTCCAGAACCGAGAAAATAACGCTCTCGGGCTAGGTGAGGGTCATCCCAGGCGTACGCCTCAGAGCCCGAATTTCACCTATTGGCACTCTTGCACCAGGTGGAAATTCTACCTTGCACCGGTGTGCAAGGCTCACCGTTCGCCCTGAAGGAAGGGAGACAGATAGGGACGAACACAGAAGGAACACACAAACAGATGTTACTCACCGTCCTACGTCTTGTACTCTGATCTTCTCTACTTACAGGTCCCTGTAAGGAGGCAAAGAGAGAAACAGCCGTGCAGGGCCTCACTCTAACCTAGTGTGCATCCGCTACACTAGCTACATAAACAAAGCCCTCAAACTGGCTCAAGTGTGGGTGGTGCAACACAAAACTATGCACAAACTTTAACACAACATTTTGCCCTGTACGGTAACAACACACGACATCATCAGAGTACAACATCAAACGGTGCAGTTCCTTTCTAGCCCTACCTGCGCTCTAGGGGGTGGACGCCGCACAGCCTGCCCACCTCCTATACCCTCTCTTATACGGGGCTCAGACCCAGCGAGCCTGCCTACCTATATCCCTTTAGGGTGGTCCAGGCCTAGTGCCCAGCGCCACCTGTATTCACCCTTGTGGGGGCCACTTATCTACCAGGCCCAACGCCCCTGTCCACAGGCCGGAAGCATGACTTTGTGCCTCGGGCCTAGTGCCCTGGTTGGGTGACCTGGGCCTAATGCCCTGGGTCACCTTATAACCCTAGGCCAAAATGAACTTGGGCCTAATGCCCACTACTGCCCCACAGGCCTAGTGCCTGATCTTACCCCCGGGCCTAGTGCCTGCCTACCGTGGTGCCAAGGTGGCTTGGGCCTAATGCCCAAACCCCCTAATCGGAATGTTGCCCCTTACCTCCTAACTGGGCCACGGGCCGGGGGGAACCCCGACTGCACGTGGCCTCGGACCCAGAGGGCCCGAATAAATGCACCCTCGGGCCGGGAGGGCCCGACTGACTACCCACAGGCCGGAAGGGCCTGACTTTGCCCACGGGCCTAATGCCCGAACACCCGGTGGTCTAGAGAGGAATAACCCTACAAGAGGGTGGTGCAGGCCCAAGGCCTCTTACCCGGCTCGTCGGGAGAGGCTGCAGAGGGGAGCTTCGTCAGCTCTTTTGCTTCCCTCTCTCTGCAGCACTCCCCGCAGGACCTCCGCTGCTGGGCTCCTGGCTCCGCCTCTTCTGTCTTCTCCGTCACGTCTGCTGTCTTCTTTCTTCTCCGCCGGTCCTTCGGCCTCCTCCGGCGCCGCCGCTCCTGGTCTTCGGTCGCCGTCTTCTGGAGCTCTTCTCTGCTCCGGCGCGAAACTGAGCTCCGCCGCCGCCCAGCACCTGATATAAGCCGCTGGGAGGAGTCGGAGCCATGGCGCGGCGGACTCCTATTGGTCCGCCGCGACGAGCACTGATTGGCCTGCCGTGGCGACTCCTCATTGGGAGCCAAGCCGCGAGCCGCGATTGGCTCGCGTCCGGCGCCCAGTTAAAATCCTGGGGCGATGATTGGAGGAACTTGGAGCCTCTCGGATCCCAGTTCCTCCGTACCTCGGCCCGATCGCTGTGCCGCCGCCCGCCGCCGCCTCACACTCACACTGCTTAATTGTGGGGACTGGGGAGCAGCTGTATTATATAGGAGGAGTACAGTGCAGAGTTTTGCTGACAGTGACCACCAGTATACGTTGTCTGCCTGAAAAACACTCCATATCTGTGCTCAGTGCGCTGCATATATCTGTGCTCACACTGCTTTATTGTGGGGACTGGGGACCACCAGTGTATTATATAGGAGTACAGTGCAGAGTTTTGCTGACAGTGACCACCAGTATACGTTGTCTGCCTGAAAAACACTCCATATCTGTGCTCAGTGTGCTGCATATATCTGTGCTCACACTGCTTTATTGTGGGGACTGGGGACCAGCAGTATTATATAGGAGGAGTATAGTGCAGAGTTTTGCTGACAGTGACCACCAGTATACATTGTCTGCCTGAAAAACACTCCATATCTGTGCTCAGTGTGCTGCATATATCTGTGCTCACACTGCTTTATTGTGGGGACTGGGGACCACCAGTATAATATTATATAGGAGGAGTACAGTGTAGAGTTTTGCTGACCAGTGACCACCAGTATACGTTGTCTGCCTGAAAAACACTCCATATCTGTGCTCAGTGTGCTGCATATATCTGTGCTCACACTGCTTTATTGTGGGGACTGGGTACCAGCAGTATTATATAGGAGGAGTACAGTGCAGAGTTTTGCTGACAGTGACCACCAGTATATATAGCAGTACGGTACGGAAGGCCACTGCTCTACCTACCTCTGTGTCATCAAGTATACTATCCATCTAGATTCTATACCTGTGGTGCATTTTAGTATTGCAGTTTGCTGACAGTGACCACCAGTATATATAACAGTACGGTACGGAAGGCCACTGCTCTACCTACCTCTGTGTCGTCAAGTATACTATCCATCTAGATTCTATACCTGTGGTGCATTTTAGTTTTGCAGTTTGCTGACAGTGACCACCAGTATATATATAGCAGTACGGTACGGAAGGCCACTGCTCTACCTACCTCTGTGTCGTCAAGTATACTATCCATCTAGATTCTATACCTGTGGTGCATTTTAGTTTTGCAGTTTGCTGACAGTGACCACCAGTATATATAGCAGCACGGTACGGAAGGCCACTGCTCTACCTACCTCTGTGTCGTCAAGTATACTATCCATCCATACCTGTGGTGCATTTCAGTTGTGCGCAGTATATATATCGTAGTAGACCATTGCTATTGATACTGGCATATAATTCCACACATTAAAAAATGGAGAACAAAAATGTGGAGGTTAAAATAGGGAAAGATCAAGATCCACTTCCACTTCGTGCTGAAGCTGCTGCCACTAGTCAAGGCCGAGACGATGAAATGCCATCAACGTCGTCTGCCAAGGCCGATGCCCAATGTCATAGTAGAGAACATGTAAAATCCAAAAAACAAAAGTTCAGTAAAATGACCCAAAAATCAAAATTGAAAGCGTCTGATGAGAAGCGTAAACTTGCCAATATGCCATTTACGACACGGAGTGGCAAGGAACGGCTGAGGCCCTGGCCTATGTTCATGGCTAGTGGTTCAGATTCACATGAGGATAGAAGCACTCATCCTCTCGCTAGAAAAATGAAAAGACTTAAGCTGGCAAAAGCACAGCAAAGAACTGTGCGTTCTTCTAAATCACAAATACCCAAGGAGAGTCCAATTGTGTCGGTTGCGATGCCTGACCTTCCCAACACTGGACGGGAAGAGCTTGCGCCTTCCACCATTTGCACGCCCCCTGCAAGTGCTGGAAGGAGCACCCGCAGTCCAGTTCCTGATAGTCAAATTGAAGATGTCACTGTTGAAGTACACCAGGATGAGGATATGGTTTTGCTGGCGCTGGGGAGGAAATTGACAAGGAGAATTCTGATGGTGAGGTGGTTTGTTTAAGTCAGGCACCCGGGGAGACACCTGTTGTCCGTGGGACGAATATGGCCATTGACATGCCTGGTCAAAATACAAAAAAAATCACCTCTTCGGTGTGGAATTATTTCAACATAAATGCGGACAACAGGTGTCAAGCCGTGTGTTGCCTTTGTCAAGCTGTAATAAGTAGGGGTAAGGACGTTAACCACCTAGGAACATCCTCCCTTATACGTCACCTGGTCCGCATTCATCAGAAGTCAGTGACAAGTTCAAAAACTTTGGATGACAGCGGAAGCAGTCCACTGACCACTAAATCCCTTCCTCTTGTAACCAAGCTCCTGCAAACCACACCACCAACTCCCTCAGTGTCAATTTCCACCTTACACAGGAAAGCCAATAGTCCTGCAGGCCATGTCACTGGCAAGTCTGACGAGTCCTCTCCTGCCTGGGATTCCTTCGATGCATCCTTGAGTGTAACGCCTACTGCTGCTGGCGCTGCTGTTGTTGCTGCTGGGAGTCGATCGGCATCCCAGAGGGGAAGTCGGAAGACCACTTGTACTACTTCCAGTAAGCAATTGACTGTCCAACAGTCCTTTGCGAGGAAGATGAAATATCACAGCAGTCATCCTGCTGCAAAGCGGATAACTCAGGTCTTGTCAGCCTGGGTGGTGAGAAACGTGGTTCCGGTATCCACCGTTAATTCACAGGCAACTAGAGACTTCATTTAGGTACTGTGTCCCCGGTACCAAATACCATCTAGGTTCCATTTCTCTAGGCAGGCGATACCGAAAATGTACACAGACGTCAGAAAAAGAGTCACCAGTGTCCTAAAAAATGCAGTTGTACCCAATGTCCACTTAACCACGGACATGTGGACAAGTGGAGCAGGGCAGACTCAGGACTATATGACTGTGACAGCCCACTGGGTAGATGTATTGCCTCCCGCAGCAAGAACAGCAGCGGCGGCACCAGTAGCAGCATCTCGCAAACGCCAACTCGTTCCTAGGCAGGCTACGCTTTGTATCACCGCTTTCCATAAGAGGCACACAGCTGACAACCTCTTACGGAAACTGAGGAACATCATCGCAGAATGGCTTACCCCAATTGGACTCTCCTGGGGATTTGTGACATCGGACAATGCCACCAATATTGTGCGTGCATTACATCTGGGCAAATTCCAGCACGTCCCATGTTTTGCACATACATTGAATTTGGTGGTGCAGAATTATTTAAAAAACGACAGGGGCGTGCAAGAGATGCTGTCGGTGGCCCGAAGAATTGCGGGCCACTTTCGGCATTCAGCCACCGCGTGCCGAAGACTGGAGCACCAGCAAACACTCCTGTACCTGCCCTGCCATCATCTGAAGCAAGAGGTGGTAACGAGGTGGAATTCAACCCTCTATATGCTTCAGAGGATGGAGGAGCAGCAAAAGGCCATTCAAGCCTATACATCTGCCCACGATATAGGCAAAGGAGGGGGAATGCACCTGACTCAAGCGCAGTGGAGAATGATTTCAACGTTGTGCAAGGTTCTGCAACCCTTTGAACTTGCCACACGTGAAGTCAGTTCAGACACTGCCAGCCTGAGTCAGGTCATTCCCCTCATCAGGCTTTTGCAGAAGAAGCTGGAGACATTGTGCTGACATCTGGTCCGGACTGAAGGACCTGCCAACGATTACTGTCTACTGTCACTGCATATTATTCTGTCACCATTGAAAGAATGGTGGAGGATTTTATGAGTGACCGCATCCAACTAGGCACGTCAGACAGTCAGTACATATACTGGCAGGAAAAAGAGGCAATTTGGAGGCCCTTGCACAAACTGGCTTTATTCTACCTAAATTGCCCTCCCTCCAGTGTGTACTCCGAAAGAGTGTTTAGTGCAGCCGCTCACCTTGTCAGCAATCGGCGTACGAGGTTACTTCCAGAAAATGTGGAGAAGATGATGTTCATCAAAATGAATTATAATCAATTCCTCCGTGGAGACATTCACCAGCAGCAATTGCCTCCAGAAAGTACACAGGGACCTGAGATGGTGGATTCCAGTGGGGACGAATTAATAATCTGTGAGGAGGGGGATGTACACTGTGAAAGGGGTGAGGAATCGGAGGATGATGATGAGGTGGACATCTTGCCTCTTTAGAGCCAGTTTGTGCAAGGAGAGATTGATTGCTTCTTTTTTGGTGGGGGCCCAAACCAACCAGTCATTTCAGTCACAGTCGTCTGGCAGACCCTGTCGCTGAAATGATGGGTTCGTTAAAGTGTGCATGTCCTGTTTACACAACATAAGGGTGGGTGGGAGGGCCCAAGGACAATTCCATCTTGCACCTCTTTTTTCTTTTCTTTTTCTTTGCATCATGTGCTGTTTGGGGACAATTTTTTTGAAGTGCCATCCTGTCTGACACTGCAGTGCCACTCCTAGATGGGCCAGGTGTTTGTGTCGGCCACTTGTGTCGCTTAGCTTAGTCACACGGCGACCTTGGTGCGCCTCTTTTTTTCTTTGCGTCATGTGCTGTTTGGGGACAATTTTTTTTAAGTGCCATCCTGCCTGACACTGCAGTGCCACTCCTAGATGGGCCAGGTGTTTGTGTCGGCCACTTGTGTCGCTTAGCTTAGCCATCCAGCGACCTTGGTGCACCTCTTTTTTTCTTTGCATCATGTGCTGTTTGGGGACAATTTTTTTTAAGTGCCACCCTGCCTGACACTGCAGTGCCACTCCTAGATGGGCCAGGTGTTTGTGTCGGCCACTTGTGTCGCTTAGCTTAGTCACACAGCGACCTTGGTGCACCTCTTTTTTTGTTTGCATCATGTGCTGTTTGGGGACTATTTTTTTGAAGTGCCACCCTGCCTGACACTGCAGTGCCACTCCTAGATGGGCCAGGTGTTTGTGTCGGCCACTTGTGTCGCTTAGCTTAGTCACACAGCGACCTTGGTGCGCCTCTTTTTTTCTTGAATGCTTTTTTACTTGGATGCGGTCACTCATATAATCCTCCACCATTCTTTCAATGGTGAGAGAATCATATGCAGTGACAGTAGACGACATGTCAGTAATCGTTGGCAGGTCCTTCAGTCCGGACCAGATGTCAGCACTCGCTCCAGACTGCCCTGCATCACCGCCAGCGGGTGGGCTCGGAATTCGTAGCCTTTTCCTCGCACCCCCAGTTGCGGGAGAATGTGAAGGAGGAGATGTTCACGGGTCACTTGTGTCTGCCGGAAAGACAGATACAACGTAGGTTTTAAATCTAGGATCGAGCACGGTGGCCAAAATGTAGTGCTCTGATTTCAACAGATTGACCACCCGTGAATCCTGGTTAAGCGAATTAAGGGCTCCATCCACAAGTCCCACATGCCTAGCGGAATCGCTCTGTTTTAGCTCCTCCTTCAATGTCTCCAGCTTCTTCTGCAAAAGCCTGATGAGGGGAATGACCTGACTCAGGCTGGCAGTGTCTGAACTGACTTCACGTGTGGCAAGTTCAAAGGGCATCAGAACCTTGCACAACGTTGAAATCATTCTCCACTGCGCTTGAGTCAGGTGCATTCCCCCTCCTTTGCCTATATCGTGGGCAGATGTATAGGCTTGAATGGCCTTTTGCTGCTCCTCCATCTTCTGAAGCATATAGAGGGTTGAATTCCACCTCGTTACCACCTCTTGCTTCAGATGATGGCAGGGCAGGTTCAGGAGTGTTTGCTGGTGCTCCAGTCTTCGGCACGTGGTGGCTGAATGCCGAAAGTGGCCCGCAATTCTTCGGGCCACCGACAGCATCTCTTGCACGCCCCTGTCATTTTTTAAATAATTCTGCACCACCAAATTCAATGTATGTGCAAAACATGGGACATGCTGGAATTTGCCCAGATGTAATGCACGCACAATATTGGTGGCGTTGTCCGATGTCACAAATCCCCAGGAGAGTCCAATTGGGGTAAGCCGTTCTGCGATGATGTTCCTCAGTTTCCGTAAGAGGTTGTCAGCTGTGTGCCTCTTATGAAAAGCGGTGATACAAAGCGTAGCCTGCCTAGGAACGAGTTGGCGTTTGCGAGAATCTGCTACTGGTGCCGCCGCTGCTGTTCTTGCTGCGGGAGGCAATACATCTACCCAGTGGGCTGTCACAGTCATATAGTCCTGAGTCTGCCATGCTCCACTTGTCCACATGTCCATGGTTAAGTGGACATTGGGTGCAACTGCATTTTTTAGTACACTGGTGACTCTTTTTCTGAGGTCTGTGTACATTTTCGGTATCGCCTGCCTAGAGAAATGGAACCTAGATGGTATTTGGTACCGGGGACACAGTACCTCAATCAAGTCTCTAGTTGCCTCTGAATTAACGGTGGATACCGGAACCACGTTTCTCACCGCCCAGGCTGCCAAGGCCTGAGTTATCCGCTTTGCAGCAGGATAACTGCTGTGATATTTCATCTTCCTCGCAAAGGACTGTTGGACAGTCAATTGCTTACTGGAAGTAGTACAAGTGGTCTTCTTACTTCCACCCTGGGATACCGATCGACTCCCAGCAGCAACAACAGCAGTGCCAGCAGCAGTAGGCGTTACACTCAAGGATGCATCGGAGGAATCCCAGGCGGGAGAGGACTCGTCAGACTTGCCAGTGACATGGCCTGCAGGACTATTGGCTTTCCTGTGTAAGGTGGAAATTGATACTGAGGGAGTTGGTGGTGTGGTTTGCTGGAGCTTGGTTACAAGAGTAAGGGATTTAGTGGTCAGTGGACTGCTTCCGCTGTCATCCAAAGTTTTTGAACTTGTCACTGACTTCTGATAAATGCGGTCCAGGTGACGTATAAGGGAGGATGTTCCTAGGTGGTTAACGTCCTTACCCCTACTTATTACAGCTTGACAAAGGCAACACACGGCTTGACACCTGTTGTCCGCATTTGTGTTGAAATAATTCCACACCGAAGAGGTGATTTTTTTTTGGTATTTTTACCAGGCATGTCAATGGCCATATTCGTCCCACGGACAACAGGTGTCTTCCCGGGTGCCTGACTTAAACAAACCACCTCACCATCAGAATCCTCCTTGTCAATTTCCTCCCCAGCGCCAGCAACACCCATATCCTCATCCTGGTGTACTTCAACAGTGACATCTTCAATTTGACTATCAGGAACATGACTGCTGGTGCTCCTTCCAGCACTTGCAGGGGGCGTGCAAATGGTGGAAGGCGCAAGCTCTTCCTGTCCAGTGTTGGGAAGGTCAGGCATCGCAACCGACACAATTGGACTCTCCTTGGGTATTTGTGATTTAGAAGAACGCACAGTTCTTTGCTGTGCTTTTGCCAGCTTAAGTCTTTTCATTTTTCTAGCGAGAGGATGAGTGCTTCCATCCTCATGTGAATCTGAACCACTAGCCATGAACATAGGCCAGGGCCTCAGCCGTTCCTTGCCACTCCGTGTCGTAAATGGCATATTGGCAAGTTTACGCTTCTCATCAGACGCTTTCAATTTTGATTTTTGGGTCATTTTACTGAACTTTTGTTTTTTTGATTTTACATGCTCTCTACTATGACATTGGGCATCGGCCTTGGCAGACGACGTTGATGGCATTTCATCGTCTCGGCCATGACTAGTGGCAGCAGCTTCAGCACGAGGTGGAAGTGGATCTTGATCTTTCCCTATTTTAACCTCCACATTTTTGTTCTCCATTTTTTAATGTGTGGAATTATATGCCAGTATCAATAGCAATGGCCTACTACTATATATACTGTGCACAACTGAAATGCACCACAGGTATGGATGGATAGTATACTTGACGACACAGAGGTAGGTACAGCAGTGGCCTACTGTACCGTAATGCTATATATTATATTCTGGTGGTCAGCAAACTGTGCAAAACTGAAATGCACCACAGGTATGTATGGATAGTATACTTGACGACACAGAGGTAGGTACAGCAGTGGCCTACTGTACCGTAATGCTATATATTATATACTGGTGGTCAGCAAACTGTGCAAAACTGAAATGCACCACAGGTATGGATGGATAGTATACTTGACGACACAGAGGTAGGTACAGCAGTGGCCTACTGTACCGTAATGCTATATATTATATTCTGGTGGTCAGCAAACTGTGCAAAACTGAAATGCACCACAGGTATGGATGGATAGTATACTTGACGACACAGAGGTAGGTACAGCAGTGGCCTACTGTACCGTAATGCTATATATTATATACTGGTGGTCAGCAAACTGTGCACAACTGAAATGCACCACAGGTATGGATGGATAGTATACTTGACGACACAGAGGTAGGTACAGCAGTGGCCTACTGTACCGTAATGCTATATATTATATACTGGTGGTCAGCAAACTGTGCAAAACTGAAATGCACCACAGGTATGGATGGATAGTATACTTGACGACACAGAGGTAGGTACAGCAGTGGCCTACTGTACCGTAATGCTATATATTATTATATACTGGTGGTCAGCAAACTGTGCAAAACTGAAATGCACCACAGGTATGGATAGATAGTATACTTGACGACACAGAGGTAGGTACAGCAGTGGCCTTCTGTACCGTACTCCTATATATTATATACTGGTGGTCAGCAAAATTATGCACTGTACTCCTACTATATACTACACAATGCAGCACAGATATGGAGTGTTTTTCAGGCAGACAAGTTAACGTATACTGGTGGTCACTGGTCAGCAAAACTCTGCACTGTACTCCTCCTATATAATATTATACTGGTGGTCCCCAGTCCCCACAATAAAGCAGTGTGAGCACAGATATATGCAGCACACTGAGCACAGATATGAAGTGTTTTTCAGGCAGACAATGTGTACTGGTGGTCACTGTCAGCAAAACTCTGCACTGTACTCCTCCTATATAATACAGCTGCTCCCCAGTCCCCACAATAAAGCAGTGTGAGCACAGATATATGCAGCACACAGAGCACAGATAAGGAGCGTTTTTTTCATGCAGAGAACGGATAAAACTGGTGGTCACTGATCAGCAAAACTCTGCACTGTACTCCTCCTATATTAATAATACAGCTGCTCCCCAGTCCCCACAATTAAGAAGATATAAGCAAGCACAAATATTTGCATCAACAATGAATAAACGGAGAGGACGCCAGCCACGTCCTCTCCCTAACATTTCCAATGCACTAGTGAAAATGGCGGCGACGCGCGGCTGCTTATATAGAATCCGAATCTCGCGAGAATCCGACAGCGGGATGATGACGTTCGGGCGCGCTCGGGTTAACCGAGCCATACGGGAGAATCCGAGTATGCCTCGGACCCGTGTAAAATGGGTGAAGTTCGGGGGGGTTCGGTTTCCGAGGAACCGAACCCGCTCATCACTAGTTATTTTATTTCTGTGCAGGATAAATAATGGCTGCTTTATTTTTACACTGCAAATTAGATTGCAGATTGAACACACCCCACCCAAATCTAACTCTCTCTGCACATGTTATATCTGCCTCCCCTGCAGTGCACATGGTTTTGCCCAACTGCTAACAAATTTGCTGCTGCGATCAGATCTGAATTACCCCCAATGATGGTAGCTGCTTGCCCGATGTTTTCCCTCCCTTCCCCTGCAGTTTTCAGTCCTGCTGTTGCTGCACAGGGCTGCTAAGCTGTCTGCCTCCGCTGCTTACACGGGGGGTCATTCCGAGTTGTTCGCTCATTGCCGATTTTCGCAACGGAGCAATTAAGGCAAAAATGCGCATGCGCGTGGTACGCAGTGCGCATGCGCTAAGTATTTTATCACAAAACTTAGTAGATTTACTCAAGGCCGAACAAAGAATTTTCATTGTTGAAGTGATCGGAGTGTGATTGACAGGAAGTGGGTGTTTCTGGGCGGAAACTGACCGTTTTCCGGGAGTGTGCGGAAAAACGCAGGCGTGTCAGGGAAAAATGCGGGAGTGTCTGGAGAAATGGGGGAGTGGCTGGCCGAACACTGGGTGTGTTTGTGACGTCAAACCAGGAATGAAACTGACTGAGCTGATCGCAATCTGTGAGAAGGTCTGGAGCTACTCAGAAACTGCAAAAAATTATTTATTCGCAATTCTGCTAATCTTTCGTTCGCTATTCTGCTAAGCTAAGATACACTCCCAGAGGGCGGCGGCCTAGCGTGTGCAATGCTGCTAAAAGCAGATAACGAGTGAACAACTCGGATGAGGGCCACTGTGTGTGTAAGAGGCAGGAATGGGAAGTCCTGGCTCTTTCACAGTCTGAGCTATCACTCACAGCTAAGTCCCTTCACCAGATCTCACTGAAACAGCAGCAGCTGCCGTGCATGTGCATAATCAACGATGGTAAAACCATCAATGATTATGAGCTGAATAGTTATCTACCATTGATGGTTTGTGTCACCATCACCATCGATGGTGACCATCAATGGAGGCAACACCGGTGGCCATACCCACTTTGAGCTGTGTCAGCTTCCAGCACACAAAGCTGGCTGGCAGCGCACACAACAGAGGTATGGAACAGACTTTGGGGGTGATTCAGAGCTGATCGTAGATGTGCCAGAATTAGCACGTCTACAATCATATTTTCTAACATGTAGGAGGACGCCCAGCTAGGACGCAGGCAGGCAGCTACCCCTCATATTTTAAGTCGCAGGCCCTAACCAGCAACGGTCTGGACACGCCTGTGTTGTCCGTACCGCACCCCGATGGCGTTCTAACGCCCCCTCCCGCCCTGTGACCGCCTCAGGCAGAGGATATCGCACCAGTGAGATGCTCTTGCATCTCACTGGGTGCACTGGCGCACTCCACAAAAGCCTTCCGAGTGCGTGCCTCTGAATTACCCCCTTTGTTTTTATCATGTAGGATAACTGATCACTGAACCAAGTTTTGATCATGGTACAGGTTTACTCCGTACTTACCATTGAGCTGGCGGACGCCATTGCTCAGATCCTTTTGCCTCACATTGATAGGTGGATGGAAAAAATAGAATTGACACTCAATGCTGCAGACCATGAAGTGGGGTTACCAACAAGTAAAGCATCTTTGGTAGCTGATGGCCCTGGTAGTTTAGAGGACTGGACCATTCTTCCTCAGCAGCTTAGTACTCAACAGAAGCAGATTGATACTCAGCAGATTTCTTCACCCGTCTCTGCTGAGGGTGACCTTTACCATAACCAAAGCTTCAGGGTTATTTTACCATAGGGATCTTGGCCACTTCGTAGCTTTTCCAGTTCCCCAGTTGGATTTGGCTTGTGCTTTAGATATGGCAGCATATAGACAACTCCCCCAACTTGAAAAAGTGATAATGATGCACCCCACTGGACCAGGTACTATTGACATCTTCTGTCCTTTGTGAACTTTTCACATAATTGGGCAAATTGCAATATCCCCATTGTTCAGTTAGCTCCTTGGTCCTGAATCCCCATATTACCATATCACTTCCAAATTGAAGTCCACAAGCAGCTGTAACTTGAATGGATGGTTATTTGATTACACTCTGGGGGTCATTCAGACCCGATCGCTGCTGTGCGTTTTCGCACAGCAGCGATCAGGTCTGAACTGCGCATGTGCCGGCGCCGCAGTGCTTCAGCGCATGGCAGACAGCCGACGGCTGTCTTAGGGTAGCGATCGCCTCTGCCTGATTGAAAGGCAGAGGCGGTCGCTGGGCGGGAGGGGGCGGGCCAGCTGCGTTTTTCCGCCGTTTAGTGGGCACGGTCCAGGCAAAGCAGGCACGCCCAGACCATTGGGGGGATGGTCCGCGGGGGCTGCGTGACGTCACACACAGCCGCTGCGACCCGGGCAGCGACGGGTACCTCCTGCCAGCTCGCAGTAGCTTTAAAATTTTAGCACAGCTACGATCAACTCTGAATCAACCCCTCTGTTGTCCCGCCTAAACTAGATCTATGGGGCCGAATGTAATACAGTCCAAGTTGGTTGGAGGTGCAGGTTCCCGGCTGAAATCGGACGTTTTTTTAAAGTGGCAATCATGTACAAGGTAAAACCATTGCTTGTAAATGATTTCTGCTTTAAAAAAATACATCTAAGTTCAGCCGGGAACCCGCACCTCCGGTCAACTCAGATTTCATCACATGCAGCCCCTGATCACTCTTTTTGACTATGGAAATTGGCTATCCTTGGTTTTGACATGCATTTTATTTCTTCCGCTAATACTGGTCCTTTAATATAAAAAAAGTTTTTACTTTATTTGATATGTGTCAGCTGAAGGCCCTTATACCAGGTTGTAGTTGATAAGCAGGCGTTCGGGATCCCGGCGGTCAGCATGCCAACACCAGAATCCCGAGCGCTGACAATGCCGACACCCATAGGGGTATATGCAATTGCGGTCGAATTCTGGCTGGAATTCGACCGTTTTTAAATTCGACACAATTCGACAGTCAGACACCCTCCTGCCGGGACCCGAATTCGACATATTCAATAAAAAAATGATTCGACAGTCCCGCTGTCGAAAAATGGATCAATTGACGATAGTGTGCGTCCTGGATTCGACTTCATGTACGTCACAAAACTGTGTAAAAAATCGTGAAAAAAAATGCGTGGGGTTCCCCCTACTAAGCATAACCAGTCTCGGGCTCTTTGAGCCGGTCCTGGTTGTAAAAATACTGGAAAAAAATGACAGGGGATCCCCCGTATTTTCACAACCAGCACCAGGCTCTGCCTCCGGTCCTGGTGCCAAAAATACGGGGGACAAAAAACGTACGGGTCCCCCGTATTTTTAACACCAGCACCGGGCTCCTCTAGTCAGAGAGATAGTGCCACAGCAGGGGGACACTTTTATACCGGTCCCTGCGGCCGTGGCATTAAATCCCCAACTAGTCACCCCTGGCCGGGGTACCCTGGAGGAGTGGGGACCCCTTAAATCAAGGGGTCCCCCCCTCCAGCAACCCAAGGGCCAGGGGTGAAGCCCGAGGCTGTCCCCCCCATCCAAGGGCTGCGGATGGGGGGCTGATAGCCAAGTGACAAAAATAAAGAATATTGTTTTTTGTAGCAGAACTACAAGTCCCATCAAGCCTCCCCCGCAAGCTGGTACTTGGAGAACCACAAGTACCAGCATGCGGGGGGCGGACGGGCCCGCTGGTACCTGTAGTTCTACTGCAAAAAAATACCCAAATAAAAACAGTACACGCACACCGTGATAGTAAAACTTTATTACATACATGCACGCTGACACACACATACTTACCTATGTTCACACGCCGACTCGGTCCACTTCTCCAAGTAGAATCCATGGGGTACCTGAAAATAAAATTATACTCACCAAAATCCAGTGTAGATCTGTCCTCTTCTTTTTTGTAATCCATGTACTTGGCAAAAAAATAAAACGCAAAAGCCAGACCACGACTGCTGAGACCCCCCGTGACTCCTGAACTTTGCGGTCAGCGGTGAGGTTACTCGCAGTCAACCGCCGACCGCAAAGTTCCCACCATTGAAGATAATGGAGCGGCATAGTGCTATGCGCCGTCTGACAGCTCAGACGCACACAGCCAATCAGGAGAGTGCCACGACCTGGCGCTCCCTGATTGGCTGAAAGGACCCTCTGTGACAGGAGTCACGGGGGGTCGCGGCATTCGGGGAAAGGGGTCCCATGTGTAAACATGGGACCCCTTTCAGTGCGTGGTCCGGCTTTTGCGCTTTATTTTTTTGCCAAGTACGTGGATTACAAATATTATTGTTTATTCCTGGAAAATGACACATTTTGATTATAATAAAAACTATTGCGGAATTAAAGTATAACTTCTGCAAGTGTAACATTATGGCACAGCTCTATACCCTTAGTTGACCCTTTTTCTACATTTTTTACTTCTGTGTCCTAACAGGATTACGGTAGTTTCTCCAAGCTACGATTACGGACTTTCTATTTTCTATTATTTAAATAGATTTTTTTCCCCTCTCAATGTTTGTTCAGAATTTACGGTCACATTTTGGTTGGATAATGTGACAGGAATCACATAGACGGAGTATAATCCAACACACTTTATTTCCACCTCAGGCAGCATACAGCTTCACATGCAGGTTTTGCAGGTCAGGTTTTACAGGCAGTTCTTAAAACAGCAGTGTAACATTCCAAGTTCTGGTAATCACAAACAGTGCATATTCCAAATGGCTCCTAACATAACCCCAGACCCCCCAAGCTATCACCTGGCCACTTGCTGACATCAGGAAAATGGCCTACTGAACAAAATACATTTGTAAAGACAGCAAAAAAGGTGAAGTGATTAGCCCAATTGTGGCTTACCACAGACTCATAAGGTACCCCATAAAACCTGTGGAACTACTGGTATCAGCATGCCTCTGCAGCCAGAAAGGCTGAGACACGCTGCACACAGCGCTTACTACACAAACTGCAGGAACAACAGGGGTTAATGCAGCCCAGACACAATACATTGTTGCCAGCCACAGGTCTCCTTGCTCTCACCTAATTGGATGTTAAAAGAGCGGGAATCCCAGGCATTGACTGTTGCCCTGGGAAGCCAGAGAGGTTAAATATGCTTTGCATCTGGTGGGAGGTATGCAGTGTCAGCTAGGATTGTTCTCTGCAGTGTGTCCAGCTGTTAGTAGTGTGAGAGGGGTGGGTGTTGCAGCAGCCCCAGACAGAGTACACCTGATCTATTGGAAGTGAGCAAAACAGAGTGACAGCAGTGTTTGAAGCTGTAAACCTTCACCAGGCAGAAGGTAGCAGAACCCTAGTGCCAAAGACTTGTTGGCAGTACTGATACGAGCTGCAACCAGTTGACAGCAGAGGGAGATATGAGCTGCCACTACCTTGGAAGCTGTGTGTGGTGAGTTTGAACTTTCTAGTATTGCACACTATTCACAGACACTGCCTTTGTTGAACTATTTCAGACCATATCCACCTCATTAAAGTGTTCCTCAACCTGTGCTGAGTGAGTCCTCAGCCAGTGCTACAGTTAAGCACTAATACCCGCTGCATATAGAGACTGAGAGACTTTTGGTTAGACAGTAAAGGGGAGCACCAAGCAGCATTTAACCTGCCTCCCCCTCCCAGTATGATACAAGCTGTAAGACAAGTGCATACCCTGCCACAGCCTGCATGGTGTGAGAGATTATTCAAGTCACCATACCTTGAATGTGCAAATAAATGGATAGCATTATCATAACTTCAGGATTACAAGTCTGCTAATACAGCCTGTCCATCTGTAAAACCATACCATATACCTCTGTTGTCTGTAGCTGAGTTCAATTGCCTGTAAATCGGAGGGTTGTGGACAGGAACTCACTGTGGAGCTCTGATTTACAGTTATGCATCCGTGCAGTGCAAATGTTTCCTAGGCTGATTAAAGTGTAGTAATCTCCTGCTACAGCCTGCACCAAGTAAAGTGTTCACTATCACATCCCTTATCAAAAGAGCATCCTTCAGAGCTGCAACACTGGTCTCTGTTTTATTGATTCTTGCAACAAACGTGGATTATGGATTATATTCTGATGAGTAGTGAATACTTCTAAATCGCTCTACTATCTAGTGGCTAAATCCAAGTTTAGACCTGTTCTGGGTAGAGATGTGCACCGGAAATTTTTCGGGTTTTGTGTTTTGGTTTTGGATTCGGTTCCGCGGCCGTGTTTTGGATTCAGACACGTTTTGGAAAAACCTCCCTGAAATTTTTTTGTTGGATTCGGGTGTGTTTTGGATTTGGGTGTTTTTTTTCAAAAACCCCTCAAAAACAGCTTAAATCATAGAATTTGGGGGTAATTTTGATCCTATAGTATTATTAACCTCAATAACCACAATTTCCACTCATTTCCAGTCTATTCTGAACACCTCACAATACTATTTTTAGTCCTAAAATTTGCACCGAGGTAGCTGGATGACTAAGCAAAGCGACCCAAGAGGGCGGCACAAACACCTGGCCCATCTAGGAGTGGCACTGCAGTGCCAGACAGGATGGCACTTAAAAAAATTGGCCCCAAACAGCACATGATGCAAAGAAAAGAGAAAAAGAGGTGCACTGTGGTCGCTAGACGGCTAAGCTAAGCAACACAAACACCTCAATATCACAGGAATTATTCGTTCTAATCAATGGTATTATTGGTCCAAATCACTGGAAGAAAATGACAAAATCACTGGAATTATTAGTTCTAATCAATGGTATTATTGGTCCAAATCACTGGAAGAAAATGACAAAATCACAGGAATTACTCGTTCTAATCAATGGTATTATTGGTCCAAATCACTGGAAGAAAATGACAAAATCACTGGAATTAAATGGCAGTAATGTCGGGAATTATATCAAATGGCAGTACCACTGGACATATACGGAAGTCACAGACAGGATGGCACTTAAAAATATTGGCCCCAAACAGCACATGATGCAAGGAAAAGAGAAAAAGAGGTGCACTGTGGTCGCTGGACGGCTAAGCTAAGCGTCACAAACACCTCAATATCACAGGAATTATTCGTTCTAATCAATGGTATTATTGGTCCAAATCACTGGAAGAAAATGACAAAATCATAGGAATTATTCGTTCTAATCAATGGTATTATTGGTCCAAATCACTGGAAGAAAATGACAAAATCATAGGAATTATTCGTTCTAATCAATGGTATTATTGGTTCAAATCACTGGAAGAAAATGACAAAATCACTGGAATTAAATGGCAGTAATGTCGGGAATTATATCAAATGGCAGTACCACTGGACATATACGGAAGTCACAGACAGGATGGCACTTAAAAATATTGGCCTCAAACAGCACATGATGCAAGGAAAAGAGAAAAAGAGGTGCACTGTGGTCGCTGGACGGCTAAGCTAAGCGACACAAACACCTCAATATCACAGGAATTATTCGTTCTAATCAATTGTATTATTGGTCCAAATAACTGGAAGAAAATGACAAAATCACAGGAATTATTCGTTCTAATCAATGGTATTATTGGTCCAAATCACTGGAAGAAAATGACAAAATCACAGGAATTATTCGTTCTAATCAATGGTATTATTGGTCCAAATCACTGGAAGAAAATGACAAAATCACTGGAATTAAATGGCAGTAATGTCGGGAATTATATCAAATGGCAGTGTCACTGGACATATACGGAAGTGTCAGACAGGATGGCACTTAAAAAAATTGGCCCCAAACAGCACATGATGCAAGGAAAAGAGAAAAAGAGGTGCACTGTGGTCGCTGGACGGCTAAGCTAAGCGACACAAACACCTCAATATCACAGGAATTATTCGTTCTAATCAATGGTATTATTGGTCCAAATCACTGGAAGAAAATTACAAAATCACTGGAATTATTTGTTCTAATCAATGGTATTATTGGTCCAAATCACTGGAAGAAAATGACAAAATCACTGGAATTAAATGGCAGTAATGTCGGGAATTATATCAAATGGCAGTACCACTGGACATATATGGAAGTCACAGACAGGATGGCACTTAAAAATATTGGCCCCAAACAGCACATGATGCAAGGAAAAGAGAAAAAGAGGTGCACTGTGGTCGCTGGACGGCTAAGCTAAGCGACACAAACACCTCAATATCACAGGAATTATTCGTTCTAATCAATGGTATTATTGGTCCAAATCACTGGAAGAAAATGACAAAATCATAGGAATTATTCGTTCTAATCAATGGTATTATTGGTCCAAATCACTGGAAGAAAATGACAAAATCATAGGAATTATTCGTTCTAATCAATGGTATTATTGGTTCAAATCACTGGAAGAAAATGACAAAATCACTGGAATTAAATGGCAGTAATGTCGGGAATTATATCAAATGGCAGTACCACTGGACATATACGGAAGTCACAGACAGGATGGCACTTAAAAAAATTGGCCCCAAACAGCACATGATGCAAGAAAAAGAGAAAAAGAGGTGCACTGTGGTCGCTGGACGGCTAAGCTAAGCGACACAAACACCTCAATATCACAGGAATTATTCGTTCTAATCAATTGTATTATTAGTCCAAATCACTGGAAGAAAATGACAAAATCACAGGAATTATTCGTTCTAATCAATGGTATTATTGGTCCAAATCACTGGAAGAAAATGACAAAATCACTGGAATTAAATGGCAGTAATGTCGGGAATTATATCAAATGGCAGTACCACTGGACATATACGGAAGTGTCAGACAGGATGGCACTTAAAAAAATTGGCCCCAAACAGCACATGATGCAACGAAAAGAGAAAAAGAGGTGCACTGTGGTCGCTGGACGGCTAAGCTAAGCGACACAAACACCTCAATATCACAGGAATTATTCGTTCTAATCAATGGTATTATTGGTCCAAATCACTGGAAGAAAATTACAAAATCACTGGAATTATTTGTTCTATTCAATGGTATTATTGGTCCAAATCACTGGAAGAAAATTACAAAATCACTGGAATTATTCGTAAACATTTGTAGAAAGTCGCTGCTTTCTGATTACAGAAATGCTCAGATATTCCTGCGAATCCACAATCCCTTCCCAGAGGAAAAAGAAATTGAGAAACCGTTGTTTGAGAACGTTTGTTCTCTTTCCCTTACAAAGGAACAAACCACTTTCCAAAAAGACTGACGTTTTTGGGATTATGGATGGAGACATAATGTTTTTGAATATAAATCCTAAAGCAGGTGGTGTATTAGAGCAAAAGACTGCAAGAGACCAGCCATGCAGTTTCTGAAATATTATGACAAAATGTTACTGTATTTCATAAGCACTCATTCCTAAATCTGCTAAGTACTGTTTGCTATACTGTATCTGGCTTCCATGAGGTAGTTGTCCATTATTTCAGCTTCCACTGACATTTTTGAAAGCGGTAGAAGTTATCGATTCTTTTTTTTTTCCCCCCCTATTTTTAATTTTCTCCTGCATAGCCCAGTAAAATGTTGCAATGTTAAGTATTGACTTGTGCCTTCTGGGGGTCCACTTCTTCACCAAACCCAGCCAAATCTCATCCTGACCCTCAGTTCCACGTTCTCTATGTACCCCATCTGTGTCACCCATGTCTGTCTACCCCTCCCCTTTAGATTGTAAGCTCTCACGGGCAGGGACCTCTTCCCTTCTGTGCTTATTATTTGTCTTACTTTAATAATCTTCAACTGTACCACATCCAGCAGTCTTCTGCCACCTAATACTTATTCCAGGGTCATCTGCTGATGTAAATATGTGTATTTACCCTGTACTTGTCCTATACCGTCATCAACTGTAAATTGCTGTTTTCCTGTTTCATTATTTATGTACTCTGTAATTGGGCACTGCAGAACCCTTGTGGCGCCATATAAATAAAGGATAATAATAATATAGGGTGTATAATCCCCAGGTGTATCTCACACATCGCTCAGTACAGATTACAGGATGTATAATCACCAGATGTATAACACACGTCGCACAGTACAGTATACATACTGGTCACAACAATGCAGCAGATATTGAGCACTGATCAGGATACTAGAAGTGACACAGAGCTGCAAGATACAGCAATGGCCTACTGTACTGTACTATATATGTATACTGCTGGTCACCAAAATGCTGCACTGTCCTACTATATACTGCTCACAAAAATGCAGCACAGATATGGAATGGATGTTATGAACCACAGGTAGTGGTTCATTCCTATTTTATGTTTATAAGTTGTTTTGCAGGCCAGGATTTCCCGTTGCTCTGTTTAAGAATACTCTTGGTTGCTGCCGCTGGTGAGTCTGTGTAATTGCAGCTTGTTCCCATGTGTTCAGCCTCACCTGGCTGCTAATTGCATCTTGTCAGTCTGGAGTCATGCAACAGGGCAGCTGCATGATATTATTAATTAGGCCTCTCTGTTATATGCTGGCTCAGTGCTATTCACAGACGCTGGTGATATTTCTAGGTTTCCAGTCTGCTTGAGTTCTGAGCTTGGTTCCTGCTAGTTCCTGAGCTCCTGTGTAGCAGTGTCAGTCGAGCTGCTTCCTGTGTCGATTCCTGTGTCAGTCTCTGTGTCGATTCCTGTGTCTGATCCCGTGTCCTGCCGTGAGGCATTCCTGTCCTGAGGTCCAGTGCCTTTGCCTGTGCCTGGTCAAGTTTCTGGCTTCTTGGTGTCCACCGGTCTGTCGTTTGGGATTCTGCCTGTCCTCCAGTTCTGAGAGTCTGTGTCAGCAGCATTGGGAGTTCCTGTCCGTTTGCCAGTATTCGTACCGGTTCCGTGAGTAGCGGCTCTGCCGCGTCCATCAGCCTAGGCCGCTGTTTTCCGTTATTATTTCTGTCACTGGTGTTTTGCAGAGGGTTCTGCTTATGCTGTCACCGCCGGGACACAAAAGTATTGTGTCGGCGTGTGGTCAGCATTTCCTTTGTTGTTCTTTTCCTTTGGCGGCAAGCCGCACATACATTTAGTTTTAGGCTAGTTAGTAGCCCCTGGCTTTGGTTGTTTCAGTTAGAGGGCCCCTTGTTATCACCCTGTCTCGGTACACTCTTTGTCTCTCATTAAGACCTGAGGGGGCATCGAAGTTGGGCAGACGTAATCCGCCCTTCAAACGCGGCTGCCATGGGCTCAAGCAACCATAGTCTCGCAAGAGTGTACTGACAGCACGGGTGAGACAACGGAGATAGGGCGCCAGGGGCTATTCCCTTTCCATTCCCCTTTCCCAGCATTACGTTCTGGTATTCAGGTCCTACCGTATAAGATCACCCCTGACCTGAGTATCAGAATCATAACATTATCACCAGCCATACCACAAAAAAGAAATAAAACTTTTTTCTTTTTTGGCCCAGTCCAGTGTCTAGTCTAGAATCCAGTCCGGTGTTTAGAATCCAGTCCGTTGTTTAGAATCCAGTCCGGTGTTTAGAATCCAGTCCGGTGTTTAAAAATCCAGTCCGGTGTTTGAAAATCCAGTCCGGTAAAAAAAAAAAAAAAAATCCAGTCTTGTTTTGTCTAGTTTAAAAATTTAGTCTTGCCTTGTCTAGTCTTGCCTTGTCTAGTCTTGCCTTGTCTAGTTTTAAAATCCTCCTATGTCTACTATGCAAGCCCTGCAGGCATCTCTCTCAGCCCTGAACTCTGCTTTCAGTGCTTTGAGACCAGAGCGACTAGAAGTTTTGCAGCAATCCTTAAAGCAACTGCAAAACCTTCTGACTAAAATCTTGCTCATCTTGCCAGAAGTCGTTGAGAGTACATCTATCTCTAAAGAGACTCTTGTTCACAGTATGGTGACAAGAGAATCCTCTGGTTTAATTGAAGAGAAAAGGTTTAAAAGTTTTCTGCGGCCCAGGCTCTCAGAAGAGGAGCGTCTGCGTCGCAGAAACTTAAACTTATGCCTATATTGTGGGGCTTTAGGCCACTATCTGCAGACCTGTGAGTTGCGCAAGCCAAAGTGTGGTGACAAGTCTTGCCCTCTGGCCAAGTTGAGTCAGTATACAAGACCTACTCCTGTCTCTACTGTGGCAGAGGTACTTGTCACACAACCCACACTAAAAAGCTCTCTGTCCTATAATTGGGGTCCTTGGGCAAGGGAGCCCCATTATAGATTCAGGAGTCAAAAGAGAATGTTTCTCTCCTCTCTTGAGGTTCCTGTTGAAGCAGAGTTGCAAGCCCCTGGGGTGGTGCCCGATGCCCAGGTTCCTGGAGTGGTGCCCGATGTCCAGGTTCCTGGAGTGGTGCCCGTTGCCCAGGGTCCTGGAGTGGTGCCCGTTGCCCAGGGACCTGGAGTGGTGCCCGTTGCCCAGGGTCCTGGAGTGGTGCCCGTTGCCCAGGGTCCTGGAGTGGTGCCCGTTGCCCAGGGTCCTGGAGTGGTGCCCGATGCTCAGGGTCCTGGAGAGGTGCCCGATGCTCAGGATCTTGGTGCGGTACCCGATGACCAGAGTGCTGGAGCGGTACCCGATGCCCAGAGTGCTGGAGCGGTGCCCGATGCCCAGAGTGCTGGAGCGGTGCCCGATGCCCAGAGTGCTGGAGCGGTGCCCCGATGCCCAGAGTGCTGGAACGGTACCCAATGCCCAGAGCGCTGGAGCGGTACCCGATGCTCTAGCTTATACAGGGACATCAAATATTATAGCTCAGGTTTCCATACCAGAAGGGGTCTCAGAAGCTGTTACCCCAGGTAGGGACTTGAAAAGCGCAACCCCAGAAAGGGTATCTAAAACCATAGTTCTAGAAGGGAACTCGAGAAGCAAAACCGCAGAAGGGATCTTTGAAGTAATATCCCCAAGTGGGGTCTCGAGAGACGCAGCCTCAAAGAAGGGTCTAGAGGTCGCTTCCCCCGGAAAGAACTTAAGAGGCATAGCATTTGTGGAGGTTCTGAAGGTTATAGCTTCAGCAAAAGTCCCGGAAGTCATAGTCCCGGGAGAAGTTTCGATAATTATCGACTCAGAGAGGGAGGCCAATGGCTCAGTCCCAGTGAGGGAAGCCGATGGCTCGGTCCCAGTGAGGGAGGCCGATGGCTCGGTCCCAGTGGGGGAGGCCGACGGCTTGGTCCCAGTAAAAGAATCCGAGGTGCTGACCCCAGCGGGGTTCCCGGAGGCCACTGCCCCAGCGGGGTTCGCGGAGGCCACTGCCCCAGCGGGGTTCCCGAAGGCCACTGCCCCGGGTGGGGTTCAGAAAGTCACTGCCCCGGGTGGGGTTCAGAAAGTCACTGCCCCGGGTGGGGTTCAGAAAGTCACTGCCCCGGGTGGGGTTCAGAAAGTCACTGCCCCAGGTGGGGTTCAGAAAGTTTCAGCCTCGAGTAAGGTCAATAGTGACCAGGTCCTAGCAAAGCACTCTAGTCAGTCAGATGGGAATGAAGCAGATCCTGACTCTGTTGATGTCTCAACATCTATAATCTTTGATGGGGACTTAGTCCAATTTCTGGCGCTTTACAAACACTATTACATCATTATGTTGTCTAGACCATTTCTGGGCATCACTTCAGAGAACCTTGTGCTCTATCTGATTTAGTGGTTCATTCCTGTTTTATGTTTATAAGTTGTTTTGCAGGCCAGGATTTCCCGTTGCTCTGTTTAAGAATACTCTTGGTTGCTGCCGCTGGTGAGTCTGTGTAATTGCAGCTTGTTCCCATGTGTTCAGCCTCACCTGGCTGCTAATTGCATCTTGTCAGTCTGGAGTCATGCAACAGGGCAGCTGCATGATATTATTAATTAGGCCTCTCTGTTATATGCTGGCTCAGTGCTATTCACAGACGCTGGTGATATTTCTAAGTTTCCAGTCTGCTTGAGTTCTGAGCTTGGTTCCTGCTAGTTCCTGAGCTCCTGTGTAGCAGTGTCAGTCGAGCTGCTTCCTGTGTCGATTCCTGTGTCAGTCCCTGTGTCGATTCCTGTGTCTGATCCCATGTCCTGCCGTGAGGCGTTCCTGTCCTGAGGTCCAGTGCCTTTGCCTGTGCCTGGTCAAGTTTCTGGCTTCTTGGTGTCCACCGGTCTGTCGTTTGGGATTCTGCCTGTCCTCCAGTTCTGAGAGTCTGTGTCAGCAGCATTGGGAGTTCCTGTCCGTTTGCCAGTATTCGTACCGGTTCCGTGAGTAGCAGCTCTGCCGCGTCCGTCAGCCTAGGCCGCTGTTTTCCGTTATTATTTCTGTCACTGGTGTTTTGCAGAGGGTTCTGCTTATGCTGTCACCGCCGGGACACAAAAGTATTGTGTCGGCGTGTGGTCAGCATTTCCTTTGTTGTTCTTTTCCTTTGGCGGCAAGCTGCACATACATTTAGTTTTAGGCTAGTTAGTAGCCCCTGGCTTTGGTTGTTTCAGTTAGAGGGCCCCTTGTTATCACCCTTTCTCGGTACACTCTTTGTCTCTCATTAAGACCTGAGGGGGCATCGAAGTTGGGCAGATGTAATCCGCCCTTCAAACGCGGCTTCCATGGGCTCAAGCAACCATAGTCTCGCAAGAGTGTACTGACAGCACGGGCGAGACAACGGAGATAGGGCGCCAGGGGCTATTCCCTGTCCATTCCCCTTTCCCAGCATTACGTTCTGGTATTCAGGTCCTACCGTATAAGATCACCCCTGACCTGAGTATCAGAATCATAACAATGGATACTTGCAGTGACACAGAGCTGCAAGATACAGCAATGGCCTACTGTACACAACTATGTACTGTTGGGTCACCAAAATGCTGCACTGTAATACTATATATACTGCTTACAAAAATGCAGCACAGATATGGAATGGATACTTGCAGTGACATAGAGCTGCAAGATACAGCAATGGCCTACTGTACACAACTATATACTGTTGGGTCACCAAAATGCTGCACTGTAATACTATATATATTGCTCACAAAAATGCAGCACAGATATGGAATGGATACCTGCAATGACACAGAGCTGCAAGATACAGCAATGGCCTACTGTACACAACTATATACTGTTGGCTCACCAAAATGCTGCACTGTAATACTATATATACTGCTCACAAAAATGCTGCACAGATATGGAATGGATACTTGCAGTGACACAGAGCTGCAAGATACAGCAATGGCCTACTGTACACAACTATATACTGTTGGGTCACCAAAATGCTGCACTGTAATACTATATATACTGCTCACAAAAATGCAGCACAGATATGGAATGGATACTTGCAGTGACACAGAGCTGCAAGATACAGCAATGGCCTACTGTACACAACTATATACTGTTGGGTCACCAAAATGCTGCACTGTAATACTATATATACTGCTCACAAAAATGCTGCACAGATATGGAATGGATACTTGCAGTGACAGAGCTGCAAGATACAGCAATGGCCTACTGTACACAACTATATACTGTTGGGTCACCAAAATGCTGCACTGTAATACTAAATATACTGCTCACAAAAATGCAGCACAGATATGGAATGGATACTTGCAGTGACACAGAGCTGCAAGATATAGCAAAGGCCTACTGTACACAACTATATACTGTTAGTCACCAAAATGCTGCACTGTAATACTATATATACTGCTCACAAAAATGCAGCACAGGTATGGAATGGATACTTGCAGTGACACAGAGCTGCAAGATACAGCAATGGCCTACTGTACTGTACTACTATAAGTATTATTAATTATATACTGGTGGTCCCCAGTCCCCACAATAAAGCACACTGAGCACAGATATTTGCAGCACACTGAGCACAGATATGGAGCGTTTTCAGGCAGAGAACGTAGATATTTGCAGCACACTGAGCACAGATATTTGCAGCACACTGAGCACTGATTACGGAGATTTTCAGGGAGAGAACGCAGCCACGTCATCTCCGTTCAATCTCCAATGCACGAGTGAAAATGGCGGCGACGCGCGGCTCTTTATATAGAATAGGAATCTTGTGAGAACCCGACAGTGAATATGATGTTCGGGCGCGTTCGGGTTAACCGAGCAAGGCGGGAAGATCCGAGGCTGCCTCGGAACCGTGTAAAATAGGTGAAGTTCGGGGGGGTTCGGATCTCGACGAACCGAACCCGCTCATCTCTAGTTCTGGGTTTTATATATATGCATATATATCCCGATTCAAATTGCTATTGACGTCATACTGGGATCTCTTGTATCACCCTGAACTCATGTGTGCCGGAACTATGGCCCTCATTCCGACTTGATTGCTAGCTGCCGTTGTTCGCTGCATAGCGATCATTTAAAAAAAGGCAAAACTGCACATGCGTATGCACCGCAATGCGCACGCGCGGCGTACAGGTGCAATGAGCATCGTGGTTTTACACAGGTTCTAGCGACGTTTTCAGTCGCACTGGCGAACGCAAGGAGATTGACAGGAAGTGGGAGTTTCTGGGTGTCAACTGACCGTTTTCTGGGAGTGTTTGGAAAAATGCAGGCGTGGCCGGGCGTTTGCTGGGCGGGTATCTGACATCATTACCATGTCATTCGTCGCAGCAATCATCGCACAGAATAAGTAACTACAGGGCTGGTCTTGTTTTGCACAAAATGTGTTTGCTGCCGCTCTGCTGCACAGGCGTTCGCACTCCTGCAAAGTGAAAATACACTCCCCCGTGGGCGACGACTATGCGTTTTCACAGCTGCTAAAAGTAGCTAGCGAGCGATCAACTCGGAATGAGGGCCTATATTCCAGGGACATTTGTATGTTGAACTGTCATAGTGATATGGTATATATGGTTCTTGCTAATGTACTGAGATATTATTGTAATACTTGAAAAGTCATTCATAGTATTGGATATGCTAATTGATTGTGACTATTTCTACTGAAAGTGATTCATGTTTACATGACAAGTTTTCAGGTAGCATTTATCGTATTCTACGCTCCATTATTGTTTTCCTTCATTGCTCTATTTCTTGTGTGAACCCGCCCTATGGGTAGTATCCCTTTCTCTTACCATTTATGTTATTTAAATAAAACGCCTCATTTAGACCTTAAATGCAATATTCCAGACTGGGCTTGTACTTCTCATCTATATCTCCGAAACCACCAGCGAACCTGTGGTGGAGACTGTAACCTGACAACTTGGCTGAAGAACTGAGAAAACCAGATCACGTCAGTGAATTACCTCCATACCTATCACTGTACACGGCAGAATATCACACTCACTTAGTTAAAACCCAACCTGAATTCCATTAGACATGTTATTGCTGGTCCAATCCGGCAAAAGCCTTCCGTTCCAGATTAACCTCATGTGAAATCATGCTGTCCCTGCCACACTAGGGAAAAGACTGAGACATAGACAGTTTTTAACTTGTGAAAATGTGGTTTTGATTATCTTATGTATTGCTTAGGTTGCTATTGTTTGGATGCAACTTTATATTCTTTGTATAATATCAGATGCATATTTTAATACCTACTGTATTATCTTTGTTTAATCTCTGAGATTACTTTTATTTCAATTGTACCAATGTGTCATGCTTTAAAAAAAAGTTATTATAAAAAAAAACTGTTATTGCCATCCGGAGATAGTGCTAACAGAACAGGTAATGGAGCGATTCAAATCCAGCTACTAGTTAAATAGGTTTCCATGCAAAGGCTATAGCAGTGTTATCGGGTTTAGTATGATGGCCCTCATTCCGAGTTGTTCGCTCGGTAAAAATCTTCGCATCGCAGCGATTTTCCGCTTAATGCGCATGCGCAATGTTCGCACCGCGACTGCGCCAAGTAAATTTGCTATGCACTTAGTAATTTTACTCACGGCTTTTTCATCGGTCTGGCGATCGTAATGTGATTGACAGGAAATGGGTGTTACTGGGCGGAAACAGGCCGTTTTATGGGCGTGTGGGAAAAAACGCTACCGTTTCCGGAAAAAACGCAGGAGTGGCCGGAGAAACGGAGGAGTGTCTGGGCGAACGCTGGGTGTGTTTGTGACGTCAAACCAGGAACGACAAGCACTGAACTGATCGCAGATGCCGAGTAAGTGTGGAGCTACTCAGAAACTGCTACGAGGTGTGTAATCGCAATATTGCGAATACATCGTTCGCAATTTTAAGATGCTAAGATTCACTCCCAGTAGGCGGCGGCTTAGCGTGTGCAAAGCTGCTAAAATTCACTTGCGAGCGAACAACTCGGAATGAGGGCCGATATCCCAGCATTTGGGATACTGGTGGTCACATGACCGACCCCGGCACCCCAAACCCGAGAATCCTAACTCATTTGGGGGTAAGTAGACTGACTCTCCTTACCCTAACCCTCCTCTGGTGGCAGCTATAGCTATGGATAACGGGGTGTTTGCATGGACTACATTTTCAGGTGGTGGCGGTTATGGCTAACCACCCCCCTAGTGCCTAACCCCCCTTATGCCTAACCCTAACCCTACCCCCACAGGCCCTAACCCTAATACCCACACCCATATTTACCTTTGAGATGTTGGCTATCAGTGTCCCAGCACTGGTCCCCTGGGCAGTGGTCACATGACCGCCGGGATGCCAAACACATCCCGTGTTACCACTAACAAGTGGTAACTGTCATGATTGATTATAGAAAAAGTCACTGACTAAAATTTTTGGGTAGATTATTATTATTATTATTATTATTATTGTTAGAGCTAGCTAAAACATTTTTTGTGGTGCCTTTTATGTTTATGGCAGTGGCTGCCAAACTTTCTTGAATCTCAGTTATGGAAATAAATTGACAGTTATGAAAACTGACTCTTTGGAATGAAAACACCCCATAGGCTTTTCTGTTGATTCACACTTTCACTGACAGCTGCATTGTTTTAAGTTGTCTTGGGGCAAGTACATTCCTCACATATCTGTTGTCTTTTTAAATGAAATCCAGTGTGACTTTAATAGCTCCTACACATTAGCTGAGGTGCTCGACGGCCAATACGGTGGGGGGGGGGGGATGGGCGACGGGGAAGTGAAGTTTGTGTGTGTGTGTGGGAGGGGGGGGGGGGCGACGGGGGGAGTGAAGTTTCTTCTCTCCCTGCCAACACCCGGCCCCATAGCCCTGCATGCTAATGTGGATGATATTGTCCATATTGGCTTGTAGGCATAAACGAGCTGGCACCAATGATGAACAAGTGCAGGGCCGCGCATCATTCATTGTTGGTGCCTACACACTGAAAGATATGAACGATCATTACTGAACGAGATTGTTCATATCGGCCGCACACATCGGCCAGTGTGTAGGGCCCTTAAGTCTCTTGCTCAACACTTTTCTCTGGAATATACAGAGTAAAGTGTTGCACAAGGTTTTTAAAGTCTAAGAAAAGCGGGAATTTTAGATGATGCCCAAGTTTTCTTATAAAATTTTGATGCAAACATTAACTTATTGGCCCTCATTCCGAGTTGTTCGCTCGCAAGCTGATTTTAGCAGCATTGCACACGCTAAGCCACCGCCTACTGGGAGTGAATCTTAGCTTATCAAAATTGCGAACGAAAGATTTGCAATATTGCGAAAAGACTTCTCTGTGCAGTTTCTGAGTAGCTCGAGACTTACTCTTCCAGTGCGATCAGTTCAGTGCTTGTCGTTCCTGGTTTGACGTCACAAACACACCCAGTGTTCGCCCAGACACTCCTCCGTTTCTCCAGCAACTCCCGCGTTTTTCCCAGAAACGGTAGCGTTTTTTCAAACACTCCCATAAAACGGCCAGTTTCCGCCCAGAAACACCCACTTCCTGTCAATCACATTACGATCAACAGAACGAAGAAAAAACCTCGTAATGCCGTGAGTAAAATACCTAACTGCATAGCAAATTTACTTGGCGCAGTCGCAGTGCGAACATTGCGCATGCGCAATTAGCGGAAAATCGCTGTGATGCAAAGAAAATTACCGAGCGAACAACTCGGAATGACCACCATTATCTGTAGCAAATGAACCTTTAATAAGGGTTTTCTATCCAGATTTAGGCATACCTCCCAACTGTCCCCAAGCGCCGGCTGTTCCATTGCTGTGAACTGATGCTGGGTTGCAATGACCAGGGATACCCGTTTACACTGTGCCACGAGCCGGGTTAAACCCGTGTTCAACCCTGCTCGCTACGCAGGTTGAAATGCTGGGTAATTTAAACAGGGTGCTTTTACGCTGCACAATATCCGGGGTTGCTGCTCATTCATGAGCAGTAACGAGGGATATTTATGGCAGTGTAAAAGGGGTATAACATTCATATCCAGTCAATTTTGACCATCTCATAGCTCAAAATATTGTTTTCATCCTGTTTAAGCCAAAGACTGCAGCAAGCTTAATTACCATAATCAGCATTGGGGTAAATGTATGAAGCAGTGATAAGAGTGGAGAAGTTGCCCATGGTAACCCAGTGGCGCACGCAGGGGGGGGTTTCCGAGTACCTGGAAACCCCCCCATATGAGCTAAACTTTACTTTTCTGAGACGGAGACAGCAGTGTCTCCGTCTCTTTAAAAGCCGCGATCGCGACCGCGGAGCTGCTACAGTAGCAGAGAGCAGTGTAGCTCTCTGCAAAGAGCGTGTCTGGGGGAGCTGCTGGCCGCACATGCTCAGTCACAGCAGCTCCCCCCGTCCTCACACGGCCCCAGCGTGTACCTCACTCCGCTCATCAGGCACCAGCAGCCACCACACACGTACAGTAAGTACTGTTTGCACAACTTGCTCACCAGGATCTGTCAAATAGTTGTATTTGCAAGTGTATGTGTATATATATATATACATATATATAGTATATATAATATATATATACTGTATATGGATGTAGTACGGTCTGCCGGCGGTCGGGCTCCCGGCGACCAGCATAACGGCGCCGGGAGCCCGACCGCCGGCTTACCGACAGTGTCGGTATGCCGGCTGTCGGGATTCCGGCGCCGGTATACTGTGCGCCGGGATCCCGACAGCCGGCATACTGAAGACCACCCTATATATATATATATTGTATATGTATTACCTGCTCCTGTGCCCTCCACTAGGGAATGTACCCCTACTATACAGCTATGAACAAAAGAGGCGGCACTAAGAGACTTGTATCCAAACACAAACGTGTGTTGTGAGGTTAACGTCACTCGTCCGGCGGAAGTGACATTACGAGTCCCGGCTGCGTGACTTAGGCAATGCTGAAAACAATAACAAACATTGTTACAGACACTGGCCGCTCATTCATGTAAAATTACGTGTTTGTTATTGTTTTCAGCATTGCCTAAGTCACGCAGCCGGGACCCGTAACGTCACTTCCGCCGGAATGAATGGTAGCCGGAAGTGTAATGGCGGACCCGCGGGCGGCGTGACAGAGGAGAACGCCAGTGGGGAGGTCCATGGGGGTAAGTTAAGGCATTTATTTGTCACTTGTGTCACTTGTAATTTGTTCTGAAGAAGGGGAGCACATCCCCGAAATGTTAACCTCACAATAGACGTTTGTGTTTGGATACAAGTCTCCTAGTGCCGCCTCTTTTGTTTATATATATATATATACACACACACACACACACACACACACACACACACACACACACACACACACGCGCACACCCATGGAAACCCCCCTGATTAAATCCTGCGTTTGCCCCTGTAACCAATCAGCATTTAAGTAACATTTATAATTTGCATACTATAAAATTATACAGAGCAGCTGATTGGTTGCCATGTGCAACTTCTCCACTGGCTCACTTATTCACTCTTTTCACTGCTTCATACATTTACCCAATAATCACTATAAAACAACTTTTTTCAAGTGTTTTAAAGTATTCAGAATGTCTACAAATTCCTATTGCACACTGTGGGGTGTATTCAATACCTGTCGGAAACTGCCGTCTTGTCGGAAAGATGGCAGTTTCCGACAGGTTTAGGTCGGAAAGAGTTCTGACCTATTCAATGCCGGACCATTTTTTCCGACAAGTCGCAAATTCCCGACTTGTCAGAAACCACGTGGATTATCGGATTAGCCGCGGATCCAAGTGTTCCGCAACCAAATCCGACAGGTTTTGGCCCCGGTTCCAACAATGTCAATCCGACTTTTTTCAAAGTCAGATTGACATTGTCGGAACTGGGGAGATGAGACGGGGGAACATGGACAGAGCGGGGACGGATGCCAGGGACCATGTGAGCAGTGGAGCGGGACGGATGCCGGAGCCAGTAGTGGAGCGGGGACGGATGCCGGGGACCATGTGAGCAGTGGAGCGGGACGGATGCCGGAGACAGTAGTGGAGTGGGCATGGATGCCAGGGACCATGGGGGTCATTCGTTTATCGCTGCGGTGCGAACGGGTGCGGAATGCGCATGTGCGGCGGCCACTGTGCGCGTGCGCAACGTTGCCCCGGCGACAGAAGTCACCGGGTTACGTTGCGTCTAAAGAAGAAAGCGGTCGCAGAACGGACCGCAAAGAAGATTGACAGGACGGAGGCGTGCCACGGCGGATCCGGACCGTTTTGTGCCATTTTCGGGGAGTGGTGAGTATAACGCAGGCATGTCCAGCAGAACGTAGGGCGGAGGAGTGACGTCAAAGCCGGGCCCATCATCGCTGGATCCATCGCACAGGGTAAGTATGTCCAGGCCTAGTCTAGTTTTGCTTGAAATGTTTTTAGCTTAGTAGGGCTGCACAAGCGATCGCAGCCCTGCTAAGCTAAAATACACTCCCCCATAGTCGTGGACTAGTTGATTGCAGCAGCAGCAAAAAGTTGCTGGCTGCGATCAACTCGGAATGACCACCCATGTGAGCAGTGGAGTGGGGACGGATGCCGGGGACCGGGTGAGTTGTGGAGCAGGGACAGGGTTTGAGCAGTGTCTGCCTCCCCAGCATCCCCAGGTTGTCGGGAGCGGCCAAATCCGACAAGCATATTTGGCCGCTCATTGAATACTAACGTGTTGGGTCCTTTCTGTTGGAAAGGACCCAACAGGTATTAAATATACAGTACCCCGTATGTACTATATGATTTTCTCATTGAACGTGATGTATATTTAATATCCTATATTACTGTCATGTCTGTACTCCCTTTTCCTCTGTATCCCTGAGTTGCTGTTTTTCTTTCTTTCTTTCTTTCTTTCTTTCTTTCTTTCTTTCTTTCTTTCTTTCTTTCTTTCTTTCTTTCTTTCGTTATGTAATGATTATTACAGCAAATATTTCACTTCTATTACCAAGTCCGGCGTGCACATGACATAACAGGTTGTATCGAGAGTTCCTATGGCAACCCAATGGCTGGAGCATGTGACGTCATTCTCCGGGGATACCGGAAGTTCTCCGCGGTCCAGTGGGCAATGTTCCTCTTCACTGGCAGGCTACTCACCTTTAAAAGGTAACTCTTATGTTTTCTTCACTTTGTTCACACCTTGACAAAAGGGCTACAGGTCCCGGAATGTTGGTATTCCGTGTGACACTATATATACAGTATGTATATATATATATATATATATATATATATATATATGTGTGTAGTAAAGATGGGAGCACTCTCAGTCTTCATACCAAACATTTGTAATCAGACCATCATCATGACAAGCATTCCATTATTATTCCGTCCACATACTTGATTGGAGTGGAGAAATTTTTTGTTCCCACTCATTGGAAGTCACCCCAGCAAAGGATTTCAATACGTGAGTGTGGACCAGTGGCGTCACAAGGCGGGTGAGGGGGGTGCGGCGCCAATCTGTGGGCTCCTCCGCAGTGACAGGAGCCAGGTGCTGCAGTGTGAAAGTCTCCTACAGCACCCAGCTCCTGTCATAGAAGAGGAGCAGACAGCACTGCAGACAGTCTCCGGGGGCAGCCCAGTATCTCCGGAGATGCTGGGTACGCCCCCAGAGTGATGATCCCATGAGGCCATGCCCCCTTTATTTGCGTCCACGCCCGCTTTTTTGCCACGAGCGCGCCTCTTGCGCTCTGGCATATCAAGGGTGCACACCGGGTGTCACCACACCTGGTGACATCTCTGGTGTGGAATGTGGGGGTGATTCAGACCTGATCGCTGGGCTGATAAATTTGTTGTGCTGCGTTCAGATAGTCGCCGCCCAAGGGGAGTGTGTACTCGCTGTGCATGTGTGCGCCGAGCTGCAAAAAAATCCCTCAGTCAGCGGACAGCTGCAAATCCATTCGCACCTCACTCACCATTGAATGATTTTTCTACTGTGTGCAGTCTGTGCGCAGCCCCGGACTTACTCCTACAGTGCGATGAGAACGGGGCCGGAGCTGACGTCACACATCCTCCCTGAAAATGCTTGGGAACACCTGCGTTTTTCCTGACACTCCCAGAAAACAGTCAGTTACCGCCCACAAACGGCCTCTTCCTGTCAATCACCTTGCGAATGCCCGTGCGATCAAAATTTTTGCACCAGCATGTCACTGTTCGGTGATGCCTGTTATTGTTTGCCGAAGTGCGTGTACATTGCTGTGCATACACATGCGCAGTCTATCCATGATCGCCCGCTGTGCGAGAACGCATAGCAGCAATCAGATCTGGATCACCCCCTGTATTTGCATTAGATAGATAGATAGATAGATAGATAGATAGATAGATAGATAGATAGATAGATAGATAGATAGATAGATGAAAAATAAGTTGCACTCACCTAATCATCCACTTGCTGGGGTGCAACACTCAGGCTCTAGCCATCGCTAGGGCCAGTATATAGTAACAGAAAAATGAGTGCACTCACCAGGCTTCTTAATTCCACGTTTATTCTTACAGTAATCTAAAACCGCAGGCATAATCAGTCGATGTTTCAGTCCATTCCAGAACCTTTTTCAAGATCTAGTATTCCTTCATGCGACCACAACAGTCCCATACCCCCACACAGGTACCCATTGGTACTTAAATACCCCAGAAGGCCAACACATACCTGACCACATGTAAAGCTGCTGGAAGTGACATCCTTTCTGCATCCCCTATATGGTATTAGGCTTCAACCAATAAATAGATAATTAATAAAATGACTACTGTATATCTCACATCTGTGTCTACTCACCACTCACATATTCACAGTCATTGTCCTATTCATTGCCATCGCGCCACGATCACACACTCTCATTGGCCCAGAAGTCTGCAACCTGAAGTGCCGTTAGAGGCATCGCAACAGGGAATGGAGCGCAAAGCCATGTCTATACACCAGGGCGTGCGTTCCTTGACCGCCTGTCTCGGAACTGTAGTCACAGAGGAGGTAATCACAGAACAGGCTTGGACCGCACACCCAACTTCCTATGTACATCCCACATCAGCCACTACATTCAACAGAGGTAACTAAGGACCATTCCTAAACCTATAGTAATACTCAATCACCATTCAGAGCAATTGGTACCCATGAGGACCTGCACACCAATAAAGTTAATTATTAAATAACACATATTAATCAAAATGTAATAAGTGCTGTGCCTGGTCATCAGACATATACATAATATTTAAAAATAAAAATGAAAAAAGAGGAAAAAGTCGCTTTGCCTTATTGTGATGCCACTCACAGCACTTCTGGTTGCAGACTTCCAGGCCCAGGGGAATCGTATGATCGTGGCACAATGGCCACACATAGTACAATGTCTTTAAATATGTGACCGGTGAGTAGACAACAGGGTGCAGTATGGCTACTTCTAAGATGTAGTCGTTTGATTAATTATCTATTGATTGGTTGAAGCCTAATACCGGATAGGGGATGCAGAAATGACATCACTTGAGGCAGCATCCTTTCTTGACAACATCCTTTCTGTGTAAGCACGTTAGCTTGTTTTAGTGATTCCTTCATACATGTGTACAAGAGTTCTAAGGAATTTCCTCTTTTGCTTTTCCTTCTATTACTTATACCATCCTCTCCTTCCTCTGCCAACAATGGCCCTCATTCCGAGTTGATCGCTCACTAGCTACTATTAGCAGCCGTGCAAACGCATAGTCGCCGCCCACGGGGGAGTGTATTTTTGCTTTGCAGGAGTGTGAACGTCTGTGCAGCAGAGCGCCTGCAAACACGATGATTGCTGCAACGAGTGACACGGTAATGACGTCAGATACCCGCCCAGCAAACGCCCGCCCATGCCTAAATTTTTCCAAACACTCCCAGTAAAAAGGTCAGTTGACACCCAGAAACTCCCACTTCTTGTCAATCTCCTTGCGTCCACCAGTGCGACTGAAAGCGTCGCTAGAACCTGTGCGAAACCACGATGCTCTTTGTACCCGTACGCCGCGCGTGCACATTGCGGTGCATACGCATGCACAGATTTGCAATTTTTTTAAATGATCGCTACGCAGCGAACAACAGCAGCTAGCGATCAACTCGGAATGAGGGCCAATGGCTCCAAACCATTCAGCCGACGCTGCTTTTGTGGGTATTATGGCTGCATCTACAGCGATGGTTATATAATATATCTTAAATCCCATCTTCTACAATGTTCCATTCTTGTTTTGTCTTCTCTGTTTCTACTTATGTAATTTGTACGGCTTTGCAACCCTGTGGGGCATAAAAAAACAGGATAGCAATAACAATAAAAAGTACAGTACCTTCTCAAGTATGTGTACTGTGTGTAACCAAGAGTCCACTATAATTTCCATGCCACCTGCATTATCTCTTTATTATAGCACAGCAATAGCCTAAATCATTATCTAGCATAAATGCCTAATGCAAATAAAATTATTTAGCACAGATTCCTTATTGACCCACGGATGCCCAACAAGGGGTGAAAAGTAACCCCAAACTTTTTTATATGCATACTGAATAATATTTATAGACAATCACTGAAAATGTTTGTATTTTACTGTTTAGTCAAATAGTAATGCTATTGTGAATGTAAACTAGAACCTATTCTCAATGTGTTCAACATCTTCATTGTAAATTGTAAGCTACAGTCCAACACCTGACTTGATATGTATTGTATTGATGAACAACTGGTACCCATTCAGGGCAGGTGTCCATTCCGAGTCTACATGAAATCAATACCAGACAAATATGGTATAGAAAGCTGGGCGATGTGTGATGTAGAAAACGTGTATGCCTGCAATTTACACATTTATGCCGGGATGATCAACAATGTTCCTGAAAAAGAACAAGGAAAGAGAATTTTCAAACATCTTGGTGATGGGTATGGCATCACCACCGATAACTTCTTTACTTCTTTACAACTTGCAAAGGACCTACTCAAGAAAAAAAAACACTCCTCGGTACAGTGAGGCAAAATTGTTGGGAAGTACCTAAGGAAATGCTACCAAATGAGACAAAGGCTGTTTATTACCAGCTATTGAAGATATTTACATTGAAAACTGCTGTCGTAAAAAAGAACGAGAGACTGTAAAGGATAGAGTGAATATAAGCACCCTGTTTGTTATGTAGCTAAGCTAGTTGGATCTGGTTTTGTGTTGATATTTTCTAATAGGTTGTTGATGTATGTCAATCAAACATTATCCAATAGGGAGTAGTTAGGTAGGCGGGTTAGATTAGTTTATTTAAGTGCTGGCAGAGGATTCAAATTCCTCTTGCCATTTTGTGATCCCTGGGGCTGGTAAAGTATTCGGTATCACTCCACAGGTGTTTCATAAACTGTTTTAATTGTTTTAAGAAAAGTTTAATCCTTCATAATAGTATTACAATTAACTTAGTTAAATCATATATTATTCTGGTGGCTTATATATTTGAAGTGTATTTAGTAAAAGAAAAATTAGTGAGGTGATTTTGGGGGTTAGGCTTGAGTAAGATTTTCTGCTGCCACTAAGTCTCCCAAGGATATTAATATGCCTCGCCCCCCGCCGCAGTGCGCCCCCTCCCCGCCGCTTGGTTGAGGTATCCAGACCTCTTTCTGCCGCCGCTGCCTCTCCGGCGGTGAGGGGAGCGCAGCGTTTCACTGTAAGGGGAGCCGCTCGCGCGGCCCGGACGGAGGTAGCGGTGACGTGTTACCCGCCTCCCTCTCCGTCTCCTTCAGTGCTGCGGGCTTAGCTGTCGGGAGCGACAGCCAGCCCTGCGAGCACACCCCGCCGGCCATCCCCAGTATTAAGCAGCGGGTCCGGTGCATCGGCACCCGCTGCTGGAAGCCCCGCCCCCGTTTCCATGGCGGCGGACCCGGCGGCCGTTAGCCCCTCTCCCACAGCTTTAGGAGCTGGGGAGGGGAGCGCAGCTGCAGGGACGGGCAGACAACCATTAGACCCCCAAGGGAGAGGCAGCATATTAGCCTCTCCCATAGGGGGTGAAAATAATAATATAATGAATGTGGGGGGGGGGGGGGGGGCAGCAGGGGGTATAAGGAGCTCTTCAGGACCTGCAGTGGCAGGTTTAGATAGGACAAGGGGATTGATTGCAATCCCCCCCTCCCCCTTTTTCCCATCAAGTTAATTTGCAGGCAAGTGGTAATTTTCAATCCCAGCAAGGGTCATGGTCCCCGTATTTCAGTCAATACGGGGCCCAGCAAAATGTCGTGCATCTGCCTTCAACAAGGCAACAGCATTTCTTTAACCCTCAATATAACCAGCAGTTAAGTCATATATATCAGCCGTTTGCTTTTCCGCAGTTTATGCAGTTTTCGAGCCCCCCGCAGGCAGGCCCTCAATACGGACATTGGTTGCAGCCTGCGCCTAATCAGTTTATGGGTGTTCATCAGATAGGGCTGCCGCCTCTGCCCGAAGTTCCTCCACCAGCTAGACCCCCATCACCAAGGCAGTCAGAGAGTCAGCCAAATGTGCAATCTCAAGCGCGGGCACCGTCGGTAGCAGCCGATGGGTCAGACGGGGCGGGGCAAGCAGGAAGTAATGCTGTTTTAATGAGTCCGCAGGTGTTAACATCTCACACAGCTTCGTTAGATTCGCCAGCAGTCATTGGGATTTCGCAGGATCAACAATCATCAAGTCAAGCTGCGGCGGGTGCGTCGCACAACGTGGGACAGGAGGTCACGGGAGACGCAGGCGAAGGTCCTTCTACATCAGGAGCTGGTAAGATAATTACAGAAATTCAGCTTAGCGCAAAATCTTCGCATTCTGACGAATCATCGGATACGTCTAGCTTGCTGGAGAATCCGCGTAAATTTATGCGGACATTCGTTCAGCATCTTAGGGGAAAGCGTAAGGGTTCAAAGGGAGGGCGCAGTTTGGCGGTCAGTTCGGCTCCAGATGCTTCAGGCGATAGTATGCATTGTGCAAATACAGCAATATTGAGGGGAGTAAGGTCTAAGGTGAGGGAGCGTATAAAGCAAGGACGCTTCGTAGATATGTTCGCAATTACACACAACGCTAAAAAGGCTCTAGATACAGCAAAGGCCGGGGGGCCGGTTGCAGAAGAGGCAAGGAGGAGTTATCCCAATTGGCTTACGGGGATGTATATTTTTGCGGCTTGTTATATAGAATTTCGTCCATCAGAGTTTCTCAACGTAATTAAATATCTGCATCTTATACATAATATGTTTCGGACGGCTAGGCATAATGTTTGGCGTCAGTACGATGAATTATTTAGGAAGAAGCAAGACGGTCAGAAATTGCTAAGTTTAGGTATTAAAGATGTAGAGGTATGGTTGGAGGTAACTCATAGTAATTAGCGATGTGCACCGGAAATTTTTCGGGTTTTGTGTTTTGGTTTTGGATTCGGTTCCGCGGCCATGTTTTGGATTCGGACGCGTTTTGGCAAAACCTCACCGAAATTTTTTTGTCGGATTCGGGTGTTTTTTTCAAAAACCCCTAAAAAACAGCTTAAATCATAGAATTCGGGGGTCATTGTGATCCCATAGTATTATTAACCTCAATTACCATAATTTCCACTCATTTCCAGTCTATTCTGAACACCTAACACCTCACAATATTATTTTTAGTCCTACAATTTGCACCAAGGTCGCTGGATGACTAAGCTAAGCGACCCAAGTGGCCGACACAAACACCTGGCCCATCTAGGAGTGGCACTGCAGTGTCAGACAGGATGGCCTATTTAAAAAATAGTCCCCAAACAGCACATGATGCAAAGAAAAAAAGGCGCTCCAAGGTGGCTGTTTGACTAAGCTAAGCGACACAAGTGGCCGACACAAACACCTGGCCCATCTAGGAGTGGCACTGCAATGTCAATCAAGACAGGATGGCACTTCCAAAAAATTGTCCCCAAACAGCACATGATGCAAAGAAAAAAAGAGGCGCACCAAGGTGGCTGTGTGACTAAGCTTAGCGACACAAGTGGCCGACACAAACACCTGGCCCATCTAGGAGTCTGCACTGCAGTGTCAATCAAGACAGGATGGCACTTCCAAAAAATTGTCCCCAAACAGCACATGATGCAAAGACAAAAAGAGGCGCACCAAGGTGGCTGTGTGACTAAGCTAAGCGACACAAGTGTCCGACACAAACACCTGGCCCATCTAGGAGTGGCACTGCAGTGTCAATCAAGACAGGATGGCACTTCCAAAAAATTGTCCCCAAACAGCACATGATGCAAAGAAAAAAAGAGGCGCACCAAGGTGGCTGTGTGACTAAGCTAAGCGACACAAGTGTCCGACACAAACACCTGGCCCATCTAGGAGTGGCACTGCAGTGTCAATCAAGACAGGATGGCACTTCCAAAAAATTGTCCCCAAACAGCACATGATGCAAAGAAAAAAAGAGGCGCACCAAGGTGGCTGTGTGACTAAGCTAAGCGACACAAGTGGCCGACACAAACACCTGGCCCATCTAGGAGTGGCACTGCAGTGTCAATCAAGACAGGATGGCACTTCCAAAAAATTGTCCCCAAACAGCACATGATGCAAAGAAAAAAAGAGGCGCACCAAGGTGGCTGTGTGACTAAGCTAAGCGACACAAGTGTCCGACACAAACACCTGGCCCATCTAGGAGTGGCACTGCAGTGTCAATCAAGACAGGATGGCACTTCCAAAAAATTGTCCCCAAACAGCACATGATGCAAAGAAAAAAAGAAGCGCACCAAGGTGGCTGTTTGACTAAGCTAAGCGACACAAGTGGCTGACACAAACACCTGGCCCATCTAGGAGTGGCACTGCAGTGTCAATCAAGACAGGATGGCACTTCCAAAAAATTGTCCCCAAACAGCACATGATGCAAAGAAAAAAAGAGGCGCACCAAGGTGGCTGTGTGACCAAGCTAAGCGACACAAGTGTCCGACACAAACACCTGGCCCATCTAGAAGTGGCACTGCAGTGTCAATCAAGACAGGATGGCACTTCCAAAAAATTGTCCCCAAACAGCACATGATGCAAAGAAAAAAAGAGGCGCACCAAGGTGGCTGTGTGACTAAGCTAAGCGACACAAGTGTCCGACACAAACACCTGGCCCATCTAGAAGTGGCACTGCAGTGTCAATCAAGACAGGATGGCACTTCCAAAAAATTGTCCCCAAACAGCACATGATGCAAAGAAAAAAAGAGGCGCACCAAGGTGGCTGTGTGACTAAGCTAAGCGACCCAAGTGGCCGACACAAACACCTGGCCCATCTAGGAGTGGCACTGCAGTGTCAATCAAGACAGGATGGCACTTCCAAAAAATTGTCCCCAAACAGCACATGATGCAAAGAAAAAAAGAGGTGCACCAAGGTGGCTGTGTGACTAAGCTAAGCGACACAAATGGCCGACACAAACACCTGGCCCATCTAGGAGTGGCACTGCAGTGTCAGGCAGGATGGCACTTAAAAAAAATTGTCCCCAAACAGCACATGATGCAAAGAAAAATGAAAGAAAAAAGAGGTGCAAGACGGAATTGTCCTTGGGCCCTCCCACCCACCCTTATGTTGTGTAAACAGGACAGGCACACTTTAACGAACCCATCATTTCAGCGACAGGGTCTGCCACATGACTGTGACTGAAATGACTGGTTGGTTTGGGCCCCCACCAAAAAAGAAGCAATCAATCTCTCCTTGCACAAACTGGCTCTACAGAGGCAAGATGTCCACCTCATCATCATCCTCCGATTCCTCACGCTTTCACTGTGTACATCGCCCTCCTCACAGATTACTAATTCGTCCCCACTGGAATCCACCATCTCAGGTCCCCGTGTACTTTCTGGAGGCAATTGCTGCTGGTGAATGTCTCCACGGAGGAATTGATTATAATTAATTTTGATGAACATCATCTTCTCCACATTTTCTGGAAGTAACCTCATACGCCGATTGCTGACAAGGTGAGCGGCTGCACTAAACACTCTTTCGGAGTACACACTGGAGGGAGGGCAACTTAGGTAGAATAAAGCCAGTTTGTGCAAGGGCATCCAAATTGCCTCTTTTTCCTGCCAGTATACGTACGGACTGTCTGACGTGCCTACTTGGATGCGGTCACTCATAAAATCCTCCACCATTCTTTCCATGGTGAGAGAATCATATGCAGTGACAGTAGACGACATGTCAGTAATCATTGGCAGGTCCTTCAGTCCGGACCAGATGTCAGCACTTGCTCCAGACTGCCCTGCATCACCGCCAGCGGGTGGGCTCGGAATTCTTAGCCGTTTCCTCGCACCCCCAGTTGCGGGAGAATGTGAAGGAGGAGATGTTGACGGGTCACGTTCCGCTTGACTTGACAATTTTCTCACCAGCAGGTCTTTGAACCTCTGCAGACTTGTGTCTGCCGGAAAGAGAGATACAACGTAGGTTTTAAATCTAGGATCGAGCACGGCGGCCAAAATGTAGTGCTCTGATTTCAACAGATTGACCACCCGTGAATCCTGGTTAAGCGAATTAAGGGCTCCATCCACAAGTCCCACATGCCTAGCGGAATCGCTCTATTTTAGCTCCTCCTTCAATGTCTCCAGCTTCTTCTGCAAAAGCCTGATGAGGGGAATGACCTGACTCAGGCTGGCAGTGTCTGAACTGACTTCACGTGTGGCAAGTTCAAAGGGTTGCAGAACCTTGCACAACGTTGAAATCATTCTCCACTGCGCTTGAGTCAGGTGCATTCCCCCTCCTTTGCCTATATCGTGGGCAGATGTATAGGCTTGAATGGCCTTTTGCTACTCCTCCATCCTCTGAAGCATATAGAGGGTTGAATTCCACCTCGTTACCACCTCTTGCTTCAGATGATGGCAGGGCAGGTTCAGGAATGTTTGGTGGTGCTCCAGTCTTCTGTACGCGGTGCCTGAATGCCGAAAGGGGCCACCGACAGCATCTCTTGCACGCCCCTGTCGTTTTTTAAATAATTCTGCACCACCAAATTCAATGTATGTGCAAAACATGGGACGTGCTGGAATTTGCCCAGATGTAATGCACGCACAATATTGCTAGCGTTGTCCGATGTCACAAATCCCCTAGGACACTGGTGAGTCTTTTTCTGAGGTCTGTGTACATTTTCGGTATCGCCTGCCTAGAGAAATGGAACCTAGATGGTATTTGGTACCGGGGACACAGTACCTCAATCAAGTCTATAGTTGCCTCTAAATTAACGATGGATACCGGAACCACGTTTCTCACCGCCCAGGCTGCCAAGGCCTGAGGGGCAGATTTATTAAGCTTGGTGAAGTGATAAATTGGGAGGTGATAAAGGACCAGCCAGTCAGCTCCTAACTGACATTTTTCAAACCCAGCCTGTGACATGGCAGTTAGGATCTGATTGGCTGATACTTTATCACCTTCCACTTTATCACTTCACCGAGCTTAATAAATCTGCCTCTGAGTTATCTGCTTTGCAGCAGGATGACTGCTGTGATATTTCATCTTCCTCGCAAAGGACTGTTGGACAGTCAATTGCTTACTGGAAGTAGTACAAGTGGTCTTCCGACTTCCCCTCTTGGATGACGATCGACTCCCAGCAGCAACAACAGCAGCAGCACCAGCAGCAGTAGGCGTTACACTCAAGGATGCATCGGAGGAATCCTAGGCAGGAGAGGACTCGTCTCACTTGACAGTGACATGGCCTGCAGGACTATTGACTTTCCTGGGTAAGGAGGAAATTGACACTGAGGGAGTTGGTGGGGTGGTTTGCAGGAGCTTGGGTACAAGAGGAAGGGATTTAGTGGTCAGTGGACTGCTTCCGCTGTCACCCAAAGTTTTTGAACTTGTCACTGACTTATGATGAATGCGCTGCAGGTGACGTATAAGGGAGGATGTTCCGAGGTGGTTAACGTCCTTACCCCTACTTATTACAGCTTGACAAAGGCAACACACGGCTTGACACCTGTTGTCCGCATCTGTGTTGAAATAATTCCACACCGAAGAGCTGATTTTTTTTGTATTTTGACCAGGCATGTCAATGGCCATATTCCTCCCACGGACAACAGGTGTCTCCCCGGGTGCCTGACTTAAACAAACCACCTCACCATCAGAATCCTCCTTGTCAATTTCCTCCCCAGCGCCAGCAACACCCATATCCTCATCCTGGTATACTTCAACAGTGACATCTTCAATTTGACTATCAGGAACTGGACTGCGGGTGCTCCTTCCAGCACTTGCAGGGGGCGTGCAAATGGTGGAAGGCGCAAGCTCTTCCCGTCCAGTGTTGGGAAGGTCAGGCATCGCAACCGACACAATTGGACTCTCCTTGGGGATTTGTGATTTAGAAGAACGCACAGTTCTTTGCTGTGCTTTTGCCAGCTTAAGGGGTCCAGTTACTAACAGTACTCTGCTCCCTGCGCTAATCCTCCTCCTGCTTCGTCTGCTTAACGCTGTGTTTCTGGGTGCAGTTACCGCTTCTATTACTAAGATTCTGCTAGACGAAGCAGCTGAACGGTAACTCACCCTCCCTGCGATGATTGTCCTAGTTCATAGCGCTGGTATACTGCGCATGTGCAGCTTCCTTTGGCCAATCCCAGACGGGCCTGCTGTGATTGGTTGAGAAACGCTCCTCACGCACCGACTCCTGGGAACTTTTTGCTCCGTCAGTCAGGCTGCAGGCATTGTACACAGCAAGTCAGGTAATTGCGTTGTATTTAATAATACACCTACTTAGCGTATCTCAGTTAAAAGTGCCCCCCCCCCCCCCCCCCTCCCAGTGTCTTCCCCGAGTTTGCCCTGATCCCTCACCACCCTATTAACACTACTATGTAGAGCGGTGGATCGGAGCATGTGGCGACTACGCACAGACTGCGCTCTTCTCAGGCAGCCCGCAACTATCACCCTCCGTGGAGTGCCTTAAAAACGGGGTTCTGTCACTGGAGGCTATAACCCAACATGGGGTGGACACCTCCGATCGGCATAGACCAGGGTGCATAGCTGTGGGTCAGTGGCGGACTGTGGGGTCCATGTACTAAACGGATGTTTCCTACTTGCGCTCCTTGTCTCAGGGGAGAATCCATGCTCAAAGTAAAGCTCGTCATCCTCACATGCTGCGCTACATGTGCTGAGATGACAGCTCCTGGAGACCAGTGTCCTTGCTTATACTGCCTGCGCTTCCTTCTCACACCACACATGCAGCTCAGCGCTGCCAGCTACCAGGTGCTGCTGCCTGTGCCTCTGTGGAGCAGAGCTCCGTGTGTCTGCCGCGGAGTGCCTTCCTTATCTTCCCCCTGCCTCCTCCCCCCTCTCCTGCCAGAGCTCCTGTCCGTGAGTGTGAGTTTCACTCTCTCTCTCTCTTTCACGGTCCCTCTCCCTCCTCCTGTCTCTTCCCACTTCCCTATCTGTGACTTCTGTCTCTCTCCTCGGTGACTGTAATTTACAGCTCAATTTATTGTCCACAGATCCCTGTATATATATATCTATATACCTGCAGTATATAGGGATCTATATGTGCTGTATATAGTGATATACCTGCTCTGTATATACAGGGATCAGATCTGTGTGCTGTTTACCTGCTGTATGTAGGGATATATGTGCTGTATACCAGATTCATGCAGGGCTGTATGTACTGTATGTAGGCCCTCATTCCGAGTTGTTCGCTCGGTATTTTTCATCGCATCGCAGTGAAAATCCGCTTAGTACGCATGCGCAATGTTCGCACTGCGACTGCGCCAAGTAACTTTACTATGAAGAAAGTATTTTTACTCACGGCTTTTTCTTCGCTCCGGCGATCGTAATGTGATTGACAGGAAATGGGTGTTACTGGGCGGAAACACGGCGTTTCAGGGGCGTGTGGCTGAAAACGCTACCGTTTCCGGAAAAAACGCAGGAGTGGCCGGGGAAACGGTGGGAGTGCCTGGGCGAACGCTGGGTGTGTTTGTGACGTCAACCAGGAACGACAAGCACTGAAATGATCGCACAGGCAGAGTAAGTCTGGAGCTACTCTGAAACTGCTAACTCGTTTGTAATCGCAATATTGCGCGTACGTCGGTCGCAATTTTAAGAAGCTAAGATTCACTCCCAGTAGGCGGCGGCTTAGCGTGTGTAACTCTGCTACATTCGCCTTGCGAGCGAACAACTCGGAATGAGGGCCGTAGTGTGATGTATACCATGTAAGCATAGGGTTAAATGTGCTGTATAGTGATATGTGTACATGCTGTATAGGAATATATTAGTTGTATATGTGGGTACCTAGGGGTCTATTCATGTAGCATTGAAAAGCCCTGTTTTGCGTTAAACAGGGCTTTTCTCTGCCTACTGCAATTCACAGAGCGGGTTACCGTGGAGAAGTCTGACTTCTCCAGCGGTACCCCCGCTCTGTGCCTGAATCGCATCACCATAATTTTGTATGGTGAGTGCGATTCATGAAGGTACGGAAAGCTCTGCTTTCCGCTTCTCCATGGAGTTCAGGTTCGCCATCTCTGGATGGCGTAACCTGAACTGTAGTGCGAGGACGGCAGGGAAGCTCAATGCTTCCCTGATCGCTGCTCTGCACCTCGCGCTGGCTCCGCACACCGACCTCCCAGCAACCACTGCGGCCTGCCGGGAGGTCAACACCCTGTGCATGCGCAAAGGAACCCGCGCTGGACCCCGCGCATCGCTGGAGATGACCTCCCTGCAGGAGCCCCAGACACCGCAGCGCATCGTCGGAAGGGTAAGTATACATGAATTGCTACTTATCACGGCTATACATCGCATCGAAGCGATGCTATGTACAGTGATAAGTAGCAATCCTGTTTTCGTTTTCTGTTTGAATAGACCCCCTAGTGTGTGGGGATGTATCTTAATTTGGGGATGTACATGTGATGTATAAGGTATATGTAGTGATTTAGCTGGTGATAATCATGTGAGGTATGGGTTTACTCTGAGTTTGGACATGTATGAATAAAAGACTGCATGGGCACAAGGACCTGTCACTTGCTATGACTGGGACATGTATGTTTCTGAGACTGTATGGGCACAAGACCTGTCTCTTGCTATGAGTTGGGATATATATGATCTCGAATATTCACATGGGGCTGATTCAGACCTGATCGTATATGTGCTAAATTTAGCACCTCTACGATCAGATTCCCTGACATGAGGGGGACGCCCAGCACAGGGCTAGTCCGCTCCGCATGTCAGTCCGGCTCCCCGCCACACAAGTACAAAAGCATTGCATAGCGGTGATGCTTTTATACTTGAAGAGTATCTCTTTACCAGCACAGCTCCTAGAGCTACTCGTCACTGTCCGGGTTGCCGTCACTGTCCGGGTTGTCACACTCGCAGCGCTGCGGCTTGTCACACTCGCAGCGCTGCGGCTGCCGCGCTTACCGTTCCGGGTGCGCTGTGTCTCTCGGCGGTCGTCGCCCCCTGTGGGCTTCGGGTAGTTGCGTCTTGCTGGTGCTGCCTCCGGCGGGTTCCCGGGGTGTGTGCGCCGCCATTGCGCCCAGCGTACACGGGAGCGTGGTGAGAGGGTGACGTCGTCTGCCCCTTCCGCCAATCAGGAGAGGGCGGGAAGTTCAAAGGCAGACGCCATACAAAGCCCCGACGCCTGAGTATCGTCTTTCCAATGATCACCAGTCCTAGCAGCGTTCAGCGTGTTCCCAAGCTGAACGTCTCCTGTGTTTCAGCGTTGCAGAGTATCTTCCAGAGGGACATTCTCTGTGCTACCAGCGTTGCAGAGTATCTTTCAGTGAGACATTCTCTGTGCTACCAGCGTTGCAGAGTATCTTTCAGTGAGACATTCCCTGTGCTACCAGCGTTGCAGAGTATCTTTCAGTGAGACATTCTCTGTACTACCAGCATTACAGTGCATCACTCAAGTGGAACATTCCCTGTGCTACTTGCGTTTACAGTGTATCAGTGGGACATTCCCTGTGCTACCAGCGTTACAGTGTATCACTCAGTGGAACATTCCCTGTGCTACCAGCGTTACAGTGCATCACTCAAGTGGAACATTCCCTGTGCTTCCAGCGTTACAGTGTATCTTTCAGTGATACTTTCCCTGTGCTTCCAGCATTACAGTGTATCTTTCAGTGAGACATTCCCTGTGCTACCAGCGTTACAGTGTATCACTCAGTGAGACATTCCCTGTGCTACCAGCGTTACAGTGTATCACTCAGTGAGACATTCCCTGTGCTACCAGCGTTACAGTGTATCACTCAGTGAGACATTCCCTGTGCTACCAGCGTTACAGTGCATCACTCAAGTGGAACATTCCCTGTGCTTCCAGCGTTACAGTGTATCTTTCAGTGAGACATTCCCTGTGCTACCAGCGTTACAGTGTATCTTTCAGTGAGACATTCCCTGTGCTACCAGCGTTACAGTGTATCTTTCAGTGAGACATTCCCTGTGCTACCAGCGTTACAGTGTATCACTCAGTGAGACATTCCCTGTGCTACCAGCGTTACAGTGTATCTTTCAGTGAGACATTCCCTGTGCTACCAGCGTTACAGTGTATCACTCAGTGGAACATTCCCTGTGTTACCAGCGTTACAGTATATCACTCAGTGGGACTTTCTCTGCGCTACCAGCGTTACAGTGTATCTCCCAGATGGACATCTCCTGTGCTTCCAGTATTACAGGGTATCCCTAAGTGGAACGGCTCCCATACTTCCAGAGTTACACTGAATCTCAAATCCTCATTTATTTCTTCAGCATCACTCACAAGTTCTTCAGTCTTCTGTGTGTTTCAACATCGTTCTCAAATCTTCATTCATTTCTTCAGCAGCGCTCAGAAGTTCTTCAGTCTTCTGTGTGTTTCAACATCGTTCTCAAATCTTCATTAATTTCTTCAGCAGCGCTCACACGTTCTTCAGTCGTCTGTGTGTTTCAACATTGTTCTCAAATCTTTATTCATTTCTTCAGCATTGCTCACAAGCTCTCCATTCTTCTGTGTGCTTCAACATCGTTCTCAAATACTCTTTCATTTCTTCAACATCGCTCACAAGTTCTTCATTCTTCTGTGTGCTTCAGCATTGCCCCAAGCCTTGGTCACAACTAATTCTTTAGCATTTGCACGTCGGTTGCAACAACTGAGTTCTGCATGAGGAAAACCTACATCCGGCCATCCCTGGTCGGGCCCAGCTGTGGTTCCTCTTCCCGATCATCAGAAGAACCCCCGAGTTCTCAACACTCCCAACCCAGGTCAGTGACACGTGTGACGTCACGCAGCCACCACGGCCATCCCCACCCGCACAGTTCCGGCACGCTTTCGTTGCTCGGGCGCACCCCTAAAATGGCGGGCAAACAACGCCGGCCTGGCCAGCGAAAGCCTCTGCCTGTTTGACAGATTGCAGGGCTGAGACGGCTGTCTGGCATGCACCGGCGCACTATGGTGCCAACGCATGTGCAGTTCATACCTGATCGGCTGCTGTGGGAAAACGCACAGCACCGATCAGGTCTGAAATAGGCCCATGGTCGTGTCACTTACTATGGGCTTGAACGTGTAAGAATCTTAGCTGGCATGATCTCAATGACCTGTGACTTATGGGCCTTACACACTGGGCGATTACACTGAAAGATATGAACAATCTCGTTCATTAATGAACGAGATATCATTCATATCTTTCAGTGTGTATTCACCATTGAACGATGCGCGGCCCCACACTCGTTCATTGTTGGTGCAAGCCCGTTTATGCCTGTAAGCCAATATGGACAATATTGCCCATATTAGCATGCAGGGCTATGGTGATGGGGGAGTGAAGAAACCTCACTCAACTCGTTGACTGAGAGATTTTAACTGAGCCATTTCCTTTGAACTGGCAGTAGGAGATTTTGACTAACTTTAACAGCGATTTTGAGTACAGGGTCAATGCATGAAACAGGGAAAACTGAGCCGTTGGAGATGGTGCCCCAGGCGACCAATCAGCATTCAAGTAACATTTAAAATTTGCATACTATACAGTTGTAAAGAGCAGCTGATTGGTTGCCACGGGCAACCTCTCCACAGACTCACTTCTCCACACTTAACACTACATTCATGAATAAACCCCATAGGCTGATTTTCCTCTTGGCCTGTGGAGGTGCGACCAGAATCAGCCTATCATAATAGTACCGCCTAGCTAGCATTTATCCATTCATGAATAGACCCCTAAGTGTGCAAGCGATTTTGGCTATGGGAGATTTTGTCTATCCGATTTAAATAGGGGGATGCTTTTACCGAGTGGGGGAGTGTCATATATAATTATTTGTTTTTAACTTTAGATTACAGGGACATCAATGGATTCTACATGGACAAGGGGTCCGGAGTGCTGCGTGGAACACTAGGTAAGTATGTTTGAGTGTATAAGTGTGCAAGTTTGTGTAAATAAAGTTTTACTATTACGGTGTGTGTGTTATTTTTTGGGGGGTTATTCCTTTCTTTGTGGAACTAGAGGTACTAGCGAGCCCATTAATTCCCTGTATGCTGGTTCTTGTGGTTTTCCAAGTACCAGCATGCGGGGGTGGCTTGCTGGGACTTGTAGTTCCACTGCAAAAGACAATATTCTTATTTCACACATTTTTAATGGCTATCAGCCCAGGCATCCACTGCTCATGGGTGCTGAGGACAGCCTCGGGCTTCACCCCTGGGTGCATGGAGGGGGGGACCCCTAGATTTAAGGGTTCCCCACTTCCCCAGGGTACCCCGGCCACATTGGATTCTTGAGTCCCCGTCCCCCCCCCTTCTTTCTCCACAACCCTGACAGCAAATGCTGCTGCTCTCACCCAATTGACTCTCTTCCACCTTACCCCTTCATAAGCCTGCTGGTGGTAAAACACATACACCACTCCACCTCACTCCTGTGTGCATTACGTGACTCCGGTCCTAACCAACAGTATTGGTTCAGTGTATGCAGTTCACCCGTTCCAACTTATTCCCCTGATGTTTATTTTCACATGCATCCCAGAACCTCCACCCCATCCCCGTATGTCCGGCCGCAAGTGTCTTCAGAATCCCCCCAACCCCTATGTGTGCAATCACGTGTGTCAGCTGGGCCCTCACACCCTTCCTCCCCCCCCCCTTCCCCGCCACACCTTTGTGTCCACAAAAGCAGTTGATACATTGCAATTGTGTTTTGGCACACATGCATGCTTCGGGCATATAGAGCGGGATTTCCAGCAATTACCCGGCAAAATTCTGGATTTAAAAGGATAAGGGTTATCAAGGGGACATGTAGAGGGCATTGAAAGGGATGGAGAAGTCGCCCATTGGAGATTATAAATAAAAAATAGTTGATTATTTGCATACTTCAAAACAAAACTGAGCAGCTGATTGATTTCTAGAGGCAACTTATTCTATTGGCTCACTCCTCTAGTTGGGTCACTGTCTAAATACATCCCCCCCCTAAATGACAAAGCCTGAAGGCAAATACTGCTCCAGGCACGTTCCAAGCGAGCAGACATGAGGTGCACCACCCTCATTGGGAGGCACTGGGGATGCAAAAGCACGCTTAGGCAGCCTGGGGCTACGGATGCTCCATCAAGCCAGGCTCAGCATACCCGCCAGGAAGTATGGTGGCTGCCATCCGGAGACAGTTCCAGGTGGTATGGGTTCTGGAAAAGCAGCACACAGAATGGGGCACCACACTAAACTCTGGCCTCTGCACTCAAGTCTTTGAAAAGTAAGTGTGCATCAAACCCATGAGATGTATACTGATAATTATCATTTATTTTTTAGTTTTGTATTATGATTATACACCATTGTCCCCTGCTGCTACCATTGTAGCTACCCATTTTAGACTTAGGGCTACTCTTCGCCGGTTGTAGTTCTGGCAGGCTTCCATAGAAACCCACCGCCTGTAATGACACCTGGGCATGGCGAACATGTGAACATGCATGCGCAGATGGCCCGGCACCCCCACACAGGCACATTGCAGGGACGGACTGCTTTTGGAGCACTTGACACTGTATGTGCTGCATGGCTGATAGGATCGCAAATTGCAATGCGATCCTGAGGCGTTAAGACCCCACCCAGATCACATGCATGCAATATGCAATCCTTGACAAATGCCCCTATTAGCCTCATGTTTTGTGAACAAATTGTGATGTACTGATAATCCAAATGTCCCCTCGTACAGAGCAAGTCTCCCAGCTCTTGGTGACTAGGATCACATACCAGGGACGCGCAGGCAGGGGAGGCAGTGATTAATTATTAAATTAATATAAAGAAGATACTTATGACACATATTCTGTGTCATAAGTATATTCTTTATGTAATTCTAATAATTTTTCTGGTTGAAATGTGTTTGGGGGGCACTGATAGCAGTGCCTCCCAAACATAATGGAAACGGGACTGAGCTGGGGGGCGGGACCAAGCTTGGGCTGTAAAAGCCCATTCAAATAGATAGGTAAAGCGGCACATATGCAAGTGCCTCGCTGACAGAGACACCACCCCCATATCAGCGAGGCACCTGTGATTGAACAGCGGATCCAGTGCTGGATCTGCTGTCCAATCCCACACATGCGGCGCTGGAGGCGGCGGGTCCCGGCGGCGAGTGGCGCTGGAGGTAGGCGGGAGTGCGGCTCTTCCCCGACCTCCTACGTCTTCCTGCTGATCAAAGCGCCGTGGTGTGTGGCTCTCCCCCTCCCGCTGACCGGAGCGGCTCTCTCTCCTCCGGTGCGGTTCTCCCCAGCAGGTAATGTTTGTGTGTGTTGTGTGTCCAGCCAGCAGCAGCAGGTAGGGGGGTGGGGGGGGACGTCCAGCAGCAGAGGTAGTGTGTGTTTGTGTGTGTGTCCGTCCAGCAGCAGCAGGTGTGTGTGGGGGCGGGGGGTGTCCAACAGCATCAGAGGTAGTGTTTGTGTGTGTTGTGTGTGTGTGTCCAGCAGCAGCAGGAAGGAGGGGGGGGTCGTCCAGCAGCAGAGATAGTGTGTGTTTGTGTGTGTGTCCGTCCAGCAGCAGCAGGTGTGTGTGGGGGCGGGGGGTACAGCAGCATCAGAGGTAGTGTTTGTGTGTGTTGTGTGTGTCCAGCAGCAGCAGGTAGGGGGGGGGGGGGGGTCGTCCAGCAGCAGAGATAGTGTGTGTTTGTGTGTGTATCCGTCCAGCAGCAGCAGCAGGTGTGTGTGGGGGCGGGGGGTACAGCAGCATCAGAGGTAGTGTTTGTGTGTGTTGTGTGTGTGTGTCCAGCAGCAGCAGGTAGGGGGGGGGGGGGGTCGTCCAGCAGCAGCAGCAGCAGAGGTAGTGTGCGTGTGTGTGTCCAGCAGCAGCAGGTGTGTGTGTGTGTGTGGGGGGGGGGGTGTACAGCAGCAGCAGGTAGGGGGGAGGGGGTGTGTGTGCAGCAGCAGGTAGGGGTGTGTGTGTGTGTGTGTGTGTGTGTGTGTGCAGCAGCAGGTAGGGGTGAGTGTGTGTGTGTGTGGGTCTCGTGCGACTCTCCCCAGCAGCAGGTAGAGGGGGGGGTGTCCTACTAGCTCAATATCTTTTCCCTGTATTGAATTAACCCCCAGCCTGCCACGCTGTCACTTGCACCTGTTACACGTGACTTCTGCACGATACCTGCTCTCATAGGTAGCCTATTGGTCCACCGCGGGCACCGTATATACGAACGTATGGGACCCATCACCTCCGATCATTAAACGATGGCACATATGCCTGGAGGTGACAGGTCCTGTACGCTCGTACATACGGTGCCCGTGGTGGAACAATAGGCTACCTATGACAGCAGGTACCGTGCCGAAGAAGTCACGTGTAACAGGAGATGCAGAAGCAACTGACAGCGCAGTAGGCTGAGGATTAATAGAACATACAGGGAAAAGACATTGGGCCGGTAACAGGTTTTACCGCTATATTACTGCTTAGTACATCCCGCCCTCACACTCTCTCTCTCTCTCTCTCTCTCTCCCCCCTCCCTCTCTCTCTCTCTCTCTCAGTTTGTAAGTATAATGTTCATTTTTGCAGGAACCCCTACCCTATTGGATTCTACTGGACAAGTGGACGTGACCGACGTGGGATGTAGGTAAATAATCTTTCTCTTATTTTTACAGGAACCAACTATTGGATTCTACTGGACAAGTGGACGTGAACGGCGTGGGATGTAGGTAAGTATGTGTAAGTGTGTTTTAATAAATCTTTACTTTCACGGTGTGTGAGTTGTGTTTTTATTTGGGTATTTTTTTTGTTGTAGAATTACAGGTACCAGCGGGCCCGTTATTTCCCCGCATGCTGGTACTTGAGGTTCTCCAAGTACCAGCAAGCGGGGGAGGCTTGATGGGCCTTGTAGTTCCACAACAAAAAACAATATTCTTTTTTTTTACACACATGACTATCAGCCCGGCACCCACCGCCCAGGGGTGCTGGGGACAGCCTCGGGCTTCACCCCTGGCCCTTGGGTGCCTGGAGGGGAGGTGACCCCTTGATTTAAGGGGTCCCCACTCCTCCAGGGAACCCCGGCCAGGGGTGACTAGTTGGGGGGGTAATGCCACGGCCGCAGGGACCTACATAAATGTGTCCCCCGGCGGTGGCATTATGTCCCTGGCTAGTGGAGCCCGGTGCTGGTTTTAAAAATACGGGGGACCCCTACATCTTTTGTTCCCCGTATTTTTGGAACCAGGACCGGACTAAGAGCCCGGTGCTGGTTGTCTAAATACGGGGAACCCCTGTCCAATTTTTCCCCAGTATTTAAACAACCAGGACCGGCTCAAAGAGCCCGAGGCTGGTTATACTTTGGAGGGGGGACCTCACGCATTTTTTTTTTACATTTTTTTAACCCATTCAGACCCTTCTCCATTAAGTTAATGGAAGCCCTGGACAAAAGAATTGCATTCATGCCCTCCTCCCACTTCCTTCCCAGTCCCAAACACTATTTTTATTTATTTTTTCTATAAAAATGTACAATATACAACAAGTATGATGAGCAGGCAGGCAGTGGGCATTGGCGGCATCGGACTGAGATGCAAATTAGTGGCGGAGGGCTGGGTCAGTTGATGATGGGCGAGTTTGTAAGCCATTGGCGGTGGCAGCGGGCATTGGCTCGGAGGCGGTAGGGGTCATCGGCAGGATGCAGCGTACATTATGGCTGTAGTGCCTCACCAGCCAGTGACCTCACCGCACGCCACTGTCACATACAGAGGATCTGTCCTGCTCACGTTAGGCCCAGGTTACACAGTACACTGGGTGGGCAGCGCTTAGCCTACTGGCTCTCGCTCAAGGCATCCAGCCGGCGCATAATACATCAACCACCGGCTTTCACGAAACCGTTCAACACTCTGATTGGACCAGAGTGTGCAGAGATGGAAGGGAGGAGATGCCATGTCTAACATGCATGTGTATCATCAAAGCCCAAACTCTTGCTGATTTCAAGTGTCCTATTTGTAAAACAGATTTATTTTAAAACATGAGTATTCAGAGGAACTCAGCAGAATTTAAGATTTCCCTGAGGACATAGAAAGGGAAGCACAGCGCATACAGGGGTGTATTTACTAAGCATTACAAGGAGATAAGTACCAAGCAACCAGCTCCTGACATTTAAAAAAAAAAAAAAAACGTGACAGTTACGAGCTGATTGACTGGTAGTTTATCAGTAACCACTTTATCTCTCTCCAAAGCTTAGTAAATAGAGACCACGTCCCGGGCCAATATTGATCGCACCTTTAGTCATCATATAAATCCAAGTTGGCGGGGAAAGGGCCAAATTTGTGCAGCTCCGAAAAGCTCAGCCATATGTAGATGACCTTCGCAAACACAGCCAATGGTTTCCATTAACACAGTTTGGATATGAGGAGCTCAGTAGCTCTGCTGAGTCCACATATAGGGGGTAATTCCAAGTTGATCGCAGCAGGATTTTTGTTAGCAAATGGGCAAAACCATGGCCCTCATTCCGAGTTGTTCGCTCGTTATTTTACTTCGCATCGGAGCGATTTTTCGCAAACTGTGCATGCGCAATTTTCGCACTGCGGCTGTGTCAAATAAATTTGCTAAGTAGTTTGGTATTTTACTCACGGCATTACGAAGTTTTTTCATCGTTCTGCTGATCGTAATGTGATTGACAGGAAGTGGGTGTTTCTGGGCGGAAACTGGACGTTTTATGGGAGTGTGTGAAAAAACGCTGGCGTGGCTGGAGAAACGGGGGAGTGGCTGGGCGAACGCTGGGTGTGTTTGTGACATCAAACCAGGAACGACAAGCACTGAACTGATCGCACTGGAAGAGTAAGTCTCGAGCTACTCAGAAACTGCTACGAATTTTCTCTTCGCTATTTTGAGTATCTTTCGTTCGCAATTCTGCTAAGCTAAGATTCACTCCCAGAGGGCGGCGGCTTAGCGTGTGCAATACTGCTAAAAGCAGCTAGCAAGCGAACAACTCGGAATGAGGGCCCATGTGCACTGCAGGGGAGGCAGATATAACGTGCAGAAAGTGTTAGATTTGGGAGGTTTATTTTGTTTCTGTGCAGGGTAAATACTGGCTGCTTTATTTTTACACTGCAAATTAGATTGCAGATTGAACACACCCCACCCAAATCTAACTCTCTCTGCACATGTTACATCTGCCTCCCCTGCAGTGCTCATGGTTTTGCCCATTTGCTAACAAAAATCCTGCTGCGATCAACTTGGAATTACCCCCATAGAACGCAAACTACTGTACTCATGTAAAATATAATTTTTCATTCTAGTCTGCACATTGACGGGATCTTATTGGAGCTGCTGTCCCTGCAGGATAATATGGAAAAATAGCCCTGGAAAGTAATTTCTTATTACCGGGATATTGGGAGAAAAACACGGGACATATGGGGTGATTCCAAGTTGTTCGCTCGCAAGCAGATTTTAGCAGTATTGCACATGCTAGGCCGCCTCCCTCTGGGAGTGTATCTTAGCTTAGCAGAATTTTGAACGAAAGATTAGCAGAAGTGCGAATAGAAAATTCTTAGCAGTTTCTGAGTAGCTCGAGACTTACTCCTACACTGCGATCAGCTCAGCCCGTTTCGTTCCTGGTTTGACGTCACAAACACGCTCTGTGTTCCAAATGTAACCCTACCCTCAATACCTTGAACGAGAGCTGTCTATGTATTCTATTAAGGGATGGTTACCTAATAGCTGTGCCTCCACTACATTTACATCAATTACACATTCCCCTTTAAGTCATTAATCCATGCTAACCCCCGGTCAGTTAGGCCTATACACAGTACCTGCATGCAATACAACAAATCCTTTTTCTTTTCAACACACCCTTAGGTGTTAGAGTGACCCGGGTACTCTTAATATGATAGTGCACTATAAGGGCCCATAAACTTCCTAAAAATAACAGCAGTTAATACAGAATGTCTGACACTATGTTTTAGTATCAACTATCAGTTCTCCCTTCAGTTAAAGAGAAAGATGTTTGGCTCAGTCTACTTATGGTAGCGATTACTTTCTCCTATAAAGCTCAGCGGTGACGTCACTTTAGGTCAACCGCAGGGCAGAAAGTTCCCAGCATTGGTTACAATGTAGCGCATAGGCGCTACATTGTAACACTGCCGTGTGCTGCCTGTCAGTGAGGACAAGAGCACACAGCTGATCAGGAGAGTGCTACAACGTGGCACTCCCTGATTGGCTGAAGAAACCCACTTAGACAGAAGTCAAAGTGGGTTTCTGGCATTCGTGGGAAGGTGACCCATGTGCAAACATGGGTCCCCTTTCAGTTCGTGGTCGGGATACCGTTTTTTTATTTTTAACAAGTACGTGGATTAACCCTGGATTTGCCGAGGAGCCTGGACCCCTGGATCTCGTGAGTATAATTTATTCAACAGGTACCCCTTGGATTCTACTGGACAAGAGGACCGACCTGCGTGGGGCCATAGGTAAGTATGTATGTATGTGTGTATGTATGTAATAAAATTATACTTTCACGTTGTGTGTGTCTTGTCTTTTTTTGGGTATTTTTTTAGTGGTAGTACTACAGGTACCAGCGGGCCCGTTTTTCCGCCGCATGCTGGTACTTGTGGTTCTCCAAGTACCAGCATGCGGGGGAGGCTTGCTGGGACTTGTAGTACTGCTACTAAAAACAATATCTTTTATTTTACAACAAAGGCTATCAGCCCTCCCATCCGCAGCCCATTGGATGGGGGGGGACAGCCTCGGGCTTCACCCCTGGCCCTTGGGTGGCTGGGGGGGGGACCCCTTGATTGAAGGGGTCCCCACTCCCCCAGGGTACCCCGGCCAGGGGTGACTAGTTGGATTTTTGATGCCACGGCCGCAGGGCGCTGTATAAAAGTGACCCCCGGCTGTGGCATTATCTGTCCAGCTAGTGGAGCCCGGTGCTGGTTTTAAAAATACGGGGGACCCCTACTCTTTTTGTCCCCCGTATTTTTGGGACCAGGACCAGGCGCAGAGCCCGATGCTGGTTGCTTAAATATGGGGGAACCCCTGTCATTTTTTTCCCCATATTTTTGCAACCAGGATCGGCTCAAAGAGCCAGAGGCTGGTTATGCTTAGGAGGGGGGACCCCACGCATTTTTTTTTTAAATTTTACATTGTTTAATTAAATAAAAAAAAAATAAGAACCCCAGCACGGATCACACAGATCCGGCCGAGATTGATTGTAAAAAAAAACGGCAGTGTTTTGCTAATCACTGCCGTAAAATTAGGTAAAAAAACACGAATGACATCGACATCGGAAGAAAAGAAAAACCCGAATACGACAGCTTAGTAAATCCATCGTAATCAATTCAAAAAGTTGCAGTTTTACACTGTCGATGTCATTCGTGATTGAACTTTGACCTTTTTTCGGAAATTACGAATCTTAGTAAATTTACCCCACAGACGGAGAGGAGAAAGATATACCTGTAGTGAAAAGGAGTTTGAGAGGCTGGTCGGGAAGAAGGACCAAGAGACATGGAGGCTAAAATAAGAATTTACTTACCGATAATTCTATTTCTCGGAGTCCGTAGTGGATGCTGGGGTTCCTGAAAGGACCATGGGGAATAGCGGCTCCGCAGGAGACAGGGCACAAAAAAGTAAAGCTTTTACCAGATCAGGTGGTGTGCACTGGCTCCTCCCCCTATGACCCTCCTCCAGACTCCAGTTAGGTACTGTGCCCGGACGAGCGTACACAATAAGGGAGGCAATTTGAATCCCGGGTAAGACTCATACCAGCCACACCAATCACACCGTACAACTTGTGATCTAAACCCAGTTAACAGTATGATAACAGAAAGAGCCTCTTAAAGATGGCTCCTTAACAATATAACCCGAATTTGTTAACAATAACTATGTACAGTATTGCAGATAATCCGCACTTGGGATGGGCGCCCAGCATCCACTACGGACTCCGAGAAATAGAATTATCGGTAAGTAAATTCTTATTTTCTCTATCGTCCTAAGTGGATGCTGGGGTTCCTGAAAGGACCATGGGGATTATACCAAAGCTCCCAAACGGGCGGGAGAGTGCGGATGACTCTGCAGCACCGAATGAGAGAATTCCAAGTCCTCTTTTGCCAGGGTATCAAATTTGTAGAATTTTACAAACGTGTTTTCCCCCGACCACGTAGCTGCTCGGCAGAATTGTAATGCCGAGACCCCTCGGGCAGCCGCCCAAGATGAGCCCACCTTCCTTGTGGAATGGGCCTTAACAGATTTAGGCTGTGGCAGGCCTGCCACAGAATGAGCAAGTTGAATTGTGTTACAAATCCAACGAGCAATCGTCTGCTTAGAAGCAGGGGCACCCAACTTGTTGTGTGCATATAGTATCAACAGCGAGTCAGATTTTCTGACTTCAGCCGTCCTTGAAATGTATATTTTTAAGGCTCTGACAACGTCCAACAACTTGGAGTCCTCCAAGTCGCCAGTGGCCGCAGGCACCACAATAGGTTGGTTCAGGTGAAACGCTGATACCACCTTAGGGAGAAAATGCGGACGAGTCCTCAGTTCTGCCCTATCCGAATGGAAGATTAGATAAGGGCTTTTATAAGATAAAGCCGCCAATTCAGATACTTTCCTGGCGGAAGCCAGGGCCAGTAACATAGTCACTTTCCATGTGAGATATTTAAAATCCACCTTTTTCAATGGTTCAAACCAATGGGATTTGAGGAAATCTAAAACTACATTTAGATCCCACGGTGCCACCGGAGGCACCACAGGAGGCTGTATATGCAGTACTCCTTTAACAAAAGTCTGTACCTCAGGAACTGAGGCCAATTCTTTTTGGAAGAATATTGACAGGGCCGAAATTTGAACCTTAATAGATCTCAATTTGAGACCCATAGACAATCCTGATTGTAGGAAATGTAGGAAACGACCCAGTTGAAATTCCTCCGTCGGAACACTCCGATCCTCGCACCACGCGACATATTTTCGCCAAATGCGGTGATAATGTTTCGCGGTGACTTCCTTCCTTGCCTTAATCAAGGTAGGAATGACTTCTTCTGGAATGCCTTTCCCTTTTAGGATCTGGCGTTCAACCGCCATGCCGTCAAACGCAGCCGCGGTAAGTCTTGAAAGAGACAGGGACCCTGTTGTAGCAGGTCCCTTCTCAGAAGTAGAGGGCACGGGTCGTCCGTGACCAACTCTTGAAGTTCCGAGTACCAAGTCCTTCTTGGCCAATCCGGAGCCACTAGTATTGTTCTTACTCCTCTTCACCGTATAATCTTCAATACCTTTGGTATGAGAGGCAGAGGAGGAAACACATATACTGATTTGTACACCCAAGGTGTTACCAGTGCGTCCACAGCTATTGCCTGTGGATCTCTTGACCTGGCGCAATACTTGTCCAGTTTCTTGTTGAGGCGAGACGCCATCATGTCTACCATTGGTCTTTCCCAACAGTTTATTAGCATGTGGAAGACTTCTGGATGAAGACCCCCCTCTCCCGGGTGAATATCGTGTCTGCTGAGGAAGTCTGCTTCCCAGTTGTCCACGCCCGGGAAGAACACTGCTGACAGTGCTATTACGTGATTCTCCGCCCAGCGAAGAATCTTGGCAGCTTCTGCCATTGCACTCCTGCTTCTTGTGCCGCCCTGTCTGTTTACATGGGCGACCGCCGTGATGTTGTCCGACTGAATCAACACCGGTTTTCCTTGCAGGAGTGGTTCCGCCTGGCTTAGAGCATTTTAGATTGCTCTTAGTACCAGAATGTTTATGTGAAGAGACTTTTCCAGGTTCGTCCATACCCCCTGGAAGTTTCTTCCTTGTGTGACTGCTCCCCAACCTCTCAGGCTGGCGTCCGTGGTCACCAGGATCAAATCCTGTATGCCGAATCTGCGGCCCTCCAATAGATGAGCCTTTTGCAACCACCACAGAAGATATACCCTTGTCCTTGGCGACAGGGTTATTCGCAGGTGCATCTGAGGATGCGACCCTGACCATTTGTCCAACAGATCCCTTTGGAAAATTGTTGCATGGAATCTGCCGAATGGAATTGCTTCGTAAAAAGCCACCATTTTTCCCAGGACTCTTGTGCATTGATGTACAGACACCTTTCCTGGTTTTAGGAGGTTCCTGACAGGTCGGATAACTCCTTGGCTTTTTTCTCGGGAAGAAAAACCTTTTTCTGAACCGTGTCCAGAATCATCCCTAGGAACAGCAGACGTATCGTCGGAAAACAGCTGCGATTCTTGGAATATTTAGAATCCAGTCGTGCCGTCGAAGAACTACTTTAGATAGTGCTCTTCCGACCTCCAACTGTTCTCTGGAACTTGCCCTTTTTAGGTCGTGCAAGTAAGGGATAATTTAGATGCCTTTTTTCTTTGAAGAAACATCTTTTCGGCCATTACCTTGGTAAAAAGGCCCGGGGTGCCGTGGATAATTCAAACGGCATCGTCTGAAACTGATATTGACAGTTCTGTACCACGAACCAGAGGTACCCTTGATGAGAAGGACAAAATTTGGACATGGAGGTAATCCTTGATGTCCAGGGACACCATATAGTCCCCTTTTTTCCGGTTCGCTATCACTGCTCTGAGTGACTTTATCTCGATTTGAACCTTTTATGTAAGTGTTCAAAACATATTAGATTTAGACTATGTGTCACCAAGCCGTCTGGCTTCAGTACCACAATATAGTGTGGAAAAATAATACCCTTTTCCTTGTCGTAGGAGGGGTACTTTGATTATCACCTGCTGGATATACAGCTTGTGAATTGTTTCCAATGCTGCCTCCCTGTCGGAGGGAGCCGTTGGTAAAGCAGACTTCAGGAACCTGCGAGGAGAAGATGTCTCGACTCTCCAATCTTTACCCCTGGGATAATACTCGTACGATCTAGGGGTCAACTTGCGAGTGATCCCACTGCGCCCTGAGACTCTTGAGACTACCCCCCCACCTTGAGTCCGCTTGCACGGCCCCAGCGTCATGCTGAGGACTTGGCAGACGCGGTGGAGGGCTTCTTTTCCTGGGAAAGGGCTGCCTGCTGCAGTCTACTTCCCTTACCTCTATGTCTGGGCAGATATGACTGGCCTTTTGCCTGCATGCCCTCATGGGAAAGGAAAGATTGAGGCTGAAAAGACGGTGTCTTTTTTAGCTGAGATGTAACTTGGGGTAAAAAAGGTTGGATTTCCCAGCTGTTGCTGTGGTCCCCAGGTCCGATGGACCGACCCCCAAATAACTCCTTCCCTTTATACAGCAATACTTCCATCTGCCGTATGGGATCTGTATCACCTGACCACTGTCGTGTCCCTGACATCTTCTGGGAGATATGGACAACGCACTTATCTTGATGCCAGAGAGCAAATATCCCTCTGTGCATCTCACATACATATATATAGAATGCATCCTATTAAATGCTCTACATGAATAAAATATTTTCAGTCAGGGAAACCGACCAAGCCAACCCAGCACTGCATCTCCAGGCTGATGGCGATCGCTGGTCGCAGTATAACCACCGTATGTGTGTATATACTTTTTAGGATATTTTTCCAGCTTCCTATCAGCTGGCTCCTTGAGGGCGGCCGTATCTGGAGACGGTAACGCCACTTGATAAGCGTGTGAGCGCCTTATCACCCTAAGGGGTGTTTCCCAACGTACCCTAATTTCTGGCGGGAAAGGGTATAACGCCAATATTTGCTATCGGGGTAACCCTACGCATCATCACACACTTCATTTTATTTTATCTGATTCAGGAAAAACTACAGGTAGTTTTTTCACTCCCACATAATACCCTTTCTTGTGGTACTTGTAGTATCAGAAACACGTAACACCTCCTTCATTGCCCTTAACGTGTGGCCCTAATGAGAAATACGTTTGTTTATTCACCGTCGACACTGTATTCAGTGTCCGTGTCTGTGTCTGTGTCGACCGACTGAGGTAAATGGGCGTTTTTAAAACCCCTGACGGTGTTTCTGAGACGCCTGGACCGGTCCTAATAGATTGTCGGCCGTCTCATGTCGTCAACCGACCTTGCAGCGTGTTGACATTCTCACGTAATTCTCTAAATAAGCCATCCATTCCGGTGTCGACTCCCTAGAGAGTGACATCACCATTACAGGCAATTTCTCCGCCTCCTCACCAACATCGTCCTCATACATGTCGACACACACGTACCGACACACAGCACACACACCGGGAATGCTCTGACAGAGGACAGGACCCACTAGCCCTTTGGGGAGACAGAGGGAGAGTCTGCCAGCACACACCAAAAACGCTATAATTATATAGGGACAACCTTATATAAGTGTTTCTCCCTTATAGCATCTTTTATATATATACAATATCGCCAAAATCAGTGCCCCCCCTCTCTGTTTTAACCCTGTATCTGTAGTGCAGTGCAGGGGAGAGCCTGGGAGCCTTCTCTCCAGCTTTTCTGTGAGAGAAAATGGCGCTGTGTGCTGAGGAGATAGGCCCCGCCCCTTTTACGGCGGGCTCGTCTCCCGCTATTTTTGAAGTTAGGCAGGGGTTAAATATCTCCATATAGCCTCTGTGGGCTATATGTGAGGTATTTTTTGCCTCTAATAAGGTTTTTATTTGCCTCTCAGAGCGCCCCCCCCAGCGCTCTGCACCCTCAGTGACTGTTGTGTGAAGTGTGCTGAGAGGAAAATGGCGCACAGCTGCAGTGCTGTGCGCTACCTTTATGAAGACTCAGGAGTCTTCAGCCGCCGATTTTGGACCTCTTCTCTCTTCAGCGTCTGCAAGGGGGCCGGCGGCGCGGCTCCGGTGACCATCCAGGCTGTACCTGTGATCGTCCCTCTGGAGCTAGTGTCCAGTAGCCAAGCAGCAAATCCACTCTGCACGCAGGTGAGTTCACTACTTCTCCCCTAAGTCCCTCGTTGCAGTGATCCTGTTGCCAGCAGGACTCACTGTAAAGTAAAAAACCTAAGCTAAACTTTCTCTAAGCAGCTCTTTAGGAGAGCCACCTAGATTGCACCCTTCTCGTTCGGGCACAAAATCTAACTGGAGTCTGGAGGAGGGTCATAGGGGGAGGAGCCAGTGCACACCACCTGATCTGGTAAAAGCTTTACTTTTTTGTGCCCTGTCTCCTGCGGAGCCGCTATTCCCCATGGTCCTTTCAGGAACCCCAGCATCCACTTAGGACGATAGAGAAAAGTACAAAAGACTTGGTGGTTGGGAATTGAGGGAGACATGGGGACATAAGGGCCCTACACACTGGCAGATAAAATGCACGATATGAACGTTCTCGTTCATATCGTGCAGTGTGTAGACACCAACGATTAACGATGTGCGGCCCTGCGCTCATTAATTGTTGGTGCCCCGTCGCTTATGCATGCAGGCCAATATGGACGAGATTGTCCATATTAGCATGCAGTGCTATGGAGCCGGGTGACGGGGGGAGTGAAGAAACTTCAATGCCCCCGTCACCGGATCGCCCGTCGGCTGTATCCGCCGTCGGGCAACTCGGTGGCAGATCTGCCAGTGTGTA